>NC_133388.1:134106671-134412842 GCF_047511655.1 Castor canadensis
TGTCAGTCTTTGTCTTTTATTGTAGCATTTTTGTCCTTACATTTAATGAATTAGCATTACTGGGGGAGGTAAATCTAGCTTCTTCTTAAGTGTATCTTCTTACAGGCCTGTTCCACGTTCCTTCCCGTTCCCTTTCTTGCCGTTTCTTACATTGACAAGACCTTTGGTTACTCCATTTCCCATCTCCACAGCTTGGAAATTATATCTGTTTTTTTTTTTTTTTTTTGAGACAGGGCCTCACTGTAGGCCAGGCTGATCTGGAACTTGCTATACTCAAACTCATGATCCTCCTGCCTCAGGCTCCTGAGTGCTGGGATTACAGGTGTGCAATAACATGCTTGGCCTCTACCTTTTAATTATTAGAATAGCAAGCCCTATTGACTTCTCCAGGTCTACTACTAACTGGTACTTTTACCTCTTATCAGGCAAAGTCAAAGACCTTAGAATACTCTTATTTCAGTTAATTCTCTCACTTTTTTTTTTGCTATTGTTCTCAGATATTTTGTCCCTGTAGTGTTAACCCCAAAGTTATTATTATTATTTTATATCATTAATATTCATTTAGATTTGCCTCCATAGCTCCATCTCCCTTGCTCCTCATTCCTTTCTGCATGTCCAAATTTTCATCTTCTGTCCAAAAATAATCTTCAGGATTTTCATTAGTCATGGTCCTCTTGTGATAAAAATTACTTTGGCTTGTTTAAAAATTCCTCTGTCTCACCTTTATTCTTGAAGTGTATTTTCAATGAAGATGGAATTCTAGGTTAGAATGTTTTGTTCATTTCCTTTTCAGTAGCTAAAGATATCACTCTGAGATATTTTTGGCTTTCATGGTTTCTGTTGAGAAATCAACTGTCAGTTTAATGTAGCACCTTTGCATTTAAGTCATCTTTCTGTCTTCCCCTTCCTTCCTTCCTCCCTTCCTCCTCCCTCCCTCCCTCCCTTCCTTCCTTCCTCCCTTCCTCCTTCCTCCCTCCCTCCCTCCCTCCCTTCCTCCCTCCCTTCCTTCCTTCCTTCCTCCCTTCCTCCCTTCCTGCCTTCCTCCCTCCCTCCCTTCCTTCCTTCCTTCTTCCCTCCCTCCCTCTCTCTCCCTGCCAAAAATATCCTTTGGATTACAACTTTTAGAGGTTCTTGAATCTTTCATTATGTTATATATTTTCTAGTAATTATCTATATAATATTTCTGCTCCCTTCTTATTCTCTTTTTGGGACTTCAATTATGCATTTAAATAATATGTCTGTTCCCCTTTTTACTCTCTTTTTAGGACTTTAATTGCATATGTCAGACCTTACTGAATTCACTGTCTTTCTCTTGTCATCTTTTTTTGTCTCTCTTTACTTCATTTTATAACTTTCTTCTAATCTATCTCCACAACACTAAATCTTTCTTTTTATGTGCTGTTAAACCCAATTCATTAAGTCCTTAATTTCTAGAATGTGGTTTTTCTGCCCAAATTCTCAATCTTACTCTTTATCTCTTTGAAGATAATATGCATGGTTATTTTAGTTTGTCTAAAACTCTAATACTTGAGACCCTGTGGGGTTGGTTACACTTGTCTTTTGTCTTTGCTGTTTGTGTTCATGTAGTCTGGTCTCGTGCATGGCTATTTGTTACTATGTGCCAGACTGTTTTTGTTTTTTTTTTTGTGGTACTGAGTTTGAACTCAGGGCCTATACCTTGAGCCAATCCACCAGCCCTTTTTTGAAAAGAGCATTTTTTTTTATTTTTTATTTTTATTTTTTCCTTTTTCTTTTATTATTCATATGTGCATACAAGGCTTGGTTCATTTCTCCCCCCTGCCCCCACCCCCTCCCTTACCACCCAGTCCACTCCCTCCCTCTCCCCCTCCCCAATACCCAGCAGAAACTATTTTGCCCTTATTTCTAATTTTGTTGTAGAGAGAGTATAAGCCATAATAGGAAGGAACAAGGGTTTTTGCTGGTTGAGATAAGGATAGCTATACAGGGCATTGACTCACATTGATTTCCTGTGAGTGGGTGTTACCTTCTAGGTTAATTCTTCTTGAACTAACCTTTTCTCTAGTACCTGTTCCCCTTTTCCTATTGGCCTCAGTTGCTTTAAGGTATCTGCTTTAGTTTCTCTGTGTTAAGGGCAACAAATGCTAGCTAGTTTTTTAGGTGTCTTACCTATCCTCACCCCTTCCTTGTGTGCTCTCGCTTTTATCATGTGCTCATAGTCCAATCCCCTTGTTGTGTTTGCCCTTGATCTAATGTCCACATATGAGGGAGAACATACGATTTTTGGTCTTTTGGGCCAGGCTAACCTCACTCAGAATGATGTTCTCCAATTCCATCCATTTACCAGCGAATGATAACATTTTGTTCTTCTTCATGGCTACATAGAATTGAAAAGAGCATTTTTGAGATAGGATCTCTCAAACTGTTTGCCCAGGATGGCTTTAAACTGTGATCCCCCCTAATCTTTGCCTCCAGAGTAGTTAGGATTATAGGCATGAGCCACCGGCCCCGGCTGTGCCAGACATTTTACTTGCAAAACTTCATAAAAACAACTGAGAAAACTTGGGTAATGATGCCCCACTCTGGGAGAATTCATGTTTAGTGCCCAGCATCGTAGCACCAATCAAATTGAGAAACTGAGATGATTAGAAAGTCAGCTTTTGTTCCTTGGTAGGGCTTGTATATTTCAGTTTTCTAATTCTTCTTGGAAGTAGCTCTTTAGGGTCTCTCCGCAAGTGGAGGGTTTAATAGTGCCTATCCTCTTAGTGAACTCTAAATTCCAGTTCTTGCTTCCACAGCCCAAAGAGGCTGACAAAAGCAAAGCTCAGCCCCTGGTCCCTCAGCAGCCCCTATGGAATGGGTAAACACCATCCAGGGTCCTCCTCCCCAGGCTGCTCTACTTCCTAGAGTAAGGGCAGTAATTCTCTCTCTCTCTCTCTTTCTTTCTCTCTCTCTGTCTCTTTCTCTTTCTCTCTCTATCTCTCGTTAGCTGGCCTCTGCCCTACAGCAGGTGATCCTTATATTTTCCTCAGTCTTTCTAGTTTCCCTCAGGGAAATTGTTTATCTGAGACATTTAGTGTTACTACTTCCATTACCTGAGTTGTTTATACATCAAGACAAAAATTCAATTAAATCGCTTTATCAAAGCCAACTGTAATGATAGTTTCAAATAGTTTGATGGTTCTTATCGGCGATGTGGCTAGACTTACATTAAACTTTTTAAATGCAGAGGAAATTGATAATGTTATAGTTTTTGTATTCTGAAGTATGGTGTATCTTTCAATCTGTTCACTTTTTGTTGTTGTTTGGTCCCGAGGGTCGAACCCAGGGCCCTATGCAAGCTGAGCATACACTCGGCCTCAACACGTTCACATTTTTAAATGTGCATACGATTGTAAAGTTTTCTTTGTATGGTCCCTACACGTTTCTTGTTAAGTAAATGCTTTCATTTTATTGTTTTGTTATTGTTAATGGGACTCATTTCTCTTTTTTTTTTTGAGATAAGTTCTCATAACTTAACCCAGTCTGCCTTGAACTCACAATCTTCAGCCTCAGCCTCCTGAGTGCGGGGATTACAGGCACGTAGCACCACACCAGGCTCTCCATTTCATTTTTCACAATATAATAATTGCAGTTTAGAGGAAAGCTGTTGATTTTTATGCTAATTTTGTGAATAGGTCATTTCTTTTTATTATCATAAAAGTATATAGGCCATGAGGAAACCTCTGATGAGTAGCGAGGCGTAAAATAATTTTTCCAAATGTGAGTTTTTAATTTGTGCTATTATAGATTAAATATGTTTTATGAATTTTTTTGCTTTATATATTTACTATATTATCTGATGAACATTTAGTGCTATTATGAATTCTTATGGATTACAGATATTAGAAAAAAAATAATCTTGATCCTATTACATAAAGTGTAAGTTTAAAAAGTAAATAAAATAAGTAAAGCCGTTGGGACAGTGTCTGCACTCAGCAGTGCTCAAGAAATGGTAGCCAATATTCATCTGCTCTAATTCTTTTTTTTTCCTTCATTTTGTGTTAGTGTACCTAAAAAGTTACCAAATACTGTTTTTAAAACATGGTTTCATTGAAAATAACATGCACGCAGAAAAGCACAGAGATTCTAAGTGTTTGGCTTATGAATTTCCACAAAGTGAAAAAAGCAGAGAAAACAGCATTCAGCTCAAGGACATTTCATGGACTGGCAGAATGGCTCAAGTGGTAGAGCACCTGCCTAGCAAGCCTGAGGCCCTGAGTTCAAACCCCAGTGCCACCAAAAAGAGAAGGAAAGAAACCCTTGTCTTTCCTCCTTCCAGTCCCTAGCCTTGCATGGGTCATCACTTCTAAGCATAGCTCAGCTTTGCGTGGTGTTGAGTTTGAGAAGGATGGACTCATCCAGTGTGTGCACCTTGTGTCTGCGTTCTTTCCTGCAACGTCTCGTTTGTAAGATGCGTCGTGTAGGTGGAAGCAGTGGTCTGCTTATCCTTATTGCTAGAGTCTTTTGGGTACTGTCCTCTTGGGAGTTGTTTGCACACTCGTGCATGCATTTTGTAATGCATTTGTAACAATTATATGCAATTTTTTTGTGATGGTACTGGAGTTTGAACTCGGGGTCTTGCACTTGCTAGGCAGGTGCTCTATCACATGAGCTGCACCCCCCAGCCCTTTTTTCCCTTAGTTATTTTTCAGATAGGGGCTCCCATTTTTTGTCTGGACTTGGAATCCTCCTATTTACGCCTCCCTTCAAGTTCCCTATGCCCGTGTTGAGATGGGGTCTTGCTAACTTTTTGCCTAAGCAAAGTAGCTTGGATTACAGGTGCAAGCTACTGCACCTGGCCTAAATATGCATTTTTTTTGTTTTGAATACATCTGGAAGTGGAATTGCTGGGTCACAGGATATGCATATTTTTAGTTTTAGAAGACACTGTTAAACAGTTTTACAAAATGGATGTACTAATTTACACTCCCATAAATCTTGCCTTTGGATACAATCTTTTAATTGTCATGACTGTATGGCCACTGTCATATTATTTTGTGGTTCTGTTTTCAGTTTCCTTAATTTAAAAAAAATTGGTTCTTTTTCAGTATAAACAGAACTTTATTTCCTCTTGTATTTTGCCATAATTTGGAGGATGGAAAATCTGTTTTTAATTTTACTAATAATTACTATCAAGCAATGCACAACCATCCTTGTAAGTCTAACTGTCAGAGTTACAATAAAAACAATTGCTTTGACTCACTTTTTATGAAAGGCAAAGACCACAGTGCTTTAACCGTGCTTCCTCCTCTGATTCTTTCTTCATAAAAGTGACTTCGTATTGTAAATCTTGCCACCCAAAATTCAGCTATATCAGAGGGGGGGGCAGCCTATTGTGTTTGCTGTTGGCCCAATGACATTGACCAAATAGCAAGATGTCATTGACCTTTTCTTACAAAAGAAAAGCTAAATGAAACCACAGACTGTGGTGAGCAGGAGGACCCCATTCATTGCATAACCGTGTCTTCCAGACAAGACGTGGTTCAGAATTAGAAATTATGGTTTTCATGAGTACCTGACTTGCTTTTTATCTTGTAAACACAGGTATTTCTCCCTTTATAACATTTACTTCTAAGAAAATTAGAATATATTTTATCTATGTTGTTTATATCTTTGAAAATAGTCTCAAATCCTTTTGAAGAACAGTTAAAATATGAATCCATGTGATAAGGCAAAGATGTCTTCCATATTGAAGGCAATTATCTCTGCGGAAAGGAGTGAGATTGGGGAGTGTAGAGTAAAATCAATGTTTACTGTTTATTCACCTGTGTTATTTGAGTGTGAATTTTTGCATTATTTATGTAATTTTAAAAACAAGTAAGTAAATGTTTAAAAGAAAGAAAATGAAGGAGAGTATACATAAGAAGGTGGATGGAACTTCCCAAGACTTGATATCAGGAAACCATAAAGAAATTTACAAACCAAACAAAGAAGTGATCAGAAAAGGGAATTGTAGATTGATATCTTTAATGAATATAGATGAAAAGGTTCTCAACAAAATACTGGCAAACAGAATTCAACAACATGTCAAAAAGATCATAAACCATGACCAAGTCTATTTCGTTTCAGGGATGCAAGGCTGGTTCAACATATGTAAATCCATAAACATAATACAGTATATAAACAAAGGTAAAGACAGAAACCACATTAAAAGAAAAAAGAAGAAATGATTTACAGATCTGATTCACAAGTTAAAAACCTTTTTTTTAAGCAAGAAACACCCAAAACAAAGTATAACAATCAGCAGTCAATAAGGAGATAATATTTATAATGAATATTAGAGACAAGATTAATAGCTTTAAAATAGGATTGGGGTGTAGCTCAGTGGTAGAGTGCCTGACTCACAAGCATAGCATGTACGAGGTCCTAAGTTTGAATCACAGAAGCACAAAGACATAAAAAAAAACCCAGAACAAAAATGTTTAAAGTCTAATTAGCTTTTGCAAACCAGTCAGAAAAGACCATGAAAATGATCAAGGGTATAAAAGAGTTAATTCTCTAGCAAGAAATCCAAGGGACCTTGTCTTAATTCAGGTTGCTGTAACAAATTGCCATAGACTTGGTGGCTTAAACAATGCACACCTAATTCTTACAGTTCAGGGGACTAGAAAGTCCAGGATCGGGGGACGGGAGGAGGGGGGAGAAATGACCCAAACATTGTATGCAGATATGAATAAATGAAAAAAAAAAAAAAGAAAGAACAGGATCAAGGTGTTGGCAGATCTAATGCTTGGTGAAGGAGCACTTCCTGTTTGCAGACTATCCTCTGCCCATTTGTCTTCAGTGGTGGAGAGCAGAAAGAAAAAGGGTAGGCTTTCTTTTGCCTTTTTACAAGGGCACTCATTCCGTTTATGAGGACCCTGTTCTTATAACATAATTACTTTGCAAAGGTCCCACCTCCTGTTACGTTTACTTTCGGGATAGGATGTCAATGTATGAATTTGGAAGGGACAAAAACATCAGTCCATAGCAGACTGTGTGTGTGGGGGGGCGGTATTTGGTGGTATTGGAGTTTGAACTCAGGGCCTAGCACTTGCTAGGCAAATATTCCACAACTTGAGTCACACTCTCAGCTCTGTATCTTAAACTAACAATTTAAGAGATGCAAATTAAAAAGAGAAAATTTTCAACTATCAGACTGGAAAATTCAAAACAATACATGATGTTAGCTGATGTAGGTGTAATGCTGCCTATTGGAAGGATAATTGAATACTATGTGAACCAATAATCATATTTCTTGGACTCTAGTATATGAATATATAAATATATATTGATATCTATTCACCTATCAACCATCTATCTATCTATCCAGATACATATACAAATATGGAGCTACACACACTGCAGTATTATTTTGGTAGGACTGGGATTTGAACTCAGGGCTTCACACTTGCAAAGCAGGTGTCCTGCCACTTGAGCCACACCTCCAGTTCATTTTGTTCTGGTTATTTTTTGGAGGTGGGGTCTTATGAACTATTTGCCCAGGCTGGCCATCCTCCCGGTCTCAGCCTCCCCAAGCAGCTAGGATTATGGAGAGTCACTTGGCGCCCAGCTGCAGTATTATTTTTAAGCACACAAATAATGGAAATGATTTAAATGACGACCCTGGGGGACATCATTAATGGAAAAACTATTAGATATAAGCAAAATATGGCAGCTTTCTATACACTGCCTTGTAAAGATGCCCATGATATTATTAAGTGAAAAAAGACAAATTTGAGCTGTGTTCCAAGTTTTGGTAAGTGCTACCCCCAAAGGAATCCGCATATGGGATGGACATGTCTGTGGATGCAGAGAGTACATTTGGATGGAGAGTGAATGGTGAATAGTGGTTTTCCATGGGAGAGGCGGAGGGAGAATGTCTTCTTCTCATTCCACATGACTTCTTTTTCAAAAGTGGTGAGCTTCTGGTCAGTTGTTATTTTCTCTACTACGCTGTTTAGTAATCCTCAAACATCACTTGTCTCACTCACACTTAAAGAATGCAGGATTTTTGTGTGTGTGTGTCAGAATAATTTGTACATTTCTTTTTTATTTGTTTATGGTGGAAAAATACCTTGCTGTAAAAGGTAATAGGTGAATAGATTCCATAACTAATTAGGTTATAGAATTAATTAAATAAAGTAAAAGTAACATCAAAAGTGACTAAGCAGTAACATTTATTCAAATGCTCAACACTACAAAAGTATAGTCTGGTGCATTGTAAGTATATTAGTTACTTTTCCTGTTGCTATGACAAATACCTGAGAGAAACCACTTCAGTGGAGGAATTATTTATTTTGGCTCATGGTTTCAAATGTTTCATTCCATAGTCCTTTGCTCTGTTGACTCTGAGTCTGTGGCCAGCAGAACATCATGGCATAGGAGCCTGTGACAGGGACTAATCCTCATGGCAGACAAGAAGCAGAGAGAGACAGTGCCTGTGCTTTGGGCTCTCTTCCTTTCCCCCTTTTATTCACCCTGGGCCCCCAGCCTATGGCATAGTGCTGCCCACATTCGGGGTGGGTCTTCCCCTTTAGTTAATCCCCTCTAGAAACGGCCCTCATAGATACCCAAAAAAGTGTGCTCCACTAATCTCCCAGGCGTGTCTCAAGCCAATCAAGTTAACAATCAGATCAGGGATTAGGTTTTTTTTTTCTTTTGGCAAAGGAAATATTTTATGGAATGACAATGCAGACAGGCACCGCAGCAATCTCTGAAAGAGAACTTGGAAGCACAGGAGGAGATGAAAAACCAGTGGTCTTTTTCCCCTCAGGAATTGGGGGATCATAGTCATTTATGCTTTTCTTCTTTTTGGCTCTAAACTGTATTGGCATGAAATCTACATTTGAAGTCTCAGCCATGTGTTTCTAGCCTTTGCTTTGTGTTTAGGAAGGACGTTGCTAAGATGTAGTGCCTTGAACAAAGCCTTGTGGCTTCCAGTCTGGTACTGGTTTGCATGGAAATATTATGGCCTGCCATTCTCAATCAGCAAATGGGTTCTTTTTCCCACAGCCTCCACGGTTACATTCAAGATCACTGGAATAAAATGGATGACTTCAGAGAAGTCTTTGTGATAAGGAACCTAGTTTAGAGAGAAAGAGAGAGAGAGAGAGAGAGAGAGAGAGAGAGAGAGAGAGACAGAGAGAGACTGAGAGAGAGAGAACAGTATCAGGCTGCCTGTTAGAAGAAATGCAAAGCCAGTGCTATGAAGCTAGAAGTGTGTGCTGTTCTTGCCACCTTCACAGTCACAGAGGGAATATGGCATGCTTTCATTTAACTAACAAGAAGGTCATAAACTCAGAAGAAACTCATTTAAAGAATACTGGTTCAACGAAATGTTATCATTCGCTGGTAAATGGATGGAATTGGAGAACATCATTCTGAGTGAGGTTAGCCTGGCTCAAAAGACCAAAAATCGTATGTTCTCCCTCATATGTGGACATTAGATCAAGGACAAACACAACAAGGGGATTAGACTATGAGCACATGATAAAAGCGAGAGCACACAAGGGAGGGGTGAGGATAGGTAAGACACCTAAAAAACTAGCTAGCATTTGTTGCCCTTAATGCAGAGAAACTAAAGCAGATACCTTAAAGCAACTGAGGCCAATAGGAAAAGGAGACCAGGAACTAGAGAAAAGGTTAGATTAAAAAGAATTAACCTAGAAGGTAACACCCACACACAGGAAATCAATGTGAGTCAATGCCCTGTATAGCTATCCTTATCTCAACCAGCAAAACCCCTTGTTCCTTCCTATTATTGCTTATACTCTCTCTACAACAAAATTAGAGATAAGGGCAAAATAGTTTCTGCTGGGTATTGAGGGGGGGAGCGGGAGGGGGTGGAGTGGGTGGTAAGGGAGGGGGTGGGGTCAGGGGGGAGAAATAAACCAAGCCTTGTATGCACATATGAATAAAAAAAAAAAAAAAAAGAATACTGGTTCAAAAAAAAACAAAGAAAAAAAAAGAATATTGGTTCATTAGAGTGTTATTGGTGAAGGCACCCAGCGAGATGGCCCTATCCACAGGATGCCTTACTTGACCTTCTGCATGTGGCAAGAGATCGCCCCATAGTGTCATGCAAGGTCACCAGTGGCCAGTAGCTCATGACCTGTTTTGGCTTTCTCCCAGTTGTAATAGTGGATGAGCCCACCAGTGTAACCCACATTAGTGTGAACCTGGGCTGGAGTTGGGTGATGGGTTTGACCACCATCACCAGCAGGGACTACCTGGCAGGAGGGCCAGGTAGCATGCCACCAGGTGGGAATGTGTTATTTGGAGCCTGTCAGGACAGGAGCATCCAGAAAGGGATGGGTTCTTCCCTGATGATGTAATATGCCTTCTCACCCAGGGCCATGTCCCAGGATTGGTGCTCCATGGACCAGGTTCTCACAAAGGTGAAGTGCTCCAAGTTCTCCGCGTCTCCCACGGTGAACTCCATCTTGCCCTTCCTGGATGCCTCAGTGAGGATCAACTGTGGGTCCCTTGGGCCAAAAAGGCCATGAGGTCGCATGGCTGTGGTTTAGAATTCCTCTCAGGGTTGTTGGTGTCTAGCATCATCCTTTCCTGTAAGGCTTTGTCTCTGTGTAGTAGTCAGTGGGTTTCATGGAACAAGGGAGGACTTCAGTTCCAGTTTTGATGTCGATGTCCTCAAAGGTGACACTGGTACTGCTGGCTAAAATAAATTTCAGAATCCCAGCCTCTTTGCAGGTTTCAGTGACATTCTTGGTTGCAATGAAATTCACTCTAAAAAGAGTTTCTTGTCACTGGGTGGCAGGGGTGATACACAGTGGAAAACTGTGCTTACACCTTTCAGAGTTGGGTTCAGATCCTGTTGGCTGTAATGGTCGCCCAAAAAGAATCCCACCCAGTGATAATGAAACCCTTGATGGGTATTGACATTGACAGTGGCTCTTGCCAGCTGCTACTCCATCTTGTGCTGCCCCGGAAACCCAGAGCCTCTGATCACTGTGCAGTTCTTAGATTTGGGAACATCCTCTGCCAGATGTGTCTGTACAACCTGGTCTCTTGTTGGCTTCCCAGCTGCTTGCTCCATTATGAGGCAAACTATGCTCTTATTTGCAATCACTTTTTTTTCTTAAGTTTTAAAAGTGCCCATTCATGGTTGGTCGATCCTGTTGCTGGGGGCCTGTGGTGGCACTGTACCTCATGGCAGGAGTGTGTGGCAGAGGAAGCTAGAAGCTGCTCACCTGTCTGTCTGTGTGTACCTTACTGGCTGGCCCCAGCTTGCCTTTGTCTTGTCCCCAGTGAGCTCCAGTCCCCAATGACCACCCTTTTCTCCCCACCAGAGAATCAGGTTTTTGTGGTTTGAAGAGCACCACGTTAATGGTAGGGAAATAATTTAAGATTGCCTAGATGCTACCAATTATAGATGCTACTAATGATGATGGAGGTTATGGCTACCCAGTATCAATAATAACAACACAAGATGGCAGACTACACACCCTGCATATCTGCTCTTTGCAGATACCTTCCCTGGGTCCTACTCTTAACTCTTCTGGTCACACCTAAAAAATGCCCACCCAGAGCCTGAACTCCTGACCTTCCCCACTATCTCATCAGGAATCTGCGGCTCTTGATTCCTGCCCAAATGGTTCCAAGAGCACACCCAAGGAATAGGTGGGCCTGCCTACCCTAGGTGTATTGTCTCAGAGGTGGGCTCTGCTGTAGGTGTGTGCCTAGGATGAAGGTCTGGCCAAAAGGAAGCTACGTTGAGTGGTTTGGATGGAGCTTGGGTACACAGGCTTGGAAGGAGGAAGGAGGTGCTGGCACAGGGTAACGCCAGTGTTGGGAAGAGAAGAGGTGAGCTGGACATAGAGCAAGGCCAGGAGTGGGAAAAGAAGTGGGTAGGCTGGGGCCAAGGGGCTGGGGTCAGCTTTCCCTCTCCACCTCCTCCAAGTGTAGGATGCCAAGGCAGTCAAGAGTTCTAAACACAAACCTGGTCTTTTAGGTTATCATGCAAATGTATGTGAAACAGTACTGTGAAACACGTCTTACTTAATAGCTAGTTAGGTTGATTTACTACTTTAAAGTGTTTAGACACAGGGTATGAAGACCTTGAACTCTGCTCTTCCCCTGGACCTCGTCAACACGAGGGCAACCTGTCAGAGCCTCTGTCAACTAAAGGGAAGGAAGATCTTCTGGAAAACAAAGTTTGGACAGAGCCAGAGATCTCAGGAGGAGGCTGAGGTAATGTTGAGGAACGAAGCCAAGCAGAGGTCACTGAAGCCCAGGGATGCAGGTTGGTGATGGGCAAGAGGAGGTGACATTCTGCTCAGAGGAACATCGAGGCCCTGGAGTTGCTAACATGGCAGGAACTGGAGGAAGTAGTAAAACACAGAACATGGAAGAGTTCAAAATATTGACTGGTTTCCATTGTCATTTCTTATTGGATCTTTGAGTTCTTTAAAAGCATAAGGGTTGCCTTCCAAGACACTAGGTATTTTAAAAGTATTTTCATAATTTCTAGCCTAATTCCACTTCACTTCCTTCTCCCTGCCCCCTCCTTTGTATTTACCCCTAGTGATTATCACCTGCTGAGACTATAGAGTTTTACGTTCTTCCCTAATTACCCATGGGGGATTGGTTCCAGGACTCTCCCCACATGCTAGTCAGTGGTTGCACAAATCCCTTACCTAAGATGGCATAGTATTTGCATCTAACTTGCCCACATCCTCCCGCACACTTTAAATCATCTCTAGATTACTTATAACAACTAGTGGCTGTGTAACTAGTTGTTGACTGCCTTTAGATAATAATGACAAGAAAAAGTCTGTACATGTTCAGCACAGATACAATTTTTTCCCTAATATTTTCCATCATGGTTGTTGAGTTCACAGATGTGCACCCTGTGGATCTGGGGGGATGACTTTTATTTATTCTCTCTCTTCCTCCTAGACAGTAGCTCAGTGATCACAGGGATTTTGCCTGCTTGGGTCACTGAGGTGTGTTCTCAGTGCCTAGCAGATTTCATGGCATGCAGTAGGCTCTCAATAATTGTTGAGTCTATGGATGAAGTGGAAGTCTGCACACCCAGGCCCACTCCTTGTGGAATAAGCACTAAATATAGGAGGGATCAGTGGCCCCAGGCATTACACTACCTCTCTATTGGATGATGCCAGAACTTCACTTGGAGGTCTGTGTAGATGTGCTGCCCACCCGGGGATGAGGATCTGCCCATCTAATTTCCAAGAGTCATCCAAGACATGACAATCATCTCTGCTCCCCCAAGATTCCATTGCCTCTTCTTGTTGTCATCATGGTACCTCTGTCCCAGCAGGAAGATCAGTTTGCACAAAAGTCTACTTTGTGCAAAAGACTTTAAGCTCCAAAGATCACTTAGTTTACTAATATGCAGAATGAAACTCCTTAGTCTCTGGCCTGAGTTCCGTGTGAAGGACAGAAGACACAAATGACGCGGGAAAGACAGGGAATGAGAACATGCACACAGGTCTCAAAACACACTGCGTGTGTCTGTTTTGGTTGTGGTGTGCTCATGTTCTACCTCTTCCTATGAAATGATTTAGGGTGACTTATCAGGATCCACACAGATATCTAAGCTCTCACAGCAGGGACTTTGCTTTGTTCTCAGCTATGGTCTGAGCTCCTGGAACTCACCAGGGACATTGTGAGGCCCAAGTGTGAGGGGATGGAAGAAGGAATGAGTGGTAACATACTCCCATCATCTGAAGGAAAGCTCAGGTATGGATTCTGTGGGTCAAAACTAGACCCTACCCATCCCCTGGGCACAGAGAGCACTGGAGAAAGGTCTGGCTTCCCCAGCCATATGGTTTGCTGGGAGGTGTGACCTTGAAGAGCAATGACTTATCAAGGTCAGGTTGGGGCTAGGTTTGCCTGAAGGGGTTATTGTGCTTAGGTGTGTGTGTGTGTGTGTGTGTGTGTGTAGGAATTTCGTTGACTATAGGATTAGGGAGAATTGCACAAGTTTTGAATCAGGTTTCATTTTACTGTCCTACCCATCACCTCTGTGACTCACAAATCCAGTGAGTGAAGCATAACAGGGTCTTAAAGAAAAAATCCAAACCTCTCTGGTACCTCAGTTTCCGCACATCTCCTCAAATGGTGTACCCATACTTGTCACCATTTAGAAATAGATGCAACATGTGCTTTAGAATCTTGTTGCACCCTCTTTCACTCTGGATCTGCTTCCAAATTCCCAGCTGTGAAGGAAGTGGGAACACCTTTCAGGGCCAGGGAGGTGTTAGGGAGCTGTGGCCTTTTCTTAGAAAGGAGATGTGTTCCATTAAACGGAGAAACAAGGAGGACCCTTGGGCTGCCAGCTGCCCACACCCAGATGGCTTGGGAAGACGCAGACAAGGTGAGCTTCGCAGTACTGCGGTACTCCCACAGACAAGCCTGGGCTAGAGCAGCATAGCTCCCTGGACAGACTGACCGCCACCTGGGGAAAAAAAGAGAAACTGACTAATAAGCAATAAGAACAATAAAGACATGTGGGAAAGAGGGTGGGGCACACTGAGCACCGAAGATTGGGGGAAGGGAATCCTTCCTGGGACTGTAAATAAACAAGCCAGGCAGGCCCGAGAGGCTCTGGCAGGAGCGGGGGCGCTTGCCCAGCAACCAGGAGCGGGAAAGCTTGTGAGAGTGGTGGAGGGAGGAAAACTCCACAGGAGAGGAGGGAAGACCCACTTCCCACGTGAACTGTAAATAAACATGGTGGCTGGCAGGACCAGCAGCACCGCCCAGTAATCAGGAGCAGGAAAGCTTGTAAAAGTGGCGGTGGGAGGAAAACTGCACAGGAGAGGGGGGAAGACCCACTTCCCACATGAACTGTAAATAAACACACAGGCCTGAGAAAGCAGGTGTAGTGTCATCTCCCCCAGTGTGCTTGGAAAGGGAAAAGCTTGTAGCAGAGGCTCACGCACAGGAGAACTCTGAGTAAACAAAGCCTGCAGGGCCAGGTGAGTGCTAAGCTCACCCCAGAGATCTGCATAAATAACGCCTCCAGCAACAGCAGGCTGACAGCAGCGGGCAGGCAAGCCACAGCTGCAGATACAGAACTGTCTCCAGACTCTTTTTTTTTCTCTTTTTCTTCCTACCTTTGATGAAGAACAACCGAATTAAACCTGCATGCTGAAAAACTTACTGAAACTGTATTGCATTTGAACTTGGGACATTTGGTGAGGTTTTTTTTTGTGTGTGTGTGTAGTTTTGTTCTACTTTATGCGTCCCCTTTGATGAGACAACTACAGAACAACATATGAGACAACATCTCCAGGATTGGAGACTGAGACGGACACCCAAATTATTAAGACTGAAACTTCATTGCATTTGAACTTGGAGGTTTTTTGGTTTTTTAAAAATTTTCTATTTTTCATTTCATTTTATTTTATATATATATATATATATATATATATATATATATATATATATCATTCACTTACTTATTTTTTATTTTTATTCTTATCTCTTTTTTTTTTACTTTTTATTTTCAATCCTCTCTCTGTCTCTCTAATGTCTGTTCAGCTCACTGTCGATTAGTACACTAACGCTCCCTGTTTATACCTTTGAAACTTTCTTGTTTTGTTTTTTCCTACCTGTCTGTCTGTTTCCCCTTTTCTTTAACTTCTTGCTTTCCATCTCCTCTCACCCTTCCATTCTAAATATTACCATTGTTATTATTACAAGCTAGAAAATACTTAATTGCACACAGTACAGGGACAGTAACAACATGAAGGACAATGATGGGAAGAAAGAAAAAACAGAGAAACCAGTTTCCCCACAGCAAAAAATTAGTACAGGAACCAGAGGGAAATGAAGAAATTAGTACAGGAACCAGAGGGAAATGAAGAAAACAGATACTCAGATCCAGACTCCAACAAAATGAAGATAAACTATGCCAAAGAACCCAACGAAGCCCACAAGAATAATTTAAAAGAAGACATACTACAGGTACTCAATGAGAATTTTATAGAGATGATACTGGTTAGGGTCAACAAAAATGTACAGGAGACACTCAAGAAATTCCAAGGCAACAAAAATAGAGAATTTGAAAAATCAAAAGAAGAAATAAAGGAAACCATAGAAGCACTGTATAAACACCAAAGTGAAACAGAGAACACGATGAATAAACAGATAAATGATCTCAGGACAAAAATAGACAACATTAAAGAGGAAACCACCCAGGATATGGAAAACCTCAGAAAAAAGAACGAAACAGAACTGCAAAACAAAACGGAAGGCCAATCCAGCACAACAGAACAAACAGAAGACAGAATCTCAGAACTTGAAGATGAAATAGTAATTAAAGGAAAAACCAAAGAACTATTAATTAAACAACTCAAGACCTGTGAAAAGAAAATGCAAGAACTCACCGACTCCATCAAAAGACCAAACTTGAGAATCATAGGCATTGAAGAAGAAGAGGTGCAAGCGAAGGGAATGTGTAATATATTTAACAAAATAATAACGGAAAATTTCCCAAATCTAGAGAAAGATATTCCCATACAGATGCAAGAGGCCTCCAGAACAACAAACAGACCAGATCAAAATAGAACTACCCCACGACATATCATCATTAAAACAACAAGTTCAGAAACTAAGGAAAGAATATTGAAGGCTGTAAGAGAGAAAAAACAAGTAACATACAAAGGTAAACCCATCAAAATCACAGCAGACTTCTCAACAGAAACATTAAAAGCAAGGGGAGCGTGGGGTGAGATCTTCCAGGCACTGAATGAAAATAACTTCAACCCCAGGATACTCTACCCAGCAAAACTATCATTCAAAATAGATGGAGCAATAAAAGTCTTCCATGATAAGCAGAAACTAAAACAATATGTGACCATAAAGCCACCACTACAAAGGATTCTTCAAGGGATTCTGCACACAGAAAGTGAAACCCAACTTAACCATGAAAGGACAGGCAGCACCAAACTACTACACGAAAAGAAAAAACAAGAAAGTAGAGAGTAACCTCATTTAGGTACGCACAATCAAACCTTCAAACAACTAAGACAACTAAATGACAGGAATCACTACATACCTATCAGTACTAACGCTTAATGTTAACGGACTTAATTCACCCATCAAAAGGCACCGCTTGATGAAATGGATTAAAAAGGAAGATCCAACAATTTGTTGCTTACAGGAGACCCATCTCACTGACAGAAATAAGCATAGGCTTAGGATGAAAGGCTGGAAGAAGATTTACCAAGCCAATGGCCCCCGAAAACAGACAGGAGTAGCAATACTTATCTTTGACAAAGTAGACTTCAAACCTACATTGATCAAACGAGATAAAGAAGGATATTCCATACTAATAAAAGGGGAAATAGACCAAAAGGAAATAATAATCATCAACCTGTATGCACCCAATGTCAATGCACCCAATTTCATCAAACATACCCTGAAAGACCTAAAAGCATATATAAACGCCAACACAGTGGTTGTGGGAGACTTTAACACCACATTATCATCAATAGATAGGTCATCCAAACAAAAAATCAATAAAGAAATCCAAGAGCTAAAATATGCAATAGATCAAATGAACCTAGTTGATGTCTACAGAACATTTCATCCAACTTCTACACAATATACATTCTTCTCAGCAGCCCATGGAACCTTCTCCAAAATAGATCATATCCTAGGGCACAAAGCAAGTCTCAGCAAATATAAGAAAATAGAAATTATACCGTGCATACTATCTGATCACAATGCAGTAAAAGTAGAACTCAACAACAAAAGTAAAGACAAAAAACATGCAAACAGCTGGAAACTAAATAACTCATTACTTAATGAAGAATGGATCATCGATGAAATAAAAGAGGAAATTAAAAAGTTCCTGGAAGTCAATGAAAATGAAAACACAACCTACTGGAACCTATGGGACACAGCTAAGGCAGTCCTGAGAGGAAAGTTTATAGCCATGAGTGCATATATTAAAAAGACTGAAAGATCCCAAATCAATGACCTAATGATACATCTCAAACTCCTAGAAAAACAAGAACAAGCAAATCCCAAAACAAATAGAAGGAGAGACTTAATTAAAATAAGAGCTGAAATCAACGAAATAGAAACCAAAAAAACCATACAAAGAACTAATGAAACAAAAAGTTGGTTCTTTGAAAAAATAAACAAGATCGATAGAACCCTGGCAAACCTGACTAAAATGAGGAGAGAAAAAACCTAAATTAGTAGAATCAAGAATGCAAAAGGGGAGATAACAACAAACACCATGGAAGTCCAGGAAATCATCAGAGACTACTTTGAGAACCTATATTCAAATAAATTTGAAAATCTTAAAGAAATGGAGAGATTTCTAGATACATATGACCATCCAAAACTGAACCAAGAGGAAATTAATCACCTGAATAGACCTATAACACAAAATGAAATTGAGGAAGCAATCAAGAGTCTCCCCAAAAAGAAAAGTCCAGGACCTGATGGATTCTCTGCTGAATTCTATCAGACCTTTAAAGAAGAACTGATACAAACCCTTCTGAAACTGTTCCACGAGATAGAAAGGGAAGGAAAACTGCCAAACACATTTTATGAAGCCAGTATTACACTTATCCCCAAACCAGGCAAAGACACCTCCAAAAAGGAGAATTATAGGCCAATCTCCTTAACGAACATTGATGCAAAAATCCTCAACAAAATAATGGCAAACCGAATTCAACAACATGTCAAAAAGATTATTCACCACGACCAAGTAGGCTTCATCCCAGGAATGCAGGGGTGGTTCAACATACGAAAATCAATAAACGTAATAAACCACATTAACAGAAGCAAAGAAAAAACCTCTTGATCATCTCAATAGATGCAGAAAAAGCCTTTGATAAGATCCAACACCATTTCATGATAAAAGCTCTAAGAACACTAGGAATAGAAGGAAAGTACATCAACATTATAAAAGCTATATATGACAAACCTACAGCCAGCATTACACTTAATGGAGAAAAACTGAAACCATTCCCTCTAAAATCAGGAACCAGACAATGATGCCCACTATCTCCACTCCTATTCAACACAGTACTGGAATTCCTAGCAGAGCAATTAGGCAAGAAGAAGGAATAAAAGGAATACAAATAGGTAAAGAAACTGCCAAAATATCCCTATTTGCAGACGACATGATCCTATACCTTAAAGACTCAAAAAACTCAACTCAGAAGCTCCTAGACATCATCAATAGCTACAGCAAAGTAGCAGGATATAAAATCAACATAGAAAAATCATTAGCATTTCTATACACTACAATGAGAAAACTGAAAAAGAATGTATGAAAACAATTCCATTTACAATAGCCTCAAAAAAAATCAAATACCTAGTAAACCTAACAAAAGATGTGAATGACCTCTACAAGGAAAACTATACACTTCTGAAGAAAGAGATTGAGGAAGACTATAGAAAGTGGAGAGATCTCCCATGCTCATGGATTGGTAGAATCAACATAGTAAAAATGTCGATACTCCCCAAAGTAATCTACATGTTTAATGCAATTCCCATCAAAATTCCAATGACATTCATTAAAGAGATTGAAAAATCTACCATGAAATTTATATGGAAACACAAGAGGCCACGAATAGCCAAGGCAATACTCAGTCAAAAGAACAATGCTGGAGGTATCACAATACCTGACTTCAAACTATATTACAAAGCAATAACGATAAAAACAGCATGATACTGGCACAAAAACAGACATGAAGACCAGTGGAACAGAATAGAGGACTCAGATATGAAGCCACACAACTATAACCAACTTGTCTTTGACAAAGGAGCTAAAAATATACGATGGAGAAATAGCAGCCTCTTCAACAAAAACTGCTGGGAAAACTGGTTAGAAGTCTGCAAAAACTGAAACTAGATCCATATATATCACCCTATACCAAGATTAACTTAAAATGGATGAAGGATCTTAATATCAGACCACAAACTCTAAAACTGATACAGGAAAGAGTAGGAAATACTCTGGAGTTAGTAGGTATAGGTAAGAACTTTCTCAACGAAACCCCAGCAGCATAGCAACTAAGAGATAGCATAGATAAATGGGACCCCATAAAACTAAAAAGCTTCTGTTCATTAAAAGAAGTGGTCTCTAAACTGAAGAGAACACCCACAGAGTGGGAGAAAATATTTGCCAGCTACACATCAGACAAAGGACTGATAACCAGAATATACAGGGAACTTAAAAAACTAAATTCTCCCAAAACTAATGAACCAATAAAGAAATGGGCAAGTGAACTAAACAGAACTTTCTCAAAAGAAGAAATTCAAATGGCCAGAAAACACATGAAAAAATGCTCACCATCTCTAGCAATAAAGGAAATGCAAATTAAAACCACACTAAGATTCCACCTCACCCCTGTTAGAATAGCCATCATCAGCAACACCACCAACAACAGGTGTTGGCGAGGATGCGGGGAAAAAGGAACCCTCTTACACTGTTGGTGGGAATGTAGACTAGTACAAGCACTCTGGAAAAAAATTTGGAGGCTACTTAAAAAGCTGGACTTCGATCTACCATTTGATCCAGCAATACCACTCTTGGGGATATACCCAAAAGACTGTGACACAGGTTACTCCAGAGGCACCTGCACATCCATGTTTATTGCAGCACTATTCACAATAGCCAAGTTATGGAAACAGACAAGATGCCCCAGCACTGACGAATGGATTGAGAAAATGTGGTATTTATACACAATGGAATTTTATGCAGCCATGAAGAAGAACGAAATGTTATCATTCGCTGGTAAATGGATGGAATTGGAGAACATCATTCTGAGTGAGGTTAGCCTGGCTCAAAAAACCAAAAATCGTATGTTCTCCCTCATATGTGGACATTAGATCAAGGGCAAACACAACAAGGGGATTAGACTATGAGCACATGATAAAAGCGAGAGCACACAAGGGAGGGGTGAGGATAGGTAAGACACCTAAAAAACTAGCTAGCATTTGTTGCCCTTAACACAGAGAAACTAAAGCAGATACCTTAAAAGCAACTGAGGCCAATAGGAAAAGGGGACCAGGAACTAGAGAAAAGGTTAGATCAAAAAGAATTAACCTAGAAGGTAACACCCACGCACAGGAAATCAATGTGAGTCAATGCCCTGTATAGCTATCCTTATCTCAACCAGCAAAAACTCTTGTTCCTTCCTATTATTGCTTATACTCTCTCTACAACAAAATTAGAAATAAGGGCAAAATAGTTTCTGCTGGGTATTGGGGGGTGAGAGGGAGGGGGCGGAGTGGGTGGTAAGGGAGGGGGTGGGGGCAGGGGGGAGAAATGAACCAAGCCTTGTATGCACATATGAATAATAAAACAATAAAAAAAAAGGACTTTACAGTAAAAAAATAAAAAATAATAAGTAAATAAATAAATAAAAAGAAAGGAGACGTGTTCCTGACGCACAGCGCAGGTTTGAGGCTCAATGCAGGCTTGGCCTTCCACAGGTCGTGCACCCGGATTCCCTCATTCTCCACTTCTTGCTGCTGACGGTCAGAGAGGGAGGAAGGTGGGGAAGTGAGGATGCTGTGAGCTCAGAGACGCGTCCTGTCCCTCTGGATGTTGTCTCAGCAGCATCAGTGACAGCCATGTCATTGCACAGGCAACTGGACCCAGGCTGGCATGAATTTGAGCAGTGGTTCCTTTTTTCCTAGCTCTTTTTCTTATCATTCCTCCATCCTCTTCCATTAGTTTTTTGGAACTGAAATCCTTTCTGTTATCCTAGAAAACATCCCAATATAGCCTGTATCATTACACCACAGACACTGAAGCTCTGACTTGAAAACAAATCACTAAATCACACACTGCACACTAATGAAGGAGTTATTCCACAAGCCTCTGCCGATAGCAAACACAGCACAATCATGCTTCTGAATTCATTTTTCAAAAACCAAACAAAGGAGATGGGAAGGGACACACAAAGCATTTCCTTTCTTCCCTTTCGTTCTTTTTTTTCCTATTGCCCAATTCTCAATTTCCATAAGGTCATTTGAGTGAGGGCAAGATTGCGGAAGTTGGGGTCTCTCCTTACTTGATTGCTTTGTGTGCGTGGCTCTCTCCCCTCTTCACTTCCTCTTCTGTGGCTCGTGAGCCTTATTAGATTATTAGTCAATAATGCTGTCAAGTGGCATTGCTGAGGCATCGCCAAACACGTAAGCTGTCCTTTCATAGGTTCTAGAAATTCTAGAACCCCACGGTAATCCTTGAAGGATTTAGTTAGTATAGACACAATCTTCCCTGACTGTATCTGAAGAGTTGGGGTCTTTCTCAAAGCAACCATTGGACTCCACTCACTAGGTGTGCAGGGTCAACATACAAAGGGGACGCTCCATTCTGACCCAATGTGGGCCACTCCCCACCCTCCCACCCAACAAGTCACCCTCTTGTCTAGCAGAAAGGGTTGTGGTCTGGATACAGCTTGAGTGTGTCCCCCTAAAGGTTCATGTGGCTTGAGTGTGTCCCCTTGAAGGTTCATGTGTGAAGGCGTCTTCCCCACCATGGCAGTGGGGGGAGATGGCAGAACCTGTAAGAGGTGGGACTTGGTAGATAATTAGGCCCTGGGGCCATTCCCTCAGACAGGATTGATGGAGTTCTCATGGATCTGAAAGAGTGAGTTTCTATAAAGAGAGGGCTTGGCCCCAAAATCTCTTTGGGCTTCCATCTTGTCATGTGGTCTCTCCCTGTTGCACACCCTCCCACTATGATACTGTCCACCATGTTGTGATGGAGCTGAGCAGATGCTGGCTGCTGTACTCTTGAATCTCCAAAACTATAAGCTAAATGGATCTCTTTTCTTTGTAAAATACTCAGCCTCAGGTCTTTCGTTCTAATGATAGAAAACAGACTAATAGAGAAGGAAGGTGGGCTTGGCTAAGCAAAGGGTGGATGCAGGGAAAAGTTGCAAAGAACAGAATGAAATTCCCTAAGTACTGCCAGGTTTCCACAAAATGGACTCAGGTCAACAGCAGTGGCTTGTGCATTGCTCAAACAGACTTTGTTTCCTCCCTTTGTTTGTCTCCTCTGGCCTGAGCGTATCAGCTTCATTCCCTCCCCTCCAGGCTCCCTTGGGCACAGGGCTCCTTGCTTACTGGACATTATGGCTGAGTTTCACTGTGGTGGGAGACAGCACATTCAGTTTCCCTCTAAGCTTCTCTGGATACTTGCCAGGAAGGTCGTGAAGAGAAAAGGGAGTGTAGCTGGTGGGAATGTAGACTAGTACAACCAACCACTCTGGAAAAAAATTTGGAGGCTACTTAAAAATCTAAACATTGATCTACCATTTGATCCAGCAATACCACTCTTGGGGATATACCCAAAAGACTGTGACACAGGTCACTCCAGAGGCACCTGCACACCCATGTTTATTGCAGCACTATTCACAATAGCCAAGTTATGGAAACAGCCAAGATGCCCCACCACTGACGAATGGATTAAGAAAATGTGGTATTTATACACAATGGAATACTACTCAGTCATGAAGAAGAACGAAATGTTATCATTTGCAGGTAAATGGATGGAACTGGAGAACATCATTCTGAGTGAGGTTAGTCAGGCCCAAAAGACCAAAAATCGTATGTTCTCCCTTATATGCAGACTTTAGATCAAGGGCAAACACAACAAGGGGATTGGACTTTGATCACATGATAAAGTGAGAGCACACAAGGGAGGGGTGAGGATAGGCAAGAAACCCCAAAAAAAAAAAAAAAAGCCAAGATAGCATTTGATGTCCTCAATGCAAAGGAAATAATGCAGAAACTAAATTTAAAGTGACTGAGGCCAATAGGAGAAGGGGACCAGGAACTAGAGAAAAGGTTAGATCAAAAAGAATTAACCTAGAAGGTAACACCCACGCACAGGAAATCAATGTGAGTCAATGCCCTGTATAGCTATCCTTATCTCAACCAGCAAAACCCCTTGTTCCTTCCTATTATTGCTTATACTCTGTCTACAACAAAATTAGAAATAAGGGCAAAATAGTTTCTGCTGGGTAGGGAGGGGATGAAGGGGAGAGGGAGGGGGCGGGGGGGGAGTTAGGGAGGGGGTGGGAGAAGGGGGGAGAAATGACCCAAACATTGTATGCACATATGAATAAAAGAAATAAAAAAAGAAAGAAAAGGGCGTGTGAAGAAGGTGTGTTTTAGGTCTCGGTTTCTTAATTCCCCTTAAAGAGGTCTAGGTATGTGCTCCCCTAAGGGGGGAGTAGCCTGAACTAATTAGGCACTGGCACATACGTGCCACTTTCTATGGGAGGGCACAGAACTTGAGCACACGAGTCTAGATGAACTGTTTTGCATTACTTTTTCCTGTGCTCTTTTTGGAGGGTGGGGCAGGTGGTACTGGGGTTTGAAGTCAATGGCTTTACCATTTATTTGAGCCACACCCCCAGCCCTTTTTGCTTTAATTTTTTGGATAGGCTCTCACATTTTTGCCTGGGCAGGCCTTGCACATGGTGGTTCCACCAATGCCTCATGAATAGCTTGGATTATAGATGTATTCTATCATGCCCATCTTATTTGTTAAGATGAGGTCTTGCTGACATTTTTTTGACTAGGCTGGCCTTGATCCTCTATCCTCCCATCTCTGATTTTTGAGTAACTGGGATTACTCAAAAATCATGAGCCACCATACCCAATCTTCCTATGCTTTTTCATTTCCAATATTTAAAATCAAATTAATGGAACTTTGAACAAAACAGTATGCCAGCTAGGAAAACAAAATGCACTTCAAAAGTGAAAATAAGGGGCTTGGGGCATGGCTTAAATGGTAGTGTGTGCTTCGTGCCTAACAAGGTGGGAGGCACTGAGTTCAAACCCTAGCACCACCAAAAAAGAAAGAGAAAGTGAACATAAGGAATCTGTTTGATTTTCATAACTTTATTAACAGGTTAGTCAACACAGTTGAGAACCCACTAGGTACAGAATTTTTTCAGCTGCAAAAGTCCAACTAGCTTAACCTAATGGCAGACACCACCCAGAGACATGAGAACAGCCAGGAATCCAAACAAGGCAAATGCAAATGTCAAGAGCGCATCATTCCATTCCCGGTAAGTGCGGAAGGTGGGCTCAGTGACTTCCCTCAGACTTCTGGAAGCCACACACATCAATGAGGAATCCCACCTGGGGATGCTGGGGAATGCCCTGAGAACACCAGCCCTACAGCTTGCCTTGCATCCCTTAGTGGCTGCAGGAGTAATTAGGCTGCTTTCTACCTGAATCATGTGGTTTGATTTAACTGGAGGTGCCATGGCAGCCACTTGGGGACTGGTGCCTGTGATTTGTGATTATGTCAACTCAGGATATTTAAATTTCCCTTAAAGTTAGAAGACGCCATCTGGACATTTAGCTCTGTGGACATCCCAGAGCACTCGAGTTCTCTGCCTCCAGTTGGCCAGCTTGCCCTTTGTGGACTCCATGTGACATCAGGATTCCATGTGACATCAGGCCTATGCTCTTGAAAAAGGCCACATTGGTTTAGTCCTCACTTCCCAGAGCCTCTGATCTGTGCTTCTTGCTGGCAGGAGTCAGCTGGGTGAGAAGTCTGATTCTGAGTGAGAAAGTCTAAAGGCTGGCACCAGGTCACTTTTATTTCTTTCTCTTTGAAGGCACTGAGGTTTGAACTCAGGGCCTCATGCTTGCTAGACAGCAGCTCTACCACTTGAGGCACTCCACCAGCCCTTTTTTGTGTTGTGTATTTTCAAGATAGGGTCTTGTGAACCATTTGCCCAGGGCTGGCTTCGAACCTTGATCCTCCTTGATCTCTGCCTCCTGAGTACCTACGATGACAGGTGTGAGCCATCAGCGCCCAGGTCACTTCTGACCTGTGAGTACTTCCAAATCGTTCTGGAACCTGTTGGGTCCGAACGCCTGTGTTTCAGTGGAGTCCTTGGAAGGCCGTTTAGTGGCTCAGAGCAGTGGTGTCAGATGGCTTTGTTTGAAATCCATCACGGATCAATATTTTTAAAGATGTAATAAAATAAACTGCTAGAAAAATGATATTTTAAAAAGATGAGCTCAAAAAAATTGTTTTTTCTTACAGTTCTATTGACAAAGTGTTGAATGCTATCTCTGGGCTTCCTCACTGAAGATTTGTGGCAGGTCGCAGAATGGAACAGGACGGGTCTCAGCTGCACTTGGAGCAGCACGGTTTAACAGCGCGTTATTTTCAGGGCAGGAGCCATTAACCCACCGGGCAGTCAGAGAGTACGTGTTTGTTCAGTGATTTGAACTCTTCCATGTTTCGCTCTGGAAGTCACTCACCATTCCTCCTGGTCTCCCAGCCCAGACACACACTGGGAGCCGGAATGTCACTCTCAGAACCACGTATGTCTTCTCTCCCTTACTGACCTGCAAGCCCCATTCAGTATGGGATGAGATGAATGGGATGAGAAATACTAGTCCCATGTGCTAAAAAACAAGCAGGCACTGTTCCCATCAGGCTCACACGTTGCTGGGAGGGAGGGAGAGAGAAAGAGAGAGAGAGGGAGAGAGCCAGAAAGAATGATCTCCTTTCCTAGGTTCAGCACAGTACAGGCCTGCAGGCCACACTTCCTGATGGACCCTGTGAGAGGAGGACTCAGAGGTCCTGAGGGCAGGGCTGCTGTACCTGGAGTCACAGGTTTGGCTCAAACCCTAGCTCCGAGTTTGTCCTGGGAGACCCCATCCTGCCTGCTTCCTTCTAATCGCACTTTTGTCCTCTGACCCTCTATGTCTGTCTAAGTCTCACTCACCCTGGGTTTCTCGGTTCAGTCCTCCCTCTTCACAGAGCCCCCGTCCCTCCCGGCACACATCCTCATGTCTCCTGGGCAGCCTGCCTTCCCTGTCCACATATGATTTGTGAAGGGAAACCTAGTAAAGAGCTGCGGCTTAGCAAACATCAGACAGATCTGTACTGGAAGCCTGGCTTGGCCCCTTCTAAGTCACTTAGCCCCGCTGAGATTCAGTTTCTGTGAAACAGGGCTAAGGACAGTCCCTGCACAGCCACAGGGCTTTTGTGAAGGGCATGGGGTGTGTGTGTGGGGGGGTGTCTCACACTTGAAATAATAAAGCTTAATAAGCTGTCAATACATGTTAGCAATTTTTCCTGAACTCCATACGATCATCAGTGCTTCAGTCTACTTTGTATTGCTATCACAGAATACCAGACAGGGTCTTTTATAATGAACAGAAATTTACTGGGTATGGTTCTGGAACCTGGGAAATTCAAGATCCAGGGCTGGCATCTGATAGGGGCCTCCTGCTGTGTCATCCCATCCCATCCCATGATGGAAGGGCAAAGGGAAGGGAGAAAGGTAGATTGCAATCCATCTTTTACTTAAAATCAATCCATTAATGAAAGTACATCTCTCCTCGGCCTAATCACCTCTTAAAAGATTTTTTTTTTTTTGTGGTACTGGGGTTTGAACTAAGGACCTTGTGCTTGCTAGGGAAAGGTTCTACCACTTGAGCCATGACCTCAGCCCAGGTCTCACCTCTCAGTATTGTTACAACGGCAAGTTAATTTCAATATGAGTTTGGGAGACGATAAACATGCAAATCAGTTTTTTTAAATATTTATTTTGTGTACCACTAAGAAAAATATGCCCTTGACTGAAAGACCTGTTCTTGTTTCAGAGATGCTAAAGTGTACGCATAGTATATTCTAGAAACAATAATAATATACAGTATTATTGTTGTGGTCTCGATGCATCTTATTTCTCCCTTCCCCCATTTCATGTTGAATTCCCTCAAGATGATGGTGTTATGAGGTAGGACTTTTGGGAGGTGATGAGGTCATGAGGGCTCTATGACCGGATTAATGCCCTTATTAAAGTGAACCAAGGGAGCTGTTTGCTCAGTCTATCATGTGAGGACACAGTGAGGTGACATTTGTAAGGAAGCAGGTGGTTACCAGAGGCCAAATCTGCCATTGCCTTGATCTTCCAGCTTCCAGAACTGCCAGAAATAAATTTCTGTAGTTTGAAAGGTACTCAGTCTACAGCACTTTTAACAGCCCAAGACTAGTACAATTATGTCTTGTGGGAAAAAAGGAAGATTGGGGAGGATAAAGATGGGCTGTGGAAGATATTTTGAGGACTCCAAGGTAGGGGGTTGGTCCTGTGCAATGCACCAGGGTGTGAAAATGCAAATACACTTTCTTAATTTCTTCCCTTTCAGATGCAAGGTACATGCCAGGAAAGACAGAGACAGAGTGCATTAATATAAACTATACGGTCAAGAATGGACATTGGGACTGAGTGCATGGCTCGAGGGGTAAAGTGCCTGCCTAGCAAGCCCAAGGTCCTGAGTTTAAACCCCAGGACTGCCACGAGGGGGAATAAAAAGACCAGACATTTGCAGAGTTAAAAGGGAGTGAGAGCATTTCAGTTAGAAACCTATTACAACAAGACTTTCTGATGTGAAAATCACTAAGCAAAATGCCTGTAATTCCCAAACTTGGGAGGCTGAGGCAGAAGGACCATGGGTTCAAAGCCAGCCTGGGCTTCGATAGTGAGGCTCTGTCACAAAAAGATTTTTTTTTTTCCTGTGCAGTTGGTAACTTCAGTTTTTTAGGCAATTGGAAATATTAAGAGGAAACTGATTTCCTTTTAAGTCAGAATTTTGGCTCCATGAGTGAAAGTTCTGGACCACTTAGGCCCACCTTATTGGCCATCCTGTCATCCTGTGGTGTTGAGTCCTTGTAATGTACAGGTTCTTCTCTGGAATTCTGAGCTTCAGTATGAAACATAAAACCATGGTTTTAGATGGAAATGCAGATTCTGCATAAGAAACAGCTGAAGTAATCAATTTAGAAAAAAATCACAGGCCTAAAGTAGAGAATTTGTAACATTAGTGGGGGAGAAAAAGAACAAATGTCAAGGGCAGCTGGGTTAATGAGTACAGCAAGTACAGCTGCTTTTACCTCTGGAGACCAGCGCTGATGTGGAGGGAGCGGGAGTGGAAAATGAGGGTGGTGATTGCAGCAGCCCCTCATGGGCACTCACTCTACTGCAAGATATAATGGGTAAGATTGGCGTCGCCTGCTAAACAAGAGATGGTGGACTGTAATTAGAATGTTGGTGCTCATCAAAACAGTAAAATGAGACCAGTGATTACTTAAACCTGAAGCTACATTCCACAACATGCCTTTGCTTTTTAAATTCTTTAACGCTTATTTAAAAAGCCACAGGCCATGCAAAATTAAGATCCTATGTAAGAGAAGAATGAGCCTGAGCTTTTTACAATGGTCAGTAGAGATGCATCCATAAATGTCAGTAAAATCACTGCAGAATAGTTACTTAAGATTTTCTTTTGCTAAATGGCTGTCTCCCCATCTTTGTCATGTTCCTTTGTACTGGTGTCTGCACTGGGGCAGAGTTGACTCCCTTCCATACCTTATCCATAAAGAAACTACTTCTAGGTTTGAACTGGGCTTTCTGTTCACTGGTTGATGATTGTATAATTATGGAAATTTTCTTTGAAGGGGAAGTTGAACCCAGAGTTAGATATTTTCTTTTGAATTTTCCAAAGCGTCCAACATGTAGTGAAGATATAGGTACATCACCAACAGCTGTACTCACTAACCCAGCCACCGTTAACATTTGTTCTCACCACCTTCCAATGTTACAAATTCTCTTTTAGGCCTGTGATTTTTTTCTAAATTGATTACTTGAGCTGTTTCTTGTGCAGAATCTGCATTTCCATCTAAAACCGTAGTTTTATATTTCATACTGAGGCTCAGAATTCCAGAGAACCTGTACATTGAAAGAACTTGATGCCACTCTAGTGTGGTAGTCTTCTAGGCCTTAATGCTACAGAAATGGAATTCACTCTTTATTTTTATTTTATTCATATGTGGATACAATGTTTGGGTCATTTCTCCCCCCATCCTCCCCACCCTCTCACTACCCGGCAGAAACTATTTTGCCCTTATTTCTAATTTTGTTGTAGAGAGAGTATAAGCCATAATAGGAAGGAACAAGGGTTTTTGCTGGTTGAGATAAGGATAGCTATACAGGGCATTGACTCACATTGATTTCCTGTGCGTGGGTTTTACCTTCTAGGTTAATTCTTCTTGATCTAACCTTTTCTCTAGTTCCTGTTCCCCTTGTCCTATTGCCCTCAGTTGCTTTAAGGTATCTGCTTTAGTTTCTCTGCGTTGAGGGCAACAAATGCTATTTAGTTTTTCAGGTGTCTTACCTATCCTCATATCTCCCTTGTGTGCTCTCACTTTATCATGTGATTAAAGTCCAATCCCCTTGTTGTGTTTGCCCTTGATCTAATGTCCACATATGAGGGAGAACATATAATTTTTGGTCTTTGGGCCAGGCTAACCTAACTCAGAATGATGTCCTCCAGTTCCATCCACTTACTTGCAAATGATAAGAATTCATGGAATTCACTTTAGAAACTACACTCCATTTTTCATTTTTCTTGTAATTTAGTACATACAATATAGACATTATGCCTGACCTCAATTAGTTTAAGTTGCATTTTTGAAACATTAAATTCTAATTGTTCTCATAAGGAACTTTATTGCATGGTTTTTCATATTTAATAAGAAAAAGGATTAGTCCAGCAAGCATACAAGAGTTAAGGACCTGAAGTCTTCAGATGCTAGTCTGTGTCATGTGACCACGCACTTACAGGTCTATTACTGCACATGCCGTCACATCCACAAAACAATGCACTTGCATCGCAAGCATGAATGCCCAAGAAAGTTGTAAAACTTCAACATCAAGTATCTGCTTAAGCATTATCCCCTGGAATTTTCTCCACAGTACTTCTTAAACCCACTCATTTAAAGATAAAAACAGGTGACTAGTATTAGTTTTCTTACTTTTTAAAAACAATTTTTGCTGTTGTCCATTTGCAGACAATGAGAAGAACTAGTTTTCAGTGAAAACATTTGGCAACACTATGGAGATACAGGGTGTTAGTTGGCTATTGCCAACACGTTTGCAATAAAAATTTTCTCATTTCCCTATCTATACAAGCTTACAAGCTTTACTCCAGGATTAGTTCTGAACTTAAGGACTTTGCAAGATGGCTTATTTTTATAATATGCTTAGTAATTTCATTCTGGAATAGTCCACGTGGATCACTCACAGTCATAGTCTAAAATGCAGATAGGAAAGCATTTTAAAGGGAAAGACTGAACCTCAGAATGGAAAAGCAACTAGTTCAAGGTCACTGAACCTAAGACCAAACAGCAGCTGTCCTGGTTCACAGTCCTGTTTCCCATCAGGCTTCAAAGTTCAACCTGAATACAGCTGATAGTGCTGGCCTTTGCATGACTGGGAAGCCAGTGAGGAGTTTCCTCGGGCGTTTGAGAAGCGAAGGTCCAGGGCTATTACATGTGTGTGTATGTCTGTTTGTAATGTTCTATCCACACACTAAGGGTTTGTTTTTTCTTTTCTTAAATCCACAGTCCATGCTACAGAACACAAATGCTGTAAGTAATTTAAGAAGAAGATTCTAGTCAAATAAAGAGAGGAAGTACTGCTTATTATAGTGCCACTGCCAATATTCCTGGGACTGCATTTTAAGGACAGAATAGTCCTGTAGTGAACACCATAACCCAACATTCCCTTCACTTCTTTGGTTATGTATCACTTTTCCCCAGTAGCCTTCATAAATATCTTACAGAGCTAAGAATTTGTTAAAAATAGCAGTTTTAGTGAAATGATATACTAAAATAACATAAATGCTAAAATGAAGGAATTGTCCAGGAAGCAGCTTGTGAAAGTAAAAATTTTTATTTTGACTGATTTCTCAATGTATAGTTCAATGCCAGTTTTTAATGGCAAAAATTTGGTTCCACTGAAAGTCCATAATGCTACAGAGAGCTACTACTTTTTCCAGGAAGTAGTAAACAGCTGGAAAGAGAAAGCACAACTTTCTAGCAGCATGGCAACTTAAACCACAGACCTCACAGGTCTGCAATTCTACACTGAAAATGGCACAAAATAGCTGGTGACAGAGTGAAAAATGGGGAACAGGACGTGGACACCAAAAGACCACTGTATGTACTATAAAGACAACAAACAACCACATTTGTCTATAAGGACTTCAAAGGGTAATCATAGAAAAGGGAACCAAATATTTTACTCAAATGCTTTTTAGAGCCTTTCTGTAGATACAAATATATATATATATATATATTTATCCAAAAATATGTTTTATACAGATAAATGTTTCTCAATTAAAGATGGGACCAAAGCTAGTTATAACATAAAGCACTGTCTTTTGTAAGACTATCCACCTGAATTTTCAATTTCTTTAAAGTTAGTGCACTAGTTTTCCAAATATAATTACCTGACATATAGATACAAATCAAGTAGGCATTGTTTTTTAAAAGGGTTTGCAATTTAAGGAGTATTTTTCTAAGATGCTATGCATATCAAACTTATGAGATGCCCCATTAGAAATCATTATTAATAAACATATCAAAAAGGGCCAACTTGGATATTCCTCTTCATAGTAAACATTTTCTGATTGCCAGTTTTTAAGTGTTGAAATGCAAAAGAAAGATTTTACTACACAATACTTTTATGTTAATATTTTGATCCAATATGTATGACAATAAATCTTCACATGTTGTAACCATTAGTATCTATTTTGTTTAAAATGGGAATGTAACACTAACAACTACTGTCTATGAAATAAAGCACACAATTATTTTGTTGATCTTATAAATCTTTTTTTTTCAGGTGTAAAGACTACAAAAATTCCTAAAAATTAGAGAACACTGAAAACATATTAAAGTTTGACATCTGACTTTATAGTATTTCCATTTTACCCTGAATGATAACTTAAAAAATATGACCTTCTTGGAACAGGTCACCTTGCTAGTATAAAAAATTAGTGAGAGCAAGAAATTTTATCACTGATATGTGGGATTTTTGTAAATAGGTTTACTTCCCAAACCATTAGAAAAATGTTCAAAGATAAAAAACAAAGTAAAATATGTGGTGGTCCCTAAACTATTTTGAAGGCAGGTAGCTTAGTCTAAGCTAAAATATTTTTTCACTCATAGTAATCATCCTCCCTCAAATGCCCTTTAAAAAAATGCATGAAACGGTACAATAGCAAGAATCAAAGAGCACAAACTGTATTTTCAAGAACAGAAAAATCTCTAGTGCTGAAAGATAGAGTAAAAAGCAGATTTCTTTGGGGACATGAATCAATTCGCTGTTAATTCATTATGAAGATTTCTCTTTCCTATTACGGGGAGAATCTGCTCCATTTGATGTTACTGTTCCATTTACACCATTTTCTGAAAAGAGAAAAGAATCAGTGTCACTGTCTTTTGTAAGTAAATGCAAGTAATAATCTTTATGTATAAAGTTACCGTTAGATAAGAAAATTTAAAGTCCAATATATATTCACCTGAAACTTATTTACTAGTGATTAATCTTAACTATGATTTAACTCATCATAGAACCTGGTATTATGCTGAACACAATGAACTGAAAGCAGTAAATTAAAAGAGATTAACTACTATTGAAAGCAGAAAAAAAGTGACAGGATAAAAAACTATTTTAAAAAGTTACAGACAAATAACGTGCAAGAGCAGGGCTTTTGGTGGAAATAAAGAATCCTTTCACACTTAGTAACAGTCCTTTGAGATTATTTCTTTATAATGCATAGAAAGTTGTTTAGCACAACCGTTATGCTTAGGCCTATACCATGGCCTCCTCCTACTTCTTCAAGCTATGATGTTATCATTGATGCCTGCTTAACCCTCCCTCTCTATCCATAGAAGCTGAAGATAAAAAATAGCACTTCAAGGTGCTGGAAACAATCAAGGCAAAGCGTCTGGATGTGCCAAGGTTCTGGAAGGAAAAGAAATGAATTGAAGTGACTTGTGTTAACTGGGACTTCTTCTGGACCATCTGAAGACTGAAGGAATCAAAGTTTGTAGACAGGAACTCAGGCTGAGAGCCCAATAAAGGAAAAGCTCAGAGCCAAGTTCGAGAATAGCAAACAGGCAAGATGCAGCTGAAATCCTGGTGAGAAGAAACTGTAAGGAAAAGAACCAATATTCTATATGCACTTCTCCCTCAAAGCATTTGCCAATATTAACCTGTATATGCATCAAGGAAGACAGAAATCACACAAGAGCAATTCCTAAGAAACTATAAAGTTACACAGAGAACTGGAAGACTCACATTGAGAGGGAGATAAAACTTTGATTTCAGGGTCCATCAGGGAAGAAAGTCCTTATATATGCCTAATATGCTGATATCCATCCTATGAACATGGGCAAACCAGAAATAGATCAGCTTCAGCGAGATATGGAGTGTCTACCCATATTCAATCCAGAGACGCTACCGATTTTTACACAAAAGAATCAGCTAAAAATTACTAGGCCAGTTAGAAAACAAGACCAAATAAATAAAACCAAGAGAAAAAAAAGTCAGAAAAAGATCCTAAGGTGATCCAGATCTGGAGCTATTAAAAAGAGACATTCAAAGTACAAGTTAAACAAGCGCACTTAATAGCAGATTAGGCACAACAGAAGAGGTTAGCGAACTGGAGAAAATACTCAGATTACAAATATAACAGAAAAAAAGATGGAAAATGCATGTAAGGAACCAGGTAAAGAAGTTTAACATTTAACATATGTACAATTGGAACCCTGGAAGGACAAAAGAAAGAGAATGGGGCTGAAGCAGTATCTGAATAATACAGAAGAAAATTTCCAAAAACAATAAGCCTCATCAAGATTTAGAAAGCTCCACCCAACAGAGTAGGCCAAATACAGAAAATCCAGGCATATCATAGTATAATAATACACCGTTGGTACACTTTTAGTATAATTGATAAAATGCAAACTCAGTGATCAGGTTGGATGAAAAAAATGAAATCCAATTAGATGCTGCTTATAAGAGCCAAGATTTTTACATAAAGACAAAGAAAGGCTTGGGGTGAAAAAAACAGGAAAACATATACCACAATAACGTTTTAACAAAAGAAAGCTAGCATAGCTACAGTAAACTCAGACAAACATACATTTGACAATGAAAAAACAACACTTTCAACAGGAAGACCAGACAGTTCTAAATTTTGATGTACCTAATAACATATCTTTCAAAGTACTCAAAAACCTCATGAAATTTTACAAAGAGAAACGGGCAACTTTACAATCTCAGTCTGAGATTTTTAACATAAATTTTGCAGTAATGGACAGAACAAGTAAGTTCTCCACACCAAATCAGTAAATTAAAAAATATGGAACACAATTAACAAATGTGACCTGCTGCCAAACGAATACAGAAGTGCACTTCTATTTAGAACCGCAGAAACATTTACCAAAACTGGACAGTGGCTGACCTGTAATGAAAGTCTCAACAAATTTTATGGAACTGAAATCATTGGAGGATACTCTTTAATCACAGTGGAATTGAGTTAGAAATCAATAGCAAAAAGTAGAAAATGACCAAATATTTGTAAATTAAACAATGAACTTATTAAAAACTTCATGGTTCAAAGAAGAAATTACAATTAGAAATAAAAAATACTTTGAACTGAATAATGTTAAAGACATAACCAAACTGTGAATACAGCCAAAGCAGTGCTGAGAGGGAAAGTCTGTGCTTAACTGAACATGATTCACAAGACATGATAATCAATGTTCTAAACATCCATCTCAAAAGGTAAAACACAAACAACAAAACAGCAAATTAAATTCAAAGAAAGGGAAATAACAGAAATCAACAATATAGAAAACAAAAACCAACAACAAAAAAATGGCTTTTTGTTTGTTATTTTCAAGATAGGTTCTCATAACTATTTGCCAGTGCTGGCTCTCAACCAGGATTCTCCTCATCTCTACCTCCATGCTGGGGATTGAACCTACTAGGCTTCTTTATACATGCTAGGCAGGTGCTCTACCACTGAACAACATAGCCCTCAAATGTTGATTTTGATTGACAGAAGAATGAGAAAAGAGTAAGTTACTAAAATAGGAAATGAAAAGGAGAAATCACTGCTGATCTATAGGCATTACAATAACAAAAGGAACCAGGTGCCCGATTTCAACCCAGTACCACACACACACAAAAAAAAAGATAACAAGAGGACGTTATGAATAATTTTCTGCCAATAAATTTGTAAACTTATACAAAACAAATTCCCTGAAAAACAATTTAGAAAGAGACAATAAGAAGTAGAAAATGTGAATAATTCCATTATCTTTTCAAGAATATAGACGTGTAGTTAACCTTCCTCTAAAGAAGATGGCTTCACTGGTGAATTCTTCCAAACACTTAAAAGAAATAATGTCAATACTGCACAAAGGACAAACCTGCCCAAAACGTTTTATAAGGCTAGCATAACTTTTAGATCAAAACTTGACAAGGATATTGCACAAAAAGGCTAATTATAGGCCAATCTTTTATGTGAACACAGATGCAAAAATCCTGCCAAATATTTAAAAACCAACTCAGCAAAAGTGATGTATTATCTTCACCAACTTGGGTTTACACCAGGAATGCAAGATTAGTTTTACATTTGAAAATCAATGTAATTCACTACATTAAGAGAATAAAGATAAACTGTATGTGTGATTATCTCAATAGCTGCAGAAAAGGATTTCTTAAAATTCCACATCCAACCATGACATAAACTCACAGCAAATGAAGCACAGATGAGAACTTTTTATAACAGAATAAAAAGCATTTAAAAATATTCTTTATTTTTTGTGGTGCTAGGGATCATACTTAGGGCCTTAGGTATGCTAGGCAAGCATTCTACTGCTAAGCTACACCCCCAGTCCCAAATCATTCTTACTGGTTAAATATTAAAAAAGTGTTCCCCTTCATATGAGGAATAAGACATATTTATCTTTTTTTTTATTCATATGTGCATACAATGTTTAGATCATTTCTTCCCCCCCAACCCCCCACCCCCTCCCTCTCCCCCAACCCCTCCTTCTCCCCACCACCCCCTCGCTACCCGGCAGAAACTATTTTGCCCTTATCTCTAATTTTGTTGAAGAGAGAATATAAGCAATAATAGGAAGGACTAAGGGTTTTTGCTAGTTGATATAAGGATAGCTATATAGGGAGTTGACTCACACTGATTTCCTGTGCATGTGTGTTACCTTCTAAGTTAATTCTTCTCGAACTAGTTCTTCTCTAGTTCCTGTTCCCTTCTCCTATTGGCCTCAGTTGCTTTAAAGTATCTGCTGTAGTTTTTCTGTGTTGAGGGCAACAAATGCTATCTAGTCTTTTGGGTATCTTACCTATCCTCATACCTCCCTTGTTTGCTCTCACTTTTATCATGTGATCAAAGTCCAATCCCCTTGTTGAGTTTGCCCTTGATCTTATATTCTTCTACTTATATTATTGTGTGGTCCTAGCTAGTATAATACAGCAAGGAAAAGGAATGGTATAATATTTGACAATGATATGATAGAAACTTTGGAATAAATCAAATATAAGAAAAGTATCTTAAAGAAAACCAATGACACTGCTATGTAACAAATAATTAAACTTTAAAAATAGCACATACAGTAGTTGTAGCTTAAAAAATAAATCTAATGAAATTAGAATAAATCTAATGAAAAATATGAGATCCCCATATAGGAACCCATTGCTTTAAAAAAATAGAGGCCAGTGCTTCCCTAATACCAAAACCAAAGACTGCAAAAACAAAACCACCAAACACAGCTGACACCTCCCCCCCCCACCCCCCAGCACTGCCTCTGCCAATATCCTTTACAAATAAAGACACAAAAATCCTCAACAAAATACTAGCAAATCAAATCTGGCAACATATAACAAAGGCTATATACCATGACCAAGTGGGATTTATCTTAGGAATGTAATGTTGGCTTAACTCCTGATATGCACTAAATGTAATCTACAATAAAAGAAAAAACCCAAAGCACTGAAAAAATTGACTATACATTCATGATAAAAACACAAACAGGGCTGGCATATAGTTCAGTGGTAAAGTGCTTGTTTAGCATGCTGGAGGCCCTCAGTTTGACCCCCTGAACCACAAAACAAGCAAAAAACCAAAAACCCAACCAATCCTCCCATAATACACCTAACACACACACACACACACACACACACACACACACACACACACACACACACACACAAGAACAGAAAGGATTTTTCTCATCCCGATGAGACTCATAGGTAACATCACACTTAATAGTAAAAGACTGGATGGTTATCTCCCCAAGATCAGGAGCAGGACGAGGACTTCTGCTTCTTGCCCTATTCAACAGTTCTGGGGGTTCTAAACAGGGGAATTTGGCAAAAATGCAATGGAAAGCACCCAACTGGACAGGAAGTAAACATTATTTTCATTTACAGATGATCCTTGTATACTGGGAATCCAAAGGAATCCACATTTACCAAAACACTATTAGAATAAGTAAGTCCAGCAAGGTTGTAGGATTAACAGATGAACATATGAGAATCGGTGTATTCCTACCTATGGCAATGAACAATGCAACAGTGAAATGAAGATGGCTCTAGGCTGGGCATTGTGGCTCTTCGACTCAAGAGGAAGATCCGGAGGACAGAGGCTCAAGGCTAGCAGCCAATAAAAGCTGGGCATGGTGGTGCACACCTGATACCCCAGCCAGGAGGAGAGCATGAATATAAGGACTGTAGTCCAGGCTAGCTGGGGCATAAATGCAACATCCCTTATTTGAAAATATTTAGTTTTAGCATTTTTTTTTTTTTTTTTGGTGGTAGTGGGGTTTGAACTCAGATCCTCACGCTTGCTAAGCAGGTGCTCTACCACTTGACCCACCCCACCAACCAAAAATATTTAAAGTAAAAAAAAGGACTGGGGATGTGGTTCAAGTGATAAGAATACGTACTTGTCTGGTTAAAAGGTCCTGAGTTCAAATCCCAGTACCCCCCCCCCACAAAATAAAAGATGATTTTATTTTACAATAGCATCAAATTAAGGAACAAAATAAAAGATATCCATATTCATACTCCCTAAGGCAATCCACAGATTAAAGGTAATTCATATCAAAGCTTCAGCTGGCTTTTTGGCAGAAACTGAAAGGCTGATCTTAAAATTCAGAGAGAAATGCAAGAGACCAGAATAATCAAAACATAAAAAAACAAACAAAACTTGAGAACTCACCATCTCCTGATTTCAAGACTTAACAAAGCAACAGCAACCAATGCTTCTGCCCCAACAACAGACTCATACAAATAAATAAAACAATTCAGAGTGCAGAACTAAACTCTTACTATGTTATTTTTAAAAATGGCATCAACACAACTCAACAGAGAAAGGTTAGTCTTTTCAACAAATGGTGCAGATACTTTGCACCATTTTATATACCTATAAAACTACGTATGTAAAATGGTACAGATACTTTGGAAAACAGTTTAGCAGTTCCCCTAAATGACCCAGCAATTCTACTCCTAGGTATATACACAAGAGAATGAACATAGTGTGCAAACAAAAACTTGTACATGAATGCTCATATTATTCTTAATTACTCCAAAGTGGAAACAACCCAAATGTCCATCACAGGTGATGAATGAATAAGCAAATTATGGTATCTTCAAACAACAGAATATTTGGCCATAAAAAGGAATGAAGGAAGTCTGAGCAGAATACCGGCCTAGCAAGTACAAGATTGAGTTCAAACCCCAGTACCACAAGGAAAAAAAAAAAAGAATGAGGGAGTGATACATCTTACAATATAGATGTACCTCAAAAATATGCTAAGTGAAGGAAGTTAGTCATAGAAAACCACATATATCGTACTGTTCCATTTATCTTAAATACCTAGAAAGAGACCCATCCAGAGAGACAGAAAATACTTAAATGAGTGGTTGCCCAGGGGAAGAAGGCATGGAGAATGACTGCTAAGGTGCATGTAATGGGCATAGGTTTCTGGGGAGTGATAAAAATGTTCTGAAATTAGTGGTTCATGTAGCTTTGTGAATACATTAAAAATGAATGAGTGAAATGTACACTTTAAAGGGTAAATTTATGATGTGGGGATTATACCCCAGTAAAACTAATATGTGGAAGAATACACCACATATTAAAAAATCAATTACCCCTAAATGTAATCAACCCAATATCTTTCTCAGCAAGTTTTGTGTGGAAATGGACCAAATGCAAAGGGCCAAGAATTACTGGGACAAATCAGGAGGACATAAATTTTATCAGATCAAGACTTACAAGAAGCAAATCAGAGCTGATATATTTTTAAAACTGGAACTCCCTATGCTACAGTTCTAAGTAATGCACCACATACAAATGAAAAGTATTTACTGCAGTATCAATGTATTTCAATCAAAAGCCGGAAGGAGAAAAGAAGTTAATGACAGGCTCAAAGACAAAGGATCCAGCAATCAGAATTTATAAAAATGGTTGTTTCATTTGAGGCTAAAAGGCCGGTGAGAAGGAAATGAGTTATGGAGGTTCTTAAAATGTGTGCAAGATGCTTTGACATACAATATCATACTCTAGCTCAGCTGTTTACTAAAACTTCCCTTATACATTGGTCTACTGTGGCACAAAGTAATTAAGCATGGAAGATCTGTGAGAGTAAAACACAGTGGACAGTGTTTGAGGGCTGTTATGGATTCCCCTGTCCCAAAGAATCATCTGTGGAATAGAAGAAGGTCACTTTGTCTCTAATTTTTAAGATTTGAAAATAAGTGCCAGGTGTGGTGGTATATATCTATAATCCCAGCTAGGCAGATGGTGGAGGGAGGAGGATCAAGGTCTGAGGCCAGCCCTGGACAAAAACCTGAGACCCTATCTGAAAAATAACTAAAACAAAAAGAGTTGGCATGTAGGGGTGGGGGCTGGGGGAATGACGTGGCTCAAGTGGTAGAGTATCTGCCTAGCAAGTACAAGGTCCTGAGTTTAAACGCCAGCAATGGAGGAAAAAAAACAAAAAAACCAAAAAAAAACAAAGAAGCTAAGTTAAGACCCCATTACCAAATTTTAAAATGATTTTTACTTTGCTGAGTTTTTCATTGCTTACTAAATACCAACCTGTTCCTTTTCTAGAAGACCTGCCTTTAGTTACTGTTGGTTTCTTCCTCACAGGTGGTGCCTGAAAAGTGGAGTGTTCCCGCCATCTCCGAAGCTGAAAGTTAATAAACTTCCACATCATGAAGGCTTGAGTAATGCAAATAGATGCCAGAACAGCGATTCTGAAAATATTAATGAACAAAAAATTAGAGTGTATGAAAAAATGTAACTTAATAAAAGTACTTTGTATTTTGCTTTGACAGTAGTAATAGTGCTAAAATTTTCACTTTGTTGACAAGACTATGTTAATAATCATTCTATTAATAATTCAACCTAGAAGTTAAAGTACTACTTCAATCAGAAATAAAACTGCAACAGTATCAAATCAAATGAGTATTTTCTCCAGCCCACATATTTATTCTCTTACTTTTTAAGATGATTTACATTATAGAGAAACTGGTAACATATTAAATATCAGCACAAATTTAACTTGACTGTACCTAACAGCCAACACATTGAAGTTTCCAGTACTGAAATCCAGCTTCTGATTCTCTGCTCTTGCAAGGCCAAAGCCAACAGTAAGTACTGAAAGAATTAAGGTCAGAAGTCTTCCCAAAACAAAAAGAACTGCCCAGAGAGAAAACCTGCAAAACCAAAGCAAGAAAAGATTCTATTAGAAATTAGATTCCTGCCGGGTGCTGGTGTCTCATGCCTGTACTCCTAGCTACTTGGGAAGATGGGATGAGGAGGGTTGAGGTTTGAGGCCAGCCGAGGCAAATAGTTCATGAGACCCCCCATCTCCAAAATAACCAGAGCAAAATGGACTGGAGGTGTGGCTTAAGTAGTAAAGCACCTGTTTTGCAAGTGTGAAGCCTTGAATTCAAATCAGTCCCACCAAAAAGAAAAAAAAAAAAAAATTAGATTCCTACTAAGTCCATTCATGACTTCTGTAGTCAAATGTCTAGGAAATACTACGTTACCATTCTTAGAGACATGCAACATATTCGTCTATTTAAGTTTCTAAGAACTCCAGTAAAGAAATGTTACATTTTTTTGTTTAGTTCATCTTTTTGTGTGTAAGCACTATTAATGATCTTCAGAACTACTGATACACAGAACAATTTTGAGAAATAAACAAACAAAAAAAAGCCATACTATGAAGAACAGGATGCTCAATTCCCATTTGAGAGTCCTAGTTATATCTTTTGTGTGTGTGCGTGTGTGTAACTGGGTTTGAACTCAGGGCCTTGTGCTTGCTGGGCAGGTGTTTTACTACTTGAGCCACTCTGCCAGACCTCTTTTAGTATCTTTAAAGTCGCATTATCTATTCTTTCATTTTCTTCTGAAAGTTTATTTCTCTCTCACTTCTTTTCCAAATAAAATGCCTGCAAAAAACAAAGCAGGAAAATTTATAACAGAAAAGTAAATCCCCAAAGCCTTGAAAATTGCTGATCTCTTTAGCTGAAAAAGACTCCATTTTAGAGATTAAAATACCAGCATAAAAAGTAACATCATTGTCCAGGGTATGGGCTTTAGCAATCAAATACTTGCTACACAAGAAAAAGAATGGCTAAATAACTTACCCTTTCTGATACTTTTCATCACTAAAATAAAACAGGCGGGAAATGTGGAAAAGAAATTCAACAAAATAATGCAGCACCAGAAGAACAAGTCCTAGATGATTCAAGCTGTTAAAAGAACAAATTTAAAATGGAAACATTATCAATTAAGATAATATTAGGATACTATCTGCCCAGTCTACTTACACACCCAAGCAAAATCCAACTCACTTCAAAAGATAAGCTCCAGCAATGTGAAAGAGGTAAAGACCAATGTAGACAAGCTGACGAGGAATATCTTCCTGCAAACAGAAAAATACATTACAAATTAAAATACATTTAAAACACTTGTGTTCTTTAACTGCAGTGTCACAGGGTGAATGTATAAGAAGGAAGTAGGAGCCGAGAGGGTGATTTAGGGGTATGCCCTTCTCATCCCTGGTTTATTATAGGCTTTAGCAAGTCTTTTAATCTTTCTTGGCTATTAGCTTCTCATCTGTAAAACGTGAATACTTCAGTTGGCTTCAATCAGATGAATTCAAAATCCCTTCCATTGCTAAGATCTGTGGTTCTTTTTATAAAAATAATTTATCGAATGACATAATAATTAACTTGTATGCTGGTGGTTTAATGGCCAATATTAAAATTGCTATGGTTATAAGATGTGAGATGGTTTTGTTCATCTAAAATAGTCACATTTTTAAACTGTTTTAGTCCATTCGTTGCCAGTTATGGTTGTTAGAACTCAAAGTTAAAAATTCCCTTCTCATTTATGAGACCACCTAATTAATTGTATGTCCTTTCTCCCCAATAACTGTAAGCTCAAGTATCTAGATTTTTTTTTTTCTTTCACAGTCCATAGCTGACTATATATTTTTTATTATCTTAGAAACAGTTCTTTTTTTGGCAATACTGGGACTTGAATTCAGGACCTCATGCTTGCTAAGCAGGTGCTCTACCACTTGAGCCATTCTGCCAGCTCCCCAGTTTATTGATTGAGATGGAGGTCTTGCTAACTTTCTGTCTGGGTTTCCCTCACTGCAATCCTGATCTCTGTCTCCTGAGTAGATAGGATTACACAAATAAGCCACTGTGCCTGGCACAGGAATGGTGCTTTTTAAGAAACGTAATAAATCAAGATCTAATAGTGAATCATGAAATCAACTTAGGAGTCCTATCAGTTCACACCTGTAAATCCCAGGTCCTTGAGAGGTAGTTATTGGGAGAATCACAGTTTCAGGCCAGCCTGGGCAAAAAATCCAAGAGATCCCATCTCAAGCAATAAAAGCTGAACATAAAAAAGCAAGACCTTATTGCAAAAAAAGTAACTAAAGTTAAAAGGGCTGGCAACATGGCTCAAGTGTTAGAGTGCTTGCCCAGCAAGCACTAGGCCCTGAGTTTCAAACTCTAGTGTGGCCCCAAAAAGACAAAAACCGGAACAATCAAACAAAACAAAAACAGAATAAAAAGCCAACCAGAGTGTACAATACATTATATTATGGAAATTTTAATCCAGATTTTATATACACACACATTGAATTATGAGGTAAGATCCTGTTTTTCACTTTGGGTTGCAGTTAAAATGTTTACAAATCAGACAGCCATAAGCTCAACAAGTGCTCACTGGATGATGAAGTACCTCCCTCATTTCTACACACCTGGTTTGGGCTATTTTCCTCCTATATGTATTTATAAGGTTTATTTACATTAGCCTGGTCAGTACTACTCAAGTACTGTAGCTACTAAGCATAATGATTACCATGGTAAGATGATACTGGCAGACTGAACCTAATTAAACCATCTCCTGCATGTAGTGTATCTAGGCACATGGTTCCTCTATCTTTCCCCTTATATTTCAGCACAGGCTACTTCACCAAATCTTCTGAGAACAAGTAGAGAGAACCAGTCCAGTTCAAACAGAAAACTCTTCTTTGGTAAAAAATGGCACAAAGATCAATCATAAAACATAAGTCAGTCTGAACAGCACTATCAACAATATTTTACTTTGTAACTTTCAGAAAATTCCCAAGTTTATTACAGTGGTGGTTCTCCTTGAAAAGAGAAGTATCTCCACATACTTCCAGTGCAACATCTCGCCTCATAAAAGGAAACAGTAAGGGAGAAAGGGTGTTGATAAGACATGCTGAGGTTCAACCACAAGGGAACCTCTTCCTTCTCCTTCTATAATCATTTCAAAACAGCTCTCTTATAGTCTGATTAATACAATCAGATATGCTATACATATAAAACTGCCACTATGTGTATGATGCAGTGTTTCCCAAAGTGTAGTGTATTTGTCATTTGTACTGGACAAAATGATTTTATATAGTACACTTTTATTTAGCTTTAATTTTAACTAAAATATTTTAAGTTATTTAGTATATGTTAATAATTACTTGAGTAATATTATAAGAACAAGGACTTGGTCAAAAATATGAACTAGTAGCATGGGAATATGCTAAAAGATTGTGGTGGCATGTAACTGACTGGGAATGGGAATCAGTGCTATATTCCTTCAGGTGTGTTAATGAATGCTTCAAATCTCTGATGAGAGCACAGACCAATGGCACCCTTAATATTTATTTGATTTTAAGTTTTTTTTTAAACTAGTAATATAACCTATTTCATTATGCAAAAACTCATATAAGTCAATTTAAAAAAAACCTAATGTGCTGGGAAAATATTTTATAGGAATGTAACTTACTAGGAATGTTGAAAATTTTTAATTTTAAAGAAGCCCAAAATAAGTTTTAAAAATAAACGCTGGTCTTTTAGCAGAGAAGAACTTAAGGTGCCTATCTTTTTCCTCTCTGACAAATTGAAATACACTATTACTAACTGTACTTCAAAAAACCATTCCAGTTCTCTGATTTTTTTTGCCTTTAAATCTCAACCCAATTAGGTAGAGTAAGAGTGTGCTTGGTTCATACATGGTCTTAGCAGTTAGGATTCCTGGTTTTTACTCAGGTGGCCTGGTTCAACTCTTGGTGTAGGAATGCCAAACTTGGCTGGTAGCATGGCTCAAGTGGTGAGTGACTGCCTAGCAGGCACAAGGTCAAACCCCAGCCCTGTCCAAAAAAAGTGTGCGCTTGGCACTAAGAAAAACCCCATAGAAAAGAGCTGGGGATGGTGGAGAACATTGCTTAGTATGAGCAGGCCCTGCGCTGGATCCCCAGCACCAAAACAAAACAAAACAAAACAAAAAAACCCCCCAAAACAAAAACGAAAAACAAAAAGTCATAGAACTTCTTTACTACATTTAGATTCATCTTTGTATCACAGCCTGGTCTTTTTGGTAGTCAACCGAGTCAACAATGACAGAAGGTAAGAATGTCATCTCTAGCTACCATCTTCACAACCGTCAAATGCCTAAGCTTTATCCTTATCTCAACCAGCAAAAACCCTTGTTCCTTCCTATTATTGCTTATACTCTCTCTACAACAAAATTAGAAATAAGGGCAAAATAGTTTCTGCTGGGTATTGAGGCGGGGGGGGGGGGAGGGGGAAGGGGCGGAGTGGGTGTAAGGGAGGGGGTGGGGGCAGGGGGGAGAAATGACCCAAGCCTTGTATGCACATATGAATAATAAAAGAAAAAAGAAAAAAAAAAAAAGAAAATAATAGACAAAAAAAAAATGCCTAAGCTTTTAAATAGTATCAATAGCTTTCAAAAGGACAGAAGTACCAAGAAATTTTCTTCTAAGTAATGGTCCTTATTTAACTGTATACAAACAGATCAGTGTCTCTAAAGCAATGTTTATACACTCAAAGTGCACCACAGAAAAAGTAAAAATAAATGATAAATAAACAACATGGATAGCTGATAAGGTCCACCAATTGCTAGCTGTGTAATCTTGCACAACTTAGTTCATGTCTCTACCTAGTGGGGATAAATGCTACAACAATAATAGCACAACAAAACAAAGAAAGAGTGATAGAGTGTAAAATCACAAGCAGTGGGAAAGATTGTGGTTAACTGGGGAATATACACTCAAGATTCTCCAGTCCCCAGGGGATGAAGCCCCGATGGCTTGGTAGTCATGTCTGAGACCAACAGACCTTGCCACACACTATTTTCTCTGGAGCATACAGGTTTACATGGGGTGTGGGAACCAGGAGAGAACGGAGGAGGCTGGGTGAAATTTGGCCCAGCAAAGTGCCCAAGGCTGGCTCATCAGTGTTCTTGTAACTATAGTTTACATGAACACTAAACCACAGAGCTGTTTTGACTTTCCAACATATTTTCGTGCACATTCAATGATTTTGTTATATAAATGAACTTCTTCTACCAGAAACCAAAATGAGTTTTTGATATTTAAGATTAGCAATTTTTAAAATACCTAAATGGAATACACACACACACACACACACACACACACAATTAAAATGAGTTTTCAGAAAACTGTTTCCAAGTTTTTTTGGTGGTACTGTGGCTTGTACTCAGACCCTGTACTTGTGAGGCAGGTCCTCTGCCACTTGAGTCACTCCTCCAACCCTTTCTGCTTTAGGCTATTTTTCAGATAGGATCTCACTTTCTGCCTGGGCCTACATCTGACTGTGATCCTTCTACCTATGCCTCCCTGTGTAACTGGGGTAAGAGGCACACAATGCCTGGCTTTGTTTTGCTCAGACAGGATCTTCTAGCATTTAAATTGCTCAGGCTGGCTTCAAACCTCCATCCTTTACCTCTGAAGTAGATGGGATTAAAGTATGAGTACTGCACCCAGCCCCAAATTCTTATATATTCTCAGTGCTAATGTTTAAGAGCTTATACAAGAATGAAATCATGAAATGACTTAAAATTAAAATAATTTCATTTATTATGGAAAATCTAATAAATATAGTACATTTAAATAATACATTCCAAAATTATAAATAATCTCAAGTGACATTTTCAGTTGCTATCTCAATATATTAAAAAGGGTACCTTTAGTGTATATCTTTTTAAGAAAATACATCATCCAAATTATGCAGAAGGGTGAAATTGGGAGGACTGTGGTTCTAGGCCACCTTGTTCTAGACTCCATGTAAACAAACAAAAAAAGCTGGGCATAGCTTGTTATCTCAACGTCTGTGGGAAGCTTAAAATAGGAGGATTGTTTCCAGGCCAGTCTGGCAAAAAGTGAGACCCTATCTTCAAAATAACCAGAACAGAAAGGGCTGGAGGAACGGCTCAAGCAGTAGAGGGCCTACCTAGCAAGCACAAAACACTGAGTTCAAATCCAGAACCATTAAAACCGAAAAATTTATCTTGACAACATTATACTACAAAATAAATGTTACCACAACTACTATCACATATATGCCCAAATATAAGGCAAAGATTTTCCTCCAAGCCCCAAGACTGAGCCATTTTATATTTGTTACAAAACTCTCATGATTATATGAGATAGGGATTATATCATACAGAGATTATATTGATTGTTTTGAGCTATAAACAAACATTTGAGTAAGACACATAAGCCTGGAAAGCTTCCATTAATGCCATTTTATAATGCTTATCCAGGACCAATGAAGAATCAGTAAGAAATACAAAAATGATGAACTCTGGACAAGCTTTGTTAGAGGATTCAAAAGGTGGCTCTACAGGAATGAATGACAGAGATTAACACTAAAGTTCCATATAAAAAATGTGAGTATAACGTTCATGAAGTAGGAGTGGAAGAAGTTACTTCTAACTTAATACTTAATATGATACACAATCATATATAATTAAAGCAAATTTGAATATTAGAAATAAAAACATATACTTGGCTATTTTATGGTTTTCCTAAAAGTTGGCTAAGAAATTATTATTTTTTTGAGACAGGGTCTCTTGCTATGTTGCCTAAACTGGTGTCAAATTCCTGGGCTCAAGCAATCCTCCTGCCTCAGCTTTCCAAGTAACTAGGACTGTAGCACATACCATGGCACTTGGCTAAGTAATGATATTTTGAATATTTTCATGGACAAAATGGAGAACTATTTATACTGAAGTGTATATAATATATGTGATTTAAATTTTCTCTTTTGAAGAAACTACATTATTTGTGACTAACACATCTCTTGAACTGCTCATAACACTGTTCCTTTCTTTCTTCATTTTTGTGTAGGACTGGTTCAAAACAATCACTAGTCAAATCACTATTCAAGTCTTTTCCAGTAAAGAGTTCTTCCAAAAATAATTTTCATAGAGTAAATTTTAAGAAACTGTTTAACACATATGCAGCTGTTACTTTGAAATTATGTTAATTACTTGAAACAGTTACTTTCAACTGTCACATGTAGGTGTTAAAAATAGTTTAAGTTCTAAGTTATGCAAATTATTCCATAAAAATTAGATTGCATTTCTGGAGAAATGCCATCTGGCAGGAACTGATAAGAAAAAAGCTTCAGGAACTAAAATGAACAATTACTTTGATATGTTCCTTTTTACTTACTAGGGTCAATGAGAAAGATACAGATAAGGATTAATAGTGAAAACCAGAAGTATTATATCTATGGGTATACAAATAACTAAAGAAAACTTAAATATCTGAGCCATGGTACAAAGACATCAAGAAACTATGATACGCTCAGTAGCATTGTCCAACAGAACCTTCTGTAACTACAGAAATGTTCCACAAATCTGTCCAGGCTTTGTTTGGTGGCATAGACCTGTAATCCCAACACTTGGGAGGCTGAGGCAGGAGAATCATGAGTTTGAGGTTAGCCTCAGCTACATAGCAAGTTCCAGGTCAGACAGAGCTACTACCAAGCTTGTCAAAAAAACACCCCAAAACCAAAGTCCAACATCAAACAAATAAAACACTTCTGTCCAAAATGGTAGACATTTAGCCATACATGGCTAATGGGCACTGGAAATAACCAGCATGGCCAAGAAAGTGAATTGTTTGTGTTTTTATTTAATTTTAATTAATTTAGATGTGGCTAGTGGTACCATTTTGGACAGCACAGGTCTAGGACTCCTATGAGTCACAGGAGATGCTCACTAAATATAGAAGGGTTACTGGAAACTATGGGTCTAACCTATGGGTCTAATAATTTTATTCTAAGATAGTTTGAAGTCAAACATTTAACATAAATAAAGATCTTCATTCTAATCCTTACAATTACTTAACTGGAAAACCATTCCATTTTATAAAAGAAATCAATAGCTAAAGATAGTATATGGCCTCTAATTTGGTGTTGTTTTCTAGTATTAGCAGCCATTATCAATGAAAAAGGCACACAGAATACATAAAATATAGACAAATCAAGGACCTATACCATGAATTAACTATTTAGCTCATATAAAAAAATGCCTGTGGTTTTTGGGAGGGACAGAGGTAAACTGGTCACTAAACAGGCTGTCATACTTCTACTTAGGAAGACTTCTGAAAGTAAGGGGATTAAAGAAAAAAACTTTAAATGTGAAAAAATGTACATATATACAAATGATGGAGAATAAAATGAAAACCTTTATTTCTGTAACCCAGCCTCAGAAGTTATTAACAAATAACCAGACTTTCATCTGTAGCCCTACCCATTTATCTTTACCTGATATTATTTTTGAAGTAAATCACACAGAGCATACAATATATGGAGATTTTCTTAAATTCTACCCTTGTACCCAACAGGAATACAGGTGGCTGATTACTTTATTAGAGGGAAAAGGTACTGTAGGAAAAGAACTGATGTGCTGGGATTATAACATTAGAGAATATCAGTGTGAATGAAGAGTAATTACAGAGCAGAAGGATGAGAGACCACGGAATAAATACAGATGGGAGACCTTTAGAGCACAGGTAAGCGGCTTTTAGTTTAAAGCAATAAGAAGTTATTGAAAGTTTCAGAGGAAAAAGTTAAGTAAAGGAAGTATAGTTGACTATTGTGATACCATGGAAGCTTGAATTAAAAAATACTGAAGATAAAACTGGAAAGGATACTGCAGTGCTCCAGTAGTATACTTATTTGTTCAAACAAACATCTTTCCCACATGCTAAAAAGGGAATGCCCCACCCATTTCAGGAAAGGCTTCCCTGGTGAATACTGAACCACAGTTTACTTTCTGTTGTCAACACTGAATTTTTCTTGGGGCCTTAAAGAAGTTAGTTGTAATCTTGACTAATCCTTTTGTCTTACTTATGAAATAAACTGTTAAGAATATCAGTAAGATGAAACTCATAATATATTTGAAATTTTTGCTTAAATTTTAATTTAGTTTAAATTGCCACTAATAAAAGTTAAAAATGAGCAATTATCATGTCAAATATAGAAGATCCCCCTCTAAGTTAAAATAAAGACAAAAGTTTTTTCAAGAAATATTTAAGGATTTCAGGCTTTGCAGAAAGAGGGGAGTTAAGGGGATGAAAGAAGAATTGAGGGAGGGCAAAGAGGTAAGAAAATATTTAATTGTAGAAAAACCTTAAAGAGAGAAAAAAGTGACAAGACAATATTTAAAAGTACAAAAATACCACCTTACTTTTTTGGTTTTCTGGAAGTAGAGTTCAGGGAAAGCATGAAACCAGTAAGCCAACTGTGATATGTAGAAAAACTTCATTTGAAATCTGCACAATACAAAAAAGCAAAAATATCTTTTAAAGCAGAGTATTTTAAGAGAACATAGTAAATAACTACTGGAATTGAAGATGTACTAGCAGCATCCTCTACATATCTTTAACAACTCTATAGCAGCCACTCTCCACTGTTTCCTTGGGATAGTCTCACCAATCAAGCATTTTTCCTGGATGAAACATCATATGCAGAAGGCTGTTAACACACAAGCTGGCTGGAAGGAGCCAGGCTCCTTGTCTATTACTTAATTAATACTGATTAATAGGTTATGCTAGCTACTGAAAACACAAGGACTGTGACCAACCTTCAGATCTGTAGGGTTTCATCAAAGGAGAAACAAGAAGGGCAAAAAGACTGACACAATGTAACAAAGAAACCCATTATTTTGTACAATGAATGTATACTCAAGAAAAGGGACAGACACAAAAGTAAAGGTATATACATTATCAATTCTTAGAATGTGGGATAATCCCAATGTCAAATATCATCATTTTTTTTTCCTTAGGGAAATATTGTAATTCTACCTGGTTGAAACATAGAGATACTCAAAAAAATGAAGGCAGAAACAGAATTAAAGACAGGAATAAGACATAGGAGGGTTTCCCAGGAGATACTGTTTTAATCAATCTAGAATCAATAGTTTCTTTTATATTATAACCTTTCACCCTTCTGATTCCTCTTTATTCTCCCTTCTCCAGAAAACTAAGTTAAAATACAAAGCCAATCAAATGAAGTCATTTTGGGAGAGAAATGCAGTCATATAATGCTATAATCCCATTTTCTAAAAGTTTATTGAATTAATGTAGCTTTTTAAAGTCAGAGAATGACTCAATAGAGTTGGTGTTACTGCTGGATTTAAAGATATGCATAGTCATGTTATTCCCTTCTTTCCTTCATGTCTTTTCTCCATTTCTCACATCAAACAATGTATTTAGTGAGTACTGTCTAGGTGACAAGCACCTACAATCTACCTGACAAAGTAAAGGATCTAAGACCAATACAGGCAAAGTAGCAAGGAAAATTAATATGGAGCAGCAGTACTAGATGGGTTAGGCTTGAAGAGTGAGCAATTTAGATACGTATCTTCATAACCTGGAAGACAGTGCTCCTGGAAGCACTACATAGAAACCGTGGAGGTTAGAAATATAAAAAAGAAATAATCCCTAACTTCAAGAAGCTTATCCAAGAAGAGGATAAAAAAGGAAGAAACAAAAAGAGATGGAGGGTAGAGTTGGGATGTGGTGGGGGAGGATCAAAAATATGGAGAAGATGGAGTTATGAAGAGGTGAAAGGATGAGGGAGAAAAAAGGGAAGAGAGTACTAAATTAAGATTATTGTTAAAATCCAAAACCAATAAAGATGTTGAAAAGATATACATGTAAAAAAGTACATAGAACCTTCTTCTTATGGCAATGGGACTGCCAAGACATAGTCTCACCTATTTTATGAATGTGCCAAAAACAAACAAACAAACAAAAAAATCAAAAAACTAACAAGAATGAATTTTAATTCTGCTTACTTGTGATGTGACCATAGTTTTTATTTCAGAAAGGCCTGTTAAAAATGACTTACGTCATCAGGTTATGGGGATAAGCCCTCCATAAGATAGTTGGATCTGAGATGTAGTTTTCCTAAAAAAGAAGACATGAAAATTAACCTGTGAGTATCATGCAAACATTCAAAATTGCCCATATTACATCTCAAACATCACACTAAAATCAAGCTTTTTATTTTCAATATAATTTGAATTGCTTACTTTAGCAAGTGAAAATCAATGTTAGAAACATGAAATCAAATAAAACATAATTCCTGATTTTCAAATATCTTTCAATCCAGTAGAGTAAAAAGTACAAGTATACAAACAATATAAGCAATAAACAGTAATCATATGTAACACAGGAACAACAACCTATGAGTGAGATGAATTTTGTCTTAATTAATAAGAGAATGGTTTTTGGGAAAATATGTAGCACCTTGCAGAGGAGTTAGAAGACCACAATGCTGCCAAGTTTTATGAGACTAAGTCCATAAATACTACCCTAGTCTTCTTTCTTAGATAACTAGATACATCCAGTAAGAATCAATACATAGGTAAAAAAAACAAAACAAACTCCCCCAAAACTAAAGTGATTTATAATTAAAAAGAATATTTTCCCACAGAAGTGCAACTCTTTTGTTTTTTAAAAAATTATATAATAGACTTTAAACTGAAATTTACATGTTTCTAAAAGTATTATTAAAACAGCAGAGTAAAAGGGATTGAAATGTTGGGTTTTAATCTAACTATGGTATTAAATGTTCTATCACAGAAAATTCACTTTGCCTATTATTCATCTTCAACATGGTGATTTAAAAAAAAATTATGTGTCCAACAAAATCGAAAGTATATCAACCATGGAATACCATATAAATTTAAGGGATTGTTCTTGCTTTAGTTGTTACTGCCTTCTCGCTCATTAGTTAGTGATAGGATTAAATGCTCTGATTGTCTGACCTGAAAAGTTATACGTTATAACTTGTTGGGAAAACAACTGGACTCTTTTTAGAGGAGGAAATGACTGGAAACATTACAGCTTATGTAACCTAGTAAGATCGTCACTAACATCTTATGCTTTTTCTTATTACAGAGTTGTCTGTAAATGACCACTAGATAGAAAAATAACATCCAGTGACTAAAAATGTACAGGCTTTCTGAAACAGTGAACAGCTTAGAATTTTTTTCTGTATAAAAACTAGCAGAGATTTATGACTAAAACTCATTTTTTAATTTATACTGGTCTTTAGCAAAGAGTTCCTAACCTTAGATGAGAAAGAACAACAATACTAAGAGTGACATACTTACAGAGATTAGAATGAATGTACCCCAAACACAAGCAAAAAGGTAGAATGCACTAAGCTGACCAGATTCGTTAAACTTGCTATGTTTCGTTTTGGAGAAGTGCATTCGTCTATTAATTTTCTAAAAAAATAAAAACAGCTATTAGTAATTAAGAATAAATTATAAAATATACTTAATATATGACTATCATAGTATAGAGAGCTAGTGCTTTACAAAATATAGATTTCTAAGATTGCATACTTACATCCAATACATATTCTTGAATTATGGCATGAATAATTATCGCCACTAGCATGTAGAAGAAAACTGTAGCCAAATCTTTGATACCATAGTAATAAAGGGATGCTGATTCAGTAGCTTGTTCCTCTGAAGGCCAAAAAGGACACACATACACAAAAATATACATAAGATTATAAAAACAGCACTAAGTACAACATAGTTATGGAAACAAACAAAAGAAGACTAACCCAGTAAAAAAAAGTTCTATAGAAACACCATAGAGAATTTGCTCCTGGACATCTTGAGTCTTGCGGAGGGAAGGGAAATGAAAACTGAGGAGGAGGCTATCTAGAAACCCAAAGCTTCAGAAATTACTTACAAAGACTTGACACATGTTAGTTACAGCCATCAAAGACCAAAAAACAGGGTAAGGGAGGCCACACTAAATAAACTGATATTATTCCAAGGGTATAGATCATGTTGGTAAGAGATTCAACTTGGCCTCTCTGCCTGTCTTTTCAAGACTTTTGAAGCTTCCCATCTCTATTTTCAAATTGGACACTATGTTATTTTCTGATGGAGAAGCTGACTTGATGTTTATTTGATTTAGTTTTATAAGCAGCAGAGACAGGGGCAACTACTATTTAGATTGTTTTTAATCCTTGTAATTATTTTCCAAAATTTTTCAAAACAAATACTAATGAACAGCTGACTCTTGTGCTCAAGCGTTATGCTTACAGGGACTGTTTAAGTAAAAGCCTTATTCTTCTCTGGCATGTTCAAATGTCAAAACAACATTGCAGGTATGAGTAACCTGATATCTAAGTCAGTAAATCAAGTATTACAAAACTACACATAACTGAACAAAACCCCAATTCAATGTCATATATCTGATCTTACATTCAAAATTAAAAACATCAGGGTAGGTTTACTGCTTGAGTATTTTTATATTTTATTAACCAAGTACCCCATCTGTACTCAAACCAGTTAATTATATCCACTACAGTCAACTTTCTGAACTTGATTTTCACATTGCATAATTTAGAAATCAAACTTTTTGAAATAAAAAAATAAAAGTATAGTTTGGATGTGATTATCTGGTTAGTCTAGATCCAAAATATAATTTATAGGTCAGAAAAAGTGAAACAAAACATTGTTTAGGGTCACTAAACAAATTTAAAATATCTATTCTTAGAATTTTCTTATGCAAGAGTGGAGAAAACAACACAATCTTTGGTAGGATTTCAAGCTCATTCACAAAAATATATAATAAACATTAAACATATACAATGGGTTTTCATATCATGTGTAGGATTAAAAAAACTCCAAACCACCAGATCTTGTATTACAAAAATCATCAAAATAATATTCAGTCTAATCATGGGTGAGACTTATGAGGATTAATGCAGAATCTAATGTTCATGAATATTCCCAAATTTGTTCAGCTGAATTTCTACTTAAACAAGAAAATGCTATGAAAACTACCTACCTGTTGCAGGAAGAGTAACATTGTACTGAAGAGTAACAAAAATGATAGAAGCTTTTGCTGTTATCTAGAAAGAAAGAAAGGAAAAAGTTGAACTTGTGACTCTCTCCCAAATAAATAGATCAGGGACAAAAACACTGTAAATTCTGTCACCAAATCTAGGCACTAAGGCACCCTGGTTCTTGTGGCACCCTAACAGGAACAATGAGAATTCCTGATCATCAGAGTCGAGCCTGGGAGTTATGATAATTCACCAAAGTATTCTGCAATATAGATATAACTTCAAGTGACACTCTCTGCAGTTCAGGTAAACAATGATTTCAGAAATAATGACTCTCTACTACAGTACTCTCTACTATACAAGGAACACAAAACTCCTTATCAAGAAAAACTTAAATGGAAATTAGTAAAATTAGAGGAAGCACAGTTAGCATAAGAAAAATGGATCAAATTCAGGATCTGTGTGTTATTTCCCAAACACCTGGTAAAAGGTTTAGTTGACTTGACTATTAGTAAAATTAAAGTGGTCAGAATAGAAAAAAGGAATGCTTACTCAGCATTTATGGCACCAGACACAATGCTAGACAAGAAAGGATCAAACAAAGATGAATGAAATCTCCCACAAGGAACTCAGTTGTGTCAGGAGGACAGGTAGACAAATTGTCATAATACTGTCAATACTTATGCTATGAGTACTCGGGATGAACAGCGCACTTCTTTGTGCCTGTTCTGGAAATGCTCTTCAGAGTTGGTACAGGAACTGCTGGAAAACAGAAGTTCCCTAGACTCGCAAGGGTTTTAAGAGGGCAGGACAGGTAGAAGAAATAAGGTAAAGCAGCAGTAAATACAAGGCCAAGCATGGCACTTACTAGGGATAGTTAGTAGAAAAGAAACATTACTCAGTGCTTTTGAAAGCACCTTATTTGTTGAGTTAGTTAAGATTTATTTTAGTATGATTGCAGGAGTTTAAGGCGGGGTAAGTTCACTTATGCCTTTTAGAAACTAGCTACAGCCTACTTAAGTTAACCTCTCAAGCCCCCTTGGATCCTCTCCACATCACAACCAGAAAGATCTTCTAATTCTGTTACCACATTCCCTAGCCTATCTGCTAACAATCTTCCTTGTGATTCCTGTATTTCTAGAATAATATGGCCTACAATACTCAGTAGTCTGACTCTTCCTATCTCCACAGCCTCATCTCAGACTACTTCCTCCTGCTCCCTGGCCCCTCTTCTTCTACAACAGGGCATTTCCTTTGTCATACTGTCTCAGAGAATTGTTCTCCTTTCCTTCGAAACACATACTCTGATATGATCATATTAATTTCCATTACAACCACTACAAAGTAAACTCTGAGAGTTAGGACTATGCCTATTTCTGATGTCACTGTATGCTTACAGTCTATTATAGGACTTTGCACATATTAGGCAATTGATAAATAGTACTGATCACGTTATTATTTGCTATAAGCATCAGATAAAATACCAGTTAGAGTAAGTTTATAAGTCAAGTACAAGACTTTTACGAGAGACCACATGAAAGATAAGACCTGAACTAAGACAGGGGTAGTGGGATAGAGGAGGAGGCACTTGTAAGGGAGATAAGGCTTGGTAAGCAAAAGAGAAAGGAATCAGGATTACTTATTGATGCTTACAGCTTGAACAACTAGGTGAAAAGTAATCATTAATAAAAATGTGAGGGGGCTGGGGATATGGCTCAGTGGTTAAGTGTTTGCCTGGCATGCATGAGGCCCTGGGTTCGATTCCCAGTACTGAAAAAAAATGTGAATACAGAAATAGCAGGTTTGGGGTACAAAAGAAGAAACTGAGCTTCAGACAAACTCAAGAGATTTCTTTGAGATAGAGAAATCTGTGGAAAAAGCAGGATGCAGCTAAAACGTAAGTCTAGAATTCAGCAGGGGGAACCTTAGCTTAGCTAAAGATTTGGGAGTACCCATTTACAGATAGATAGAAGTTGAGGCTGGGGAGTATATAAATCCTATGTGGGAAGCATATTGTATTTATAGAGAAGACAACATCACACCTGTGGAGGGAGCAGATAAAAAGCCAAAACTTACGTCCCACTTGGTTTGGATAAATGTCCCCCAAAGGCCCATGTGCTTAAGGCTTGGTCCCATCTATGCTGCCACTGATAGGTGGTGGACTCTTGCAGAAGTAGAGCCTTGTGGGAGGTCATCTGGTCACTGGAAGTATGGCCCCCCTCCAAGGTGGCCTACTCTCTTCCTTTCTCTCCACCACCTCTCTTTTACTTCCCTGTCATGAGCTACCTGGCATTATGTACTATCTTGTCACATGATCAAAAGCAATGGGGCCAAGTGACCATGGACTGAAGTATGCAAAACTGTGAGCAAAAATAAACCTTTTCTTACAAAACTCCCTAACATAATTCCCAGAACTAAGAAGAAATGGTCAGGGAGACAGAAAGAGAATGAAGAGAGCCTGGCATTTCCAAAGCCAAGGGGAAAACATTTCAAAAAGATGCAGGTTAGCAAAGTTTCAACATAGATGTGACATGGAGAATGCAACAGACCAGATAATTTAAGAAGTCATTACCGGTCACGGTGATTCCAACAAAGTAATGAGAGCAGCAGCCAAACTGTAGTGAATTGAAGAACAGATGAGGAACAAAATATAATCTAGTAGATGCCAGGTCAAGACTAATGTTTTTAGATGGGAGAGAGAGGGTTGGCGCTGGGGGGATGCAATAGGGAAGATGCTAGGGAAAAAGGAGGAACTAAATACAAAGGACAAAAGGGAAGATATAGTAGGGAATGAAACTGTAAAGGTACAGTCCGTTTGAATGCTTCCTCCTAGACTGGAAAGAAGGTAGTACAGGTTGACTATCCCTTATCCAAAATGCTTAAGACTCACAGTATTTCAGCTTTCAAATTTTTGGGGATTTTGGAATGCCTGCATATACATAATAGAAATCTTAGGGATGGGACTCAATTCTGAACATGCAATTCATTTATGTTTTATATACAACTCATACACATAGTATGAAGATAATTTTTAAAAATGTTTTTAGTGTTCCTGTGTTTTGACTACAATCTGCCATGTGAGATCAGGGATAGAATTTTCTATTTGTGGTCTCATGTTAGAGCTCAAAAAGTTCTGGATTTTGAAGCAATCTGGATTTTGGTATTAGGAGTGCTCAACCTAGACTGGATGAGATAGATACATAAGTTCAAAAGGCAGGAAACTGGAGAAATCTATACCCAATAAACTTGCTATTTCTCTACAGGGAAAATATGCCACACCACATGTTAAGTGTAAAGAGGATCTAATCAGTAGTATATATATCGTTCCTATAGGGAAAGAAATTGATTAGGAAAAGTAAAAAGATCACTGGATGTCATTAATGTCTGAGGTTAAAAACCTGATTTATCTATCAATATATGTTACTTTTTCACGTAATGCTCAACAACCTGAGAATTGAGAGGCACAGAAAAGGCAGAAATAACTGGGCATGGTGGTTCATGCCTATAATCCTAGTATTCAGACTGCTGAGGCAGAAGGATCAACAGGTGGAGGTCAACCTGTACTACACAGTGAGATCCTGTGACAAAAAATAAAGAAAAGGTATAAACGGTAGCTCCCCTCCCCTGACTCATGGTTTCACTTCCTGTGATTTCAGTTATTTATTGTCAACAGAAGTCTGAAAATATTAAATGGAAAATTCCAGAAATAAACATAAGTTTTAAATTATACACTGTTCTTAATAATGTATTGAAACCTTGGGCCACCCTACTCCATCTAGCCCAGGATATAAATCACCTGGTCCACTATACCCTTGCTGACTACTAGCTTGTTAGTCTCCATATTGGTCATCAGATTGTCAAGGCAGTACTTGGGTTCACATTAACCCTTGCACTGCAGAGTAACATCTACATGATTCACCTCACTTCATCTCATCACATCCCCACAAGAAGGGTGAATACAATATAATAGGATATTTTGAGAGACCACATTCACATAACTGTTATTACAGTTTATTATTATTCCCGTTTTTAATCTCTTACAGTATCTAATTTATTAAATTTTACCATAGGTATGTATACGAAAAAAACATAGTATAAACAAGGTTTGGTAATGTGGATTCAGGCATCCACTGGGAGTTTAGGAACATATTCCCTGTGGGTAAGGGGGGAGGGCTACTGTAACAGAGTGAAGTCTATAGGAAGAAAAGCAAAGCAATGATGGGGCTAGTATACTGGAGGAAAGAAAAAATGGAACAAGGTATCATAAAAGCCAGGACTACAGAGAATTGACACATGGACAGCAGAAGGAGGAGATGAATAACATGTAGGATGTGGGCTGAACTCTGCTATTCTGGAATTCAAGGTCTGGAAAATAATAAGGTTTGTGTTATTTGAAAGAAAAAGTCTAAGATATGGCCACTATAGTAAATTGCTGAACTGGGAAAGGATATGAAGATCGTACAAACAGAAAAGGCTAGTAAAGCTACTATATTAAAATATAGGCCATTCACAAGTATTCATTACTGAATTCCTAAGTTTTGGCGTAACACAACTTTCATGTGGTAATTTCAATAAAATTGATCGACTGCTTGAATTTCTTTTTAGTTTTGCTTAGACTTCATATAAATATGCACAAAGAAAGGTACACACACACACACACACACACACACACACACACACTCTCTCTCTCTCTCCTTCCCCCTGTCCTCCACATCCCTGTTTCTAGTTTATAAGATGAGGTCACCATTACCACAGCTAAGAAAACTTTGTATTACAGTCCTTTACAAACAACAAATGAAAATTCTTCAAAGACAAATTTAGTATGAAATTCTAATAGCAACGAAAATTAGATTATCCTTTTATGCTAGGCTTCCAAATAAAATTAAAATCTGGCCTCCAGCTGGCTTAGCATGTGACATTAAGCAGCATGAGGAGGAAAAATACAAACTACACACCTCCCAAAAGCTTAAACTAGAAATCATTCTTCTAGATATTTCTAGGGCCTTTCTAAGAGTCACATCCCAGTCAATACTGCTTTGGTTAAACTAATGTTACACTTAGTTAATGGTAAGATACATTAGTTTGGAATATAAATATGCTACAGAAATATGTATTACACTAAAAGTAGTAACAGTTTATGACAGTTTTGGACATTTATACCATTGTTCTCCATTTATAAGAAAAAATGAGATTTATTCAGACCCATTTTAAGTGGGTTACCACAAAGTAATTGTCCAGTTCTACATATGCAAAGTCATGAATATTGCAAAGTTTCTTTAACTGAGTGGTTGCCAGCTTGGGATTGATGTCTTCTCTTGTGATACAGAAATATTTACTATTTTGTACTTGTAAGAGGAAGGTGTGATTACTACACAGACTTGGATCTCTGAAAAGTAAAGCCAATTTCTGAGTATCAAATTCCATTTCTCCATCATGACATATAAAACTAAGTTCTTTAAAGAAAATGAGAGGAAAAGAAAGTACTGTCATTAAGACAAGCCACACTTAAAAGTAAATCAAACCCCAAAACTGTTCCAAGATTGTTGTAAGTATTAAGGTCCCTCAAACCTGTAATTCACAAGCAATCTAGAGATTCCTGCCCATCTCCCTGGAAAGGATAGATGGAAGGAAGTACTTCTCTGCTAACTCTACTCCTCTTTCCACTTCCTTACTTCTAGAAAGATTCCCAAGTATCTTTACATTTTTTGACTGTTCTGATTTTCCTACCTCGAATATGAAGTCATTAAGATTACTCTTGTATTATGTGTACAGATACAGACTGTCAAAAAAATTTAAAAGATGACTTCAAAATTTACAAGCAATTTTTTTAATAATAGAAAGTTCCTGGAAATCAAATTCTTGTTCTTCCCCCAAACAGATTACTTCGCCAACCTTTTCAGTATACACAGTCTTTTTAGATATTAACTGTTGGACCCTTCTCTTATTTAAAAATGCTACCATCTATTTTCCAACTTTTATGAGTTTCCAAGGAATAATAATAGCTATTTTCTTGTAAGCCAAACATTGAACTAGATATTATCCATATTTTTAGTAAATTGAATTTTTACAGATAAGGAGCTTAAGTTCTGATACGCCCTAACTTGAACATGGATCCTTCTAGCTTCAGAATCCACACTTTTATACCTACAACTGCTTCTTCATTTTGGCTAGTAATGCAGTCTATGTTATTTCTTTGCTGATTTCACCATAAATTCTCTTGTATTTCCTCACTATACTTACACAAAAGGCCTGGTAATTCTACAAAAACTTCAACTTCTATATTATTTCAGCACAAACTCTAATTATGCTGACTGAAATTCAGCAGCAACTATCTTAAAGTCAAATAGCAAAACTCATCTAGTCAATATGCTTTCAAACGCTAAAACTTTTAACATATGGCAAGAAAAGCTACATGTACAAAATTCCTCTTCTGTAGATCATTTTAACACTCCTTTTTAAGTGACTTCTATTTAGTATTAACATAAAGGTGAAAATCCACTCACTGTTTAACATAAGAGCCAAGGTAGGGGGGCAGAACTTTCCTAGAAAGTGAGGTGAAAGAATGTGAGACAATTTACATAAAAGTAAAGTTATAGTATTTCCAAGAGTCAGAATTTCTGATTTTTATATATATATATTTTATATATCTAGAAACATTTATTTCAGGGATGGTTAAATATCAGAAAACCAATCTAGGTAATCCACCTTGATAAATCAAGAAGAAAAACTCTTGAATCACTTCAATGCAGGAAAAAACCCCACAAAATTCATAACCCATTTATAGTTTTAAAGCAATCTGATTTTTTTTCAATTTCATCCAAAGCATTGCAAATATTCCTTACAGGTTTACAGGTCATGGCACTACTAAAGTATGTCTTTAAAGTCAGGAATTCTTACCATGTGGAGATGGGTTAGGCAAGATGGCAAGTTACACAAAACTGTTGACTATATTGCATATATGAAAGTATTATTTTTAATACTGAAGCAGAACATGTGTATATAAGTACCAAATTCAGGGAGTACAATTGTTTGGCTTTTTTTTTGTGTGTGTGTGGTGCTCATGATTGAACCAAGGGCCCTCACAGGCTGAAGGAAGCACTGGGGTTTGGGGATGTAGCTCAGTGGTAGAGCATTTGCCTAGAGGCTCTGGGTTCCATCTCCAGCATCGCCAAATAAACGAATGAATGAACAAACAGAGAAATAAAGCATTCTACCACTGAGCTTCCCACCCCAAACTCTGTATTTTTAGTTCCATATATTCATATAGTAAACTGTAAACTGTCAAATGTCTAAACACCATGTTCTGTGATCCTTGCAACAATAACTGTGCAGAGAATAGTACAGATGATTTTTATTTTCTTATATACAGAGAAGAAAAACTGTCTCTGACTTGAGTCACCTAGTAAGCTTGTGACGTATGTTGGTGTCCCTCTACTTCCCAGGTTTAACTAAATCTGCCACCTCCTTAGCAGTGGTTTGAGCAATACACGACACTATCAAGAATAAAAAAATCTATTATCTAGATTCAGAAAAGTCTATTAGAAGAGAAACAAAAATAAAGTAAAATTGTAAGTTGTCTAATAATAACTTAAAAAAAAATCCAAATGGCCTCCATTTAAAAAAAAAATTCATCTTTTGGTCACTAGCAGCCTCTCATTCCATTAGTTTTTCTCACAGTCTAAATTTCACTCAAATTTTTAAAGCACTATTCTAGGAACTGGAAGTAAGCTAGTAAAAAAAAAAAAATTCGTCCTTACTATGGTTACATGCCAGAAGAAGAGGAGACAAACCCATAAATAAAATGTTCAGTATACTTGATGAGACACAGGGCTAGAGACAGGAGTTCAAAGGCGAAAGAAAAGGAATAGGCGTCAGTCTTGGGGAGTGAGGAAAAATCCTGTAGGATGTTACACGTTCACCTTACAAAGTTTATCACCACATTCAACAGCTGTTAAAAAGTCATCAAAACACTGTGGGTGTGGGAAGAGGGTTTACCCACTCCTGACATTCCCATCCTCTGCTCCACTCCGCGGCACAGCTGCTCAGAGCTTCCACTGGTGTCCCTTGTTTCTTTTTAGGAAGGCGACAGCAGGCGTCAGGGCAAAAAGTTGCAGAAGTGGTAAAAGTCAGAAATTAAAGCCACGGGTGCCCGCGGTGACGGCCCTCGGGGCGGACGTGCAGGATCCCAGGGTGTCGCCCGCCCCACCGGTCCCCCAGGGGCCCCTGTCACCCGGGCCCGGGCCCGCCGGCCACCCCGGGTCCGCCCACCGCGCAGGGCCAGCTCCGCGGCGCCAGGGCCGCCCCCGCCCGCCCGGCGGCCCCTCGCCGGCTGCCACGTAGCCCTTCGCGGGAATCAGGAACTACGCGGCGCGGCCGGCCGGCTGGGGAGGGGGCGACGCGGCGGCTCCCCGCCAAGGAGGCGTCCGGGCCCGCGGGGTCCGCTCCGGCCTCGGGTGGGGACAGGGCCGCGCCTCCCCGGGGGCCGAGCCCACCGCGGTCCCGGCGCAGAGGGGGCCAGGCCGGCTAAACCCCGGGGCTGGGCGGTTGGGACGCAGGGCGGGCTCACCTCGAACATGAGCCCCAGCAGGAAGACCATCGCCACACAGGAGACGATGTCCGCGTGATTCTGCAGCACGAATTCATGGCTCAGGACCGGGGGGCTCTTGCTGCTCTTCTTACGAATCGCCATGGTGGGGCCGCCGCCCGTGCCTGCAGGTGCTGCGCCCGGCTCCGCGCTCTCCAGCTGCTCACCGACTCGCCGCCGCCGCCTCCTCCCGTTGGCTGCTACTCACAGCCCCGCCGCAGCCGCTCGCTGGGGCTTCACTTCCCATCCCACAGCCAGTACGCAGCCGCCGGGGCCGCCCGGAAAAAAAAAAAAAAAAAAAAAAGAAAAGAAAAAAAAAAAAAGGCAAGCCCACAGCGAAGCCGAGCATGCGCACTAGGGAGACGGCGCTCGCTCGGGCCACGCCGCCCCTGCCAGCCCACAACGCCACCTGGAGGTCGGAGGTCGCGTGTTCGCGGTCGGGCCGGACGCGACCGCGCGCCCCGCCTCCGCGCCAGACCGGGGGTTGGGAGTCGTTTGAAGCGCGAGCTTCCGGTGGCTGGTCAACAGACAGACCCCGGCCCGGAGCGCGGGCGCCGGCTGGCGACGGTGCGCGTGGCCGCAAGCGTGCTTTCCCGCGCTCCTAGCCTGCCAGTCCTTCTACACTGATGGTCACCTGTGTAAGCGGCTGCCGCCGTCTAGAAAAATCAGGAAATGACGACTATGACTCAGCCACTCAGGGGACCAGTTCATTTTCTGGTTTTGTTATCTGTCGTGAAAATTAACCTCAGAGTTAGTTTGAACACTTCTGTGGACTTTTCCTACTTTTCGTGTCCTATCTGTCTCCATCCCCCACTGGGCCACACGATGAAGATGATGGGATCAGTTTGGGTTCACCTATTTCGTATTTATTATTAACACTTATGAATGTGGATTAGACATGTACTCCTCTTCCACCATTCTCTCCAAATCAGGAGTCCTTTAATTTCTCCTCATTTGCCAAACCTGGGAACCAAAGTCACTCTAGATGAGCCCTTTCAGCATTCTTGCACATCCAGTCCATCACCAAATTCAGGCCATTCTATCGGTCTTACCCCTTCCCACTGCTATACTCCCAGCAGAGAGGACTTACTTGCCTACAATATTACATTTCTGGTGGAATCATGGAGTGTTTAAGAATGTGGGTTATTGAATCAGTATTTACACCTTACTACCTTTATGATCATAGAGGGGTTCCTTGATCTCTATGATACTCATTTCCTCATTTATTTCATCTATTAATTTATTTTTAAAATTGTATTGGGAATTGACCATGTGCCAGGCATTGAGGATTCAGAACTCAAGGAAAAAAGTCAAATTAATCCACTTATATGAGAAGAATCTTTAAACCAGATTTTAAAAATGAACATGTTAAATTGAGTTGAGCACTCAGGAGAAAAATAAAGGAAGGGGGACAGGGAGAACATGAGGAAGTTGCATTTGTGTGAAGACCTTCAGGAGGCAAGGAAGCTAGCCACGTGGGTTCCATAAAGGAGCTAATTGTCGCATTCACTTTAGCAATGAAATGAGATGATTCAAGGAAAGTGCTTAGCAGAGAGTCAGAACTCTATAAAATTAGCTAGCCGTCATTATTTTCTTTCCTTCTGGGCAATCACAATTTTCACTTCTCTCCAGATCACCTTCCAATTTTCATACTAGAATAATGCTTGTGGCAGGCTGAACATTGCTTTCCTTCATAGAAGGCTTGCATGACTAAGTAGTTCTTTATGATTTGACTCTGCCTACCAAACAGCTTGGGTGGGCTTCCCTAGACCCTGCCCCCTAAGCCTCCTGCCATCTGGTTGTATTACTTACTACTCAACCTGACTACTCACACTGTGAAGCTATAGCATGCTGCCTTCCTAGGCTCTTCCATGCATATGTATCTTGTTGCTGCCTCTGGAATATTTTCTTGTCCTCTCATATACCCATCAGAGTCTGCTGTTCCTTCAAGTCTCACAGATGTGTGACCTTTTCCTGATGTGTCCTCTTCAAAACCTTTACTGATTCCACGACTGACCTAAACGATCTCTTATGATTTGATTGGTTTTTTTTTCTTTCATTTTTCTTTTATTATTCATATGTGCATACAAGGATTGGTTCATTTCTCCCCCCTGCCCCCACCCCCTCCCTTACCACCCACTCCGCCCCCTCCCTCTCCCCCCCCCCAATACCCAGCAGAAACTATTTTGCCCTTATTTCTAATTTTGTTGTAGAGAGAGTATAAGCAATAATAGGAAGGAACAAGGGGTTTTGCTGGTTGAGATAAGGATAGCTATACAGGGCATTGACTCACATTGATTTCCTGTGCATGGGTGTTACCTTCTAGGTTAATTCTTTTTGATCTGACCTTTTCTCTAGTACCTGTTCCCCTTTTCCTATTGGCCTCAGTTGCTTTAAGGTATCTGCTTTAGTTTCTCTGCGTTAAGGGCAACAAATGCTAGCTAGTTTTTTAGGTGTCTTACCTATCCTCATCCATCCCTTGTGTGCTCTCGCTTTTATCATGTGCTCATAGTCCAATCCCCTTGTTGTGTTTGCCCTTGATCTAATGTCCACATATGAGGGAGAACATACGATTTTTGGTTTTTTGAGCCAGGCTAACCTCACTCAGAATGATGTTCTCCAATTCCATCCATTTACCAGCGAATGATAACATTTCGTTCTTCTTCATGGCTGCATAAAATTCCATTGTGTATAGATACCACATTTTCTTAATCCATTCGTCAGTGCTGGGGCATCTTGGCTGTTTCCATAACTTGGCTATTGTGAATAGTGCCGCAATAAACATGGGTGTGCAGGTGCCTCTGGAGTAACAGTCTTTTGGGTATATCCCCAAGAGTGGTATTGCTGGATCAAATGGTAGATCGATGTCCAGCTTTTTAAGTAGCCTCCAAATTTTTTTCCAGAGTGGTTGTACTAGTCTACATTCCCACCAACAGTGTAAGAGGGTTCCTTTTTCCCTCATCCTCGCCAACACCTGTTGTTGGTGGTGTTGCTGATGATGGCTATTCTAACAGGAGTGAGGTGGAATCTTAGTGTGGTTTTAATTTGCATTTCCTTTATTGCTAGAGATGGTGAGCATTTTTTCATGTGTTTTTTGGCCATTTGAATTTCTTCTTTTGAGAAAGTTCTGTTTAGTTCACGTGCCCATTTCTTTATTGGTTCATTAGTTTTGGGAGAATTTAGTTTTTTAAGTTCCCTGTATATTCTGGTTATCAGTCCTTTGTCTGATGTATAGTTGGCAAATATTTTCTCCCACTCTGTGGGTGTTCTCTTCAGTTTAGAGACCATTTCTTTTGATGAACAGAAGCTTTTTAGTTTTATGAGGTCCCATTTATCTATGCTATCTCTTAGTTGCTGTGCTGCTGGGGTTTCATTGAGAAAGTTCTTACCTATACCTACTAACTCCAGAGTATTTCCTACTCTTTCTTGTATCAACTTAAGAGTTTGGGGTCTGATATTAAGATCCTTGATCCATTTTGAGTTAATCTTGGTATAGGGTGATATACATGGATCTAGTTTCAGTTTTTGCAGACTGCTAACCAGTTTTCCCAGCAGTTTTTGTTGAAGAGGCTGCTATTTTTCCATCGTATATTTTTAGCTCCTTTGTCAAAGACAAGTTGGTTATAGTTGTGTGGCTTCATATCTGGGTCCTCTATTCTGTTCCACTGGTCTTCATGTCTGTTTTTGTGCCAGTACCATGCTGTTTTTATTGTTATTGCTTTGTAATATAGTTTGAAGTCAGGTATTGTGATACCACCTGCATTGTTCTTTTGACTGAGTATTGCCTTGGCTATTCGTGGCCTCTTGTGTTTCCATATAAATTTAACAGTAGATTTTTCAATCTCTTTAATGAATGTCATTGGAATTTTGATGGGAATTGCATTAAACATGTAGATTACTTTGGGGAGTATTGACATTTTTACTATGTTGATTCTACCAATCCATGAGCATGGGAGATCTCTCCACTTTCTATAGTCTTCCTCAATCTCTTTCTTCAGAAGTGTATAGTTTTCCTTGTAGAGGTCTTTCACATCTTTTGTTAGGTTTACACCTAGGTATTTGATTTTGTTTGAGGCTATTGTAAATGGAATTGTTTTCATATATTCTTTTTCAGTTTGTTCATTATTAGTGTATAGAAATGCTAATGATTTTTCTATGTTGATTTTATATCCTGCTACCTTGCTATAGCTATTGATGATGTCTAGAAGCTTCTGAGTAGAGTTTTTTGGGTCTTTAAGGTATAGGATCATGTCATCTGCAAATAGGGATATTTTGGCAGTTTCTTTACCTATTTGTATTCCTTTTATTCCTTCTTCTTGCCTAATTGCTCTGGCTAGGAATTCCAGTACTATGTTGAATAGGAGTGGAGATAGTGGGCATCCTTGTCTGGTTCCTGATTTTAGAGGGAATGGTTTTAATTTTTCTCCGTTAAGTATAATGCTGGCTGTAGGTTTGTCATATATAGCTTTTATAATGTTGAGGAACTTTCCTTCTATTCCTAGTTTTCTTAGAGCTTTTATCATGAAATGATGTTGGATCTTATCAAAGGCTTTTTCTGCATCTATTGAGATGATCAAGTGGTTTTTGTCTTTGCTTCTGTTAATGTGGCTTATTACATTTATTGATTTTCATATGTTGAACCACCCTTGCATCCCTGGGATGAAGCATACTTGGTCGTGGTGAATAATCTTTTTGATGTGTTGCTGAATCGGTTTGCCATTATTTTGTTGATGATTTTTGCATCAGTGTTCATTAAGGAGATTGGCCTATAGTTCTCCTTTTTGGAGGTGTCTTTGCCTGGTTTTGGGATAAGTGTAATACTGGCTTCATAAAATGTGTTTGGCAGTTTTCCTTCCCTTTCTATTTCATGGAACAGTTTAAGGAGGGTTGGTATCAGTTCTTCTTTAAAGGTCTGATAGAATTCAGCAGAGAATCCATCAGGTCCTGGACTTTTCTTTTTGGGGAGACTCTTGATTGCTGCTTCAATTTCATTTTGTGTTATAGGTCTATTCTGGTGATTAATTTCCTCTTGGTTCAGTTTTGGATGATCATATGTATCTAGAAATCTGTCCATTTCTTTAAGATTTTCAAATTTATTTGAATATAGGTTCTCAAAGTAGTCTCTGATGATTTCCTGGACTTCCATGGTGTTTGTTGTTATCTCCCCTTTTGCATTCCTAATTCTACTAATTTGGGTTTTTTCTCTCCTCATTTTAGTCAGGTTTGCCAGGGGTCTATCGATCTTGTTTATTTTTTCAAAGAACCAACTTTTTGTTTCATTAATTCTTTGTATGGTTTTTTTGGTTTCTATTTCGTTGATTTCAGCTCTTATTTTTATTATTTCTCTCCTTCTATTTGTTTTGGGATTTGCTTGTTCTTATTTTTCTAGGAGTTTGAGATGTATCATTAGGTCATTGATTTGGGATCTTTCAATCTTTTTAATATATGCACTCATGGCTATAAACTTTCCTCTCAAGACTGCCTTAGCTGTGTCCCATAGGTTCCAGTAGGTTGTGTTTTCATTTTCATTGACTTCCAGGAACTTTTTAATTTCCTCTTTTATTGCATCGATGATCCACTCTTCATTAAGTAATGAGTTATTTAGTTTCTAGCTGTTTGCATGTTTTTTGTCTTTACTTTTGTTGTTGAGTTCTACTTTTACTGCATTGTGGTCAGATAGCATGCACGGTATTATTTCTCTTTTCTTATATTTGCTGAGGCTTGCTTTGTGCCCTAGGATATGATCTATTTTGGAGAAGGTTCCATGGGCTGCTGAGAAGAATGTATATTGTGTAGAGGTTGGATGAAATGTTTTGTAGACATCTACTAGGTCCACTTGATCTATTGCATATTTTAGCTCTTGGATTTCTTTATTGAGTTTTTGTTTGGATGACCTATCTATTGATGATAATGTGGTGTTAAAGTCTCCCACAACCACTGTGTTGGCATTAATATATGCTTTTAGGTCTTTCAGGGTATGTTTGATGAAATTGGGTGCGTTGACATTGGGTGCGTACAGATTGATGATTATTATTTCCTTTTGGTCTATTTCCCCTTTTATTAGTATGGAATGTCCTTCTTTATCTCGTTTGATCAATGTAGGTTTGAAGTCTACTTTGTCAGAGATAAGTATTGCTACTCCTGCTTGTTTTCAGGGGCCATTAGCTTGGTAAATCTTCTTCCAGCCTTTCATCCTAAGCATATGCTTATTTCTGTCGGTGAGATGAGTCTCCTGTAAGCAACAAATTGTTGGATCTTCTTTTTTAATCCATTTTGTCAAACGGTGTCTTTTGATGGGTGAATTAAGTCCATTAACATTAAGTGTTAGTACTGATAGGTATGTGGTGATTCCTGCCATTTAGTTGTCTTAGTTGTTTGAAGGTTTGATTGTGTGTACCTAACTTGATGTTACTCTCTACTGTCTTGCTTTTTCTTATCCTGTGGTTTGGTGCTGCCTGCCTTTTCATGGTTAAGTTGGGTGTCACTTTCTGTGTGCAGGATCCCTTGCAGAATCTTTTGTAATGGTGGCTTTGTGGTCACATATTGTTTTAGTTTCTGCTTATCATGGAAGACTTTTATTGCTCCATCTATTTTGAATGATAGCTTTGCTGGGTAGAGTATCCTGGGGTTGAAGTTATTTTCATTCAGTGCCCGGAAGATCTCACCCCATGCTCTTCTTGCTTTTAATGTTTCTGTTGAGAAGTCTGCTGTGATTTTGACGGGTTTACCTTTGTATGTTACTTGTTTTTTCTCTCTTACAGCCTTCAATATTCTTTCCTTAGTTTCTGAACTTGTTGTTTTAATGATGATATGTCGTGGAGTAGTTCTATTTTGATCTGGTCTGTTTGGTGTCCTGGAGGCCTCTTGCATCTGTATGGGAATATCTTTCTGTAGATTTGGGAAATTTTCCATTATTATTTTGTTGAATATATTACGCATTCCCTTCGCTTGCACCTCTTCTCCTTCTTCGATGCCCATGATTCTCAAGTTTGGTCTTTTGATGGAGTCAGTGAGTTCTTGCATTTTCTTTTCACAGGTCTTGAGTTGTTTAATTAATAGTTCTTCGGTTTTTCCTTTAATTACCATTTCTTCTTCAAGTTCTGAGATTCTGTCTTCTGTTTGTTCTATTCTGCTGGATTGGCCTTCCGTTTTGTTTTGCAGTTCTGTTTCGTTCTTTTTTCTGAGGTTTTCCATATCCTGGCAGTTTTCTTCTTTATTGTTGTCTATTTTTGTCCTGAGTTCATTTATCCATTTATTTATTGTGTTCTCTCTTTCACTTTGGTGTTTATACAGTGCTTCTATGGTTTCCTTTATTTCTTCTTTTGCTTTTTCAAATTTTCTATTTTTATTGTCTTGGAATTTCTTGAGTGTCTCCTGTACATTTTGGTTGACCCTATCCAGTATCATCTCTATAAAATTCTCATTGAGTACTTGTAGTATGTCTTCTTTTAAATTATTCTTGTGGGCTTCATTGGGTCCTTTGGCATAGTTTATCTTCATTTTGTTGGAGTCTGGATCTGAGTTTCTGTTCTCTTCATTCCCCTCTGGTTCCTGTACTAATTTTTTGCTGTGGGGAAACTGGTTTCCCTGTTTTTTCTGTCTTCCTGTCATTGTCCTTGGTGTTGTTACTGTCCCTGTACTGTGTGTAATTAAGTATTTTCTAGCTTGTAATAAGAACAATGGTAATATTTAGAATGGAAGAGTGAGCTGAGATGGAAAGCAAGAAGTTAAAGAAAAGGGGAAAACAAATATACAGACAAGAGGGAGAAAGCAGAACAAGGTATCAGACAAGAGAGTTTCAAAGGTATAAACAGGGAGTGTTAGTGTACTAATCGACAGTAAGCTGAACAGACATTAGAGAGACAGAGAGAGGATTGAAAAATCAAAGATAAAAAAAATAAAAAATAAGTAAATGAAAGTAATATCTATATATAATAATGAATTAAAATAAAATGGAAAACAGAAAATTAAAAAAAAAAAAACCAAAAAACTTCCAAGTTTATATGCAATGTAGTTTCAGTCTTAATAATTTGGGTGTCCGTCTCAATCTCCAGTCCTGGAGTTGTGCCTCAGATGTTGTTCTGTAGTTGTCTCATCAAAGGGTATGCATAAAGTAGAACAAAACTACACACTCACACACACACACACACACACACACACACACACACACACACACACACACACAAAGCCCCACCAAGTGTCCCCAGTTCAAATGCAATACAGTTTCAGTAAGTTTTTTGGCTTGCAGGTGTAATTCGGTTGTTCTCTCATCAAAGGTAGGGAGAAAAAGAAAAAAAAGCGTCTGGAGGCAGTTCTGAGAGTGGTATCTGCACCTGTGGCTTGCCTGCCTGCTGCTCTCAGCCTGTAGCTGGAGGCGTTATTTATGCAGATCTCTGGGGTGAACTTAGCACTCACCTGGTCCCACAGGCTTTGTTTGCTCAGAGTTCTCCTGTGCGGGAGCCTCTGCTACAGGCTTTCCCCTTTCCAAGCACTGGGAAAGGTTACACTGCCCCGCGTTGTCAGGCCTGTGTGTTTATTTACAGTTCATGTGGGAGGTGGGTCTTCCCCCTCTCCTCTGAAGTTTTCCTCCCACTGCCACTTTCAGCAGCTTTCCTGCTCCTGCTTACTGGGCAGTGCTGCTGCTCCTGCCGGCCGCCATGTTTGTTTACAGTTCACGTGGGAAGTGGGTCTTCCCTCCTCTCACAAGCTTCCCCACTCCTGTTTTCTGGGCGCGCGCCCTGCTCCCGCCAGAGGCTCTCCGGCCCGCCCGGCTTGTTTATTTACAGTCCCGGGAAGGATTCCCTTCCCCCAATCTTCAGCGCTCAGGGCGCCCCACCCTCTCTTTCCAGCGTGTCTTAACTGTTCTTATTGCTTATTACTCAGTTTCTCTTTTTTTCCCCGGGTGGAGGTCAGTCTGTCCAGGGGGCTATGCTGCTCTGGCCCAGGCTTGTCTGTGGGGCTACCGCAGTACCGCGAAGCTCACCTGGTCCGCCTCTTCCCAAGCTGTATGGGCGCCAGCCACTGGCAGCCCCGGGAGCCCTCCTCGTTTCTCCGTTTAACGTGAAGTGGAGATTCTCTGCACTGGCTGGAGATGTGGAGGGGTCAAAGTTATGCCTTTTCTCAGTGATTATGCCTGCAAAGTGTGTCTCCAGCGTCTCTCCAAGATTTCACTATAGGAGGGTCGCTTTCTGCTTCCTACCTCTAGCCGCCATCTTGGAATCTTGATTGGTTTTTTAAAAACAGCTTCGTTGAGATAAAATTTAGAGCTCATCTATTTAAGGTGTATCATTCAATTATGTTAGTATATTTACAAAGTTGTGCCACTGTCACCATTACTTATAGTTTAGAATATTTTTATTATCCCCTGAAAGAAACCTTGTACACATAACCAGTGAAGGTTGTTTCCACCTCTTAGCTATTGTGAATAATGTTTCTATGAACATTTATGTATAAGTTTTTGTTTGAACAACTGTTTTCAATTCTTTGGGGTATATACCTAACAATGGAATTGTAATTTTGAGGCAACTTTATTTTTAACCTTTTGAGGAACTCATAGGCTAATTTCCAAAGTGGTTGCAACATTTTACAACCCTACCAATAATGTATAAGTCTTCTTAATTTCTTCCTATCCTGCCAACACTTGTTATTATCCTTTTATTGGCAGAAAATGGATAAGCTTTTCTTGTGGGAATAAGAAAATATGTTATTTAAGTGACTTCTTTTGATTTGCATTGATCCAAGATATACTTTAAAATATATCAGATGAAGAAGTTACTGATAATGTTCAGGTTTTGTTACATGGATTTTATTTTTTCTAACTTGATATAACAATAATCCTAATAACAATTGCCCATAGTTTCTGTCTTTGAATCTTGGATCTCACTGTGGCATTTCATCTTGGTGTCTCCTACTCTTTGGCACTATAGTGTCATTTTTTTATTGAAATTTATTGAAATCCAGTATTTATTGAAAAAAGACTTCATATGGACTAGAATGAAACTTTAAGATAGTTTGTCCAAGAGACAAATATAAGATGAATTGAAATATGGCTGTACAAATATATTCCTCTTAAAGAAATTTAAGGACTTATAATAATGCACCAAGCAAGTCCTGAGCATTAGGGATATAATTGTGAATAAGATAGACTGTCTTTGTTCTTGAAGTTCATACCTGGAATGGAAAACAGACAATACATAAGAAATAACCAATGTGATGGATATTTTCAAAAGGTCAGTGCAGGGTGCAATGGGAAAGTCCCACGTCGTGTGGAAATGAATTGTTCTGCTAACATCAGTTTTTAAACTGAAGTTGGCTCTCTCAAACCTTAATATGTAATTATTTTTCACTCTTTTATTTTTGAGGAAATACCTACACTGCCTTTCTTTCAGTTGCTTAAACATATCATATTGTGGTCAGCCATAAGCTTTTAGATTTGGCAAGATGGAGTGACAGTTTGGGTTGTTCAAGACATCGATATCAAGATAGATTTAGAAGCTAAAGAGATTTATTGGTGATAACATTTCTGAATGTTGTCAGGGAGTTAGCAGGGCAAACCCTCAGAACACGATACAGGTCTGACACCTGTGAAAAGAGAGGAGGATGGGACACAAAGATCCTGAGACTTGGGTCAGGGAGAGCCCCACACAAAGAAGGCCTGTGGAGCATTCTCATGCTGGAAGAGGTGGTGAGTCCTTGAACCACTACTGTGCTTAGTCAGGCACTGGGAACTCCCACCCTGCACTCTTGCCATCTGCCACAGAGAGACCTACTTTTCTTGGGCTCTGGTAACCACGCCACCATTTTGATCCTTCAGGCACCCATTGCTAATGGCCCACCCCTTGGGGAGGGTGCAGTTAGAGAGTGGAATGCTGGAAATGATTTCAGAGGTTGTGCAGTCACTGACAATCATATGGGCCAGGTAGGATGGTGCACTGTCTTTCATCGTTTCATTTCATCCTGCCCATACCTGTGAAAAGTCCTTTTATGAACTCTCTGTGTGTGTGTGTGTGTGTGTGTGTGTGTGTGTGTGTCTAGGGTTTGCACTCTGGGCTTTGCATTTTCAAAGCAGGTGGTCTACAACTTGAGCCATACCTTCAGGCCCTTTTATGAAAATTTGCCCAAATAACCCAATTTGTAGTGCTGACAAGCAAATATAGTGCTACCACTGAGCTACATTCCCAGCCCTCATATTACCCAATGTGAATGTGCAACTTGCTTCTACTAGATTCCTGACTGAGGTAAAGAGAGTGTTTTCTTTGGAACAGTAGAAACAAATGGCTAAGTGATACGGGTTCATAGAGAATGGGAAGTAGCACAGAAGAGGGAGGAGTAGATGAACTCATTTGAGGGGTTTTTCTATAAGAACAGACAGAGAAAAGGGCAAATAGCTGAAGAGGGTTTTACTTTTCTTTCTGGATGAAATATACAGGAGACCCTTGGTAAATGTGGGTCTATGGTTCCACCATTGTGGAAAAACCACGAATGCTCAGGATGTATAGAGTTCAGTGCTGTATGGCAGATGCTTGATTTATTTTTCCCACAATGCCATCCAACTTCTGCTGAAGACATGCTGCCTTTCAACAAATCTAAAATTTTCACTTGGTCACTTAAATTCAGCACATTAACTTTTACCTTGCTTTTGGGGCACAGTTTGCTTTTTGGAAGGCATAATTATACAAAATTAAGGACTGGGAAACAACAGATCATACAACAATTTAAGTGCAAGGTGGGACTAACTAAGAACTTCTCTGCATCAACTGAGCTGCATAATACATGCTGGGTATTAAAACTTTCTGTTTTGAACTTTCTATTGATTTATTTAGACCACACTTGGTCAAAACTGAGTGTAATAAAGCCTCAAATAGGGTGGATTTACTGTAATGTAACAAGTGTGTGCAGATGGAATGACCTGTGAGAATGATTTCTTCTACAGAAGCTATTGCAGAAGCAAAGACCATGAGTAGGTCAGAGGCAATGGCGTCTAGTGCACAACTGAGCACCCACAATGACAAGGATGGGCCCCCTGTGCAACCACAGGGAGAGCAAAGTTAATAAAGGCAAGATGAGGTTGTCCTCTTCTGATTGCTTCTATTTTCTCAGTAAAATATGAAATAAAAGTAACAGGTGTGAGATAGTGTGATGGAGTTTGAGGAGAGAATAGGGTAAGGTCATGGGAGGAGGAATGGATTAGGGGAATGTAATCAGACAGCTGGACCCATTTGAGACTTGGGACATAAATTTTAAGTGAACTCGAAAGCAGAGTCACATAATTTTCTGCAGTCACATCTTTCTGCTTAGATATTGGTAAGGGGAAGGCAGAGTTGGTTTTGCTAGTCAAGGGTGCTGAGGACATGTGCAGGAGAGGGCAGGAATGGTGAAGTACAGCTCATGAAGGGCAGCCATGTGCTTTACACTGTCTTCTGGTCTCTGGCAACTCACTCTTTTGTGCTGTGAAAGACAAACACCTACAGACTTATTGCTCCCTGGCCCTTGACTTCCAGTGGAAGCCAATGGGCAAATATCAGGGAGTTAGGGGGCTGTGTTCTCCTTTGATCTCTCCTTGCCTTATGACAGTGCTGACTCGATGCTTATGTGTTCTCTTGTGGCCACAGCTCTTGCCAGGTTCCTCCTCTCACTGTCCCTACTCTTATTGGGCTCCAGTGACCTTGTGCTCTCAGGTCCCTTCAGGCTGCTGGTAGTAATGACTTCCTAGTCTCTGGGTACTTAAAACTATCACTTTTCAATTCCCTCCACCTGTTCACTCCTCTGTGGATCGGCCCTTCATGAAATACTCTTCATTTAAGATCTTTTGAGTGGGCCATCTTCTTCTTGCCAGCTGTCTGGCAGAGGATAGAAAAATAGTGATAGTGCCTCTGAATTGGAGGTACCAATGGTGTTGAAGAATTGCTGAGGGAGGGTAGTTGGTTAGGGAGATTGGGATGTTGAAATTATTTCAGAGGTTATGCAATCACTGACAATGAGATAGGCCAGGTAGGATGGTGGGAGTGGGTGGCTAAGGAAGAGAGCATTGGAAGTGAGGAGTCTAGGAGTCCAGGCAATAAGAGGCTAGGGTGCTTGACACACACTTGATAAAGATATTAAGTCACCAAGAACAACTGAAAGAGTAAAATGGAAAGGGAGCCAGCAAGTGAGCCATATGCTAATTATCTGCTATGATCGAGAAGCAGTCAGGGATGATGGCAGGTGAATGCCACAGGGACAGTAGGTGGTGTAGTTTCACAGCTGGCATTTTTGAGCAAGGGAGAACCGTCTGTTAGTAGCAATGAGGGTCATGAAAGACACCCATTGTACTCCTATGCTTTGTAGTATGTGGGGCATGGAAGGGAAAAAGCAAATGCCTCTTGAGAAGATCCTAGGGAAGGCAAGTTTGAGTTTTCAGTTAGAGCTGTAGGCAGATTTCTAAGAAAGAGGGTAACTAAAACATTCAGAAAGAGGTGTGTGTGTGGTTCTGGAGAACTTGGCAGGTGACACAGTAGGACTCTAGGGGATAGAGTAGAAGGGTTGGAGACTGGGAAGGGCTTTTAGCTGAAGTCATATAAGGGGGTGGACAGAACCTTGTGGCCAATGAATGTGGTCATATTGGATGAACTGGAGGTTTGACCATGGAGGTGACTAAGTTGTATCAACCTTAAATGAGTGCTAGAGAGACTGATGCTCCAAAGCAAAGTATTTGTTTAGGAATAACAGAAAATGCAATCTGGGATACACTGCTATGGTTGAAAACAGGCACATCTGAAAGAATTGGGGTAAAGGGGGAGCTTTTAAAGACTAAGGGAACTCCCCATAAGCCATCTTAAAAAACAAATACCATTGGTTACAAGGGCTTGTTGTCTGAGGTAGCATTAACCCATTAGTGGAGGTAGCCACTGTTAGGCAAGTATCCTCATGCTAGCAGCTTATCTGGAATACTACAGTTTGGGAATTCTTTGCATAGTTTCCATTATAAGCATAAATGTGTCTTCATAGTCTCCCAGCTCCATTTTGTTAGGGTTTGGCAAAGTTAACTTCATTTTGATGCTGATAACTTTCCATGGGTGGGAAGGAGTTTTGAAGCATGGTGGAATTATCCCAATGCTCTTGTAGGGTCTGGTAGAGATGAACCAATTTGGGTTGTAATACACATGTGAATGGAAGCAATGCTAGGAATCTCTCTGTATAGCTGTCCTTATCTCAAATTAGCAAAAACACTATGTCTTTCTTATTATTGCTTATGTCTTCTCTTCAACAAAATTGGAGAAGAGGGCAGAACGGGTTCTGCCTGGAAGCTAGGGCAGTGGTGGGGGAGAGGGAAAGGGTGAGGGGGAGCAGAGGGAAGAGCTGGCCTAAACAATGTATGCACATATGAATAAATGAATAAAAAATGGTCTTGTAGGGAAAAGTGGAGAATCAATTTTAATTTCAGCTTCCTTTTTAGGAGTAGCCTCTTAAGAAGTTTATAGGGAGGGATGACCATTGTGTCAACTTTCTTGTTACTATAATGAAATACTGACACAAGCTACTTATGAAGAGGTTTATTGTGGCTCATGGTTCTAGAGGCTTAAGTCCAAGATCAGGTGGCCACATGGTTTGGACCCCTTGTGATGACTGCACATCATGATGGAAGTACAGTGGAGCAAACCACTTACCTCATGAACCAGGATGCAGAGAGAGACATAATGGGTGAGGTCCTGCAATCTCTTTTGAGGGCACACCCCCATGACTTAAAGACCTTCCATAGGCCCTCCTCTCAAAGGTCCATATCCCTTCCCAATATTGCCACATTGGGGACCAAGACTTTACATATGGACCTTTGAGGAATACATTCTAACCTCTACATTCCTGCACGGGTAAGTCATGGTGGTGGGGGAAAGGCCTATTACCAAGGCACATGGGCTTGGCAGACCTTCCTCAAGCAGTTCGATTGCTCATGTATGTACAGGTCTGGAGGCCATTATATCTCAGCACAGTGCTGGCCACTATGTGCACAGTAACCATATTTTGAGAAAGTGATATTTTGGCAAGTGTAGCCCAAACACCAAAATATTAGGATTTGCAATACTTTTAATGATTTAAAAAAGGACAAAAGGCAGCTTACTTGGAATTAAGTCTATGCAGGAAAATTTGTGGCACAGGTTTATTGTAATTATGAGAAATACAAAAGAACAGAAAGATTATTTTTGCCCTCAAAGAGGTTAGGTCTACTTGGCCACATAAGACACATGGAAGAATGAAAAACCAGTTCTGAGATGATGGAAAAGTAAGTGCAAAAAAAAGTGCCTTACAGAAATAAGAACCAAAGTGGGACTGTTCGATTTCAATATTCCTTAGGGAACAAAAGAACGAAGAATAAGAAACAAATATTTGCAGCATGTCTACTTTTTTCTAGGTATTTTGATTTTACATAGGTTGTATTATTTAATCTTCACAAAATAGGTGTTATTATCCTCATTTAAAAAGGGGAAACTGAGGCAGGCAAGATAATGTAATTTTCCCACAAGGTCATGGGGCTAGAAATCTGTCCTTTGAACTCATTTCATGTCCTCAGGTGGTTCACTTGCTAGAAAGACCCTGATCAGTGATTATCAACCTTATTTCATTCTTAAGCCATTCAAGAAATTGGTCTTGCCTTGAGAGAAACACAAAGCCCATTTAAAAAAAGCAGAGCATCTATCTGATTACATCCTATCATTATATCATTTATAATGACTTTTAAAACTATAAAACTGAATTTTGAACTTGTATTTCAATGAGAAAGCAAAACTACTCCATTGATAATTTCCTTGAGCACATATTTTACTGCTGAGTAAATCATAAAGCAAATTAATAATGCAGTGTGGGTACTAGTAGATAAGACTGGCAAGAGCTGGCACATTATACTTGGAGGTAGATTTGACAATTGAGAGCTGGCTGGTGATGGTTATGAAAAGCGTGTGACCCACCCAGACCACTCCTGCGATCCTGGGAGCTATGGAGGCTTAAGGAGCCCAGGTGGAGTTTCTCACCTTGGTTAAATGAGGCACATCAAGACCTGAGTTAATGTTTCTCTGGCAAAAGAGATCTGATTCAGAAAGTGATGAATGAAAAGCAAAGAAATGGAAACAGGAAATGGAGGCAATGTTTTCAAGATGTTTCTCTTTGAAGAGGAAGAGAAAGCTAGGTGTAAAACTAAAGAGAGCCAAGGAAGGATTTGTTTTTGAATGATATGACAGTTGAGCATGTTTAGATGATGAGAAAAAGGGGAGAAAGAGAGGCTGAAGACATTGGATAGAGCCTGGAAAATTGAAGCACTGAGGTCTCTGAAGTTTTGAATTCACCAAAACAGAGACAGAGGATTAACTTTTCATAGGAAAGACACCTCTTTTCACACTGAAGGAGGAAGAGGAAAGATTAGTACAGACATACAATCACACAACTGAGAGTGGAAGTTCTGCCACATGGGTGTTAAATCAGGAAGGGCAGTGCAAGGATCATGGTAAGCCAAATTTCTGTTTTGGATTGTTAAAAGAACCAGACAAAATAAATTTCACAGAGTTTACTTGACCACTAAAAGATTTATGAATAGGGCTTCATTTCTGCAGCAGGAGCAGCTGGCTTTTATGTGCTGAAAGAGGAAGCAATTTGATTGGCCACAGCTCAGTGTTTGCCTTGTTTAGGTATGATCCAGTGGAAAGCCCCTAGTTTAGGGTTAACTGGCAGTTTTTGATTGGTTGAGCTTAAGTTGCATTTTACTGTTTACATTGAATTGAAGTTTTGTTTGCTTATGGAGAATCCTAAGGCACTGGAACCATCTCAGCTTAATGACCTCCCAAAAATTACTTTAGTAGAATGAACTTGAGGAAAGTAACAGCAATAAAGGTAGAGAAAAGATGTCTGAAAGAGCAGGGGCTGTTCAGTAGGGCACCACTATACTGGTTTGGAGAGGGAGGTGACTATCAGCCCTACTTCTGATCTCAAAATATACAAAGTTTGAGAGAGGCAAGATGTTGAGTTAAGAGGACTTAAAGGAATTGGTGGTTTGAGAGGCGGGCCAGGACACAGTTAAAGCAACCGTATCCCGAGGGAATGTTTGTGGCACTGGTGGAAGATGTAGGGGAGTTTATTTACAATGACCTAGATTATATTAGTTATAACTCCTTCAGATGCAAGAGATTAAAAAGGGAATATATTGGATGGAAAGTTAAGAATCAGAAGTTTCACTTGAAGCCAATGTGAGTCTCTCTCTCTCTCCCTCCCTCCCTTTTTCTATCTATTTTTTTAAAGAAGGGGCTTCATTTTTCCCTAATGTAAATGGCCTTTACTTATGTAGCAAAAAATTGTTGCAAGTTCTATCAATCAATTTTAAGGTGGGACCTATACTAGGTTAGTCTGCATTAATGTTTTGAACAATATCTGCTTAATTTACCCTACCTGTCTGCTTAGAAGCTAGTATTATAGCATTTTTTTCTTAGAATTAAGTCCTCTAATGTAATTATCCTCCTTTTCTTCCCCACATTTTATTACTTGTTCTTTTAATACGTTTTTAACATTTCAACTTCAGAGGAAATAACTTGTATAAACACTGTCCATTAGACCAGCACATTCCTTGCAATAGCACTTGTGCCTAAAATAAATCAGTTATTAGGATCAAAACAAGAAAGACTATTATTGGCATCAAAATGTTTCACTATCCAAGCTTACAGAGATTTTGTGGGAAACCATTGTTTGAAAAGCACTCTGAAATTAATTACTCTTGAAATTCCATGGTATATAATTAAGTTCCTGATCCCCCTTTCAGCCTCTTTGATATTAGTACCCCAAGACTAAATCTGTTGCTCTTCCTTCTTTTATTCACCACCTCAAAACACTGATCCATTTGAGTGGCTTTAACCATTACCACCATACTGAGCAATTTCCACATGTATGCTTGAGCTGGAATCACTCACCAAAGCCCCAGGGCTAAATCTTTTGTTATCTGCACAGTCCCTTCATTTGGCTCTCTCCCAAAATCAGACATCAACTGAAGAAACCTATTGTGTCTAAACCTGAACACTTCAGCTTACTCCCTTGTGTCAGATTCCTGAGTGCCACCCTTGCCCAACTCACCATTTAGGTGAGTGGTACCACCTTTCTCCCATGTCCCAAGCTAAATTAGTCCTTGGCTACTCCTGTGTTTTGTAAGCCCACTCCACTTAGGCGGGCAGTAGTTAGGTTCTAATTTGAGGATGTAGGGAGAAGTCAGTTTCAGGACCCAAAAAAATAATGGTGGCTGAGTGATGATCAGAAGAGAAACTGCTTAGGAAATGCAAGTGGCTTGCTTCACAGAAACGAGGCCTATTATTTATTGTAACCTCTAGGATTTCTTTCTCTTATATTCCCTAGCCTAATGCTCATTTCCTCATTAAAATAACTATACTAGTTCCTTCCTTTTAATAGCTTTCATATAGTTTTCATTACCATAATATTAAATGGACAGTTACAGAAATAAACAACTCATAGTTTTAAGTGGTAATTCTGAGTAGTGTGATGTAATCCTGTGTCATTCTCTACCATCCCATCTGAGAGGTGACTCATCCTTTGTCTAGCATTTCCATGCTGTAGACACTACCCACTTAGTAATCACCTGGACATCTTGGTTATCAGATTGAGAGTACTTGTGTTCAAGTAATGGTACTTTCTAATGATCCCAACATACACAAGTAGTGCTGCTGGATATTTGGATATGCCAAAGAAAAGCTACAAAGTGCTTCTATCTATGAAATTGTTGAGGAGGAAACATAAATGCATGCTGGTTTTCCTGTGCTATCTCAAACTGCAAAAATTAGGGCTAAGATGGAAATGGCATTAATTTGCAGCATTTGGTATTACTCATATTTTCAGACATCCACTGGGGGTCACATAACATATCCCTCAAGGATAACAAGGAGGACTGAAATTGATTTCCCCATACGTGGCCTATTCATGTTTCCATTCGTCATGGTGTTGGCGGTAACAGTTTAGTAACAATATTTGTCTAATCAGTTTCTTCATCTGCAGAAAAGGAATGATAATAGTAGTTGTGGTTTGAAAATGGAGTTATCCCATCCCCCCAAAAGGCTTATTATGTGTTGAAGGCTTTGTCCCTAGCTGGTGATACTAATGAGAGATGTTTGGATTATAAGGGCACTAATTCCATCAATGATGAGTTCATAGCTAAATGGGCTATTAGGAGATGGAGCCTAGTTGGAGGAAGTAGGTCACTAGGGAATGCTTCTGAAGGGTATGTTACCTGGACCCTTCATCTCTCTGTCTCTCTCTTTCTGTCTCTCTCTCTCTCCCTCTCTCTCTTTCAACCCCACCTGGCCACCATAAGGGGAGTAGCTCTACTCTACCATGTGCTCCTGCCATGATGTTCCACCTCAGTATAGGCTTAGTAACAGCAAAGGGGCTAAGAAACCATGGACTGAAACCTCTGAAACTATAAGCAAATAAACAAAAACTTTCCATTTTTAAGTTTATTTATTTATTTTGGTGGTACCAGGGTTTGAATTCATGGTCTCACGTTTGCTAGGCAGGCACTCTTATCACTTCAGCCACTCTGCTAGCCCTCCTTCTTTAAGTTTTTTCAGGTATTTTGTCACAGTGATGAAAAACTAAACAGAAAATTATGATGAAGTAGGCTTGTTGCTATGACTTTACCTGACCGTGTGGTTCATAAGTCTTTGGAATTGGCTTGTGGGAGGAATTCATAAAAATTTGGAAAAACTGACTAGAAAAATCTTAGAATGCTGTAAGCAGAACTAAATCAGGAATTCTGTTATGAACTCAGAAAACCAGAATGCTGATAGAAACACAGACAGTAAAGACTGTGCTCATGAGGTTTCAGATGGAAATGAGGACTCAACTGGGAACTGGACTAGAGGCCATTTGCATTACAGTCTAGCAAAGAGCTTGCCTGCATTTTGTCCATGCCTCAAGACTTTGTGGGGCTGAATTTAAAGGTGATGGACTAATTAATTTGGTGGAGGAAATTTCAAGGCAGCATAACATTTAGGCTGTGGTATGGATATTTCTGATTGCTTTTTGCCAGACTTATAGTGAGAATCAGGAGCAAAAAACAAAGAAGAAGGATTTGAAAAACTTGCAGTTTGGCCAGAAAAGAAGCATATTTAAAGTAGATGCCAACAAAGGTGCGGTTGTTGAAGAATTTATGCCACTAAAAAGAATAACAGTACCTTGCACCAGGACATTAGGAAAGATGCGTTGAGGACATCTTGGGAATCAGCAAGACCCAACCCATTGCAGGCTCAAGGGTGTAAAGATGTAAACTCATGTGAAAGATTTTGCTTTGAGAAAAGAGCTCCATTGTACACTGTACATGGCAACCTACAGAAGTGTTCAGCTATTTAGGCAGTCAGAGGCAGCTGTTGCCATGATTTAAGTGGCCCTAGCTACTGTTCAAGTTTGGCATTATCCTTGTGGTGCCAATTTTGCAGGAGAGCAGATGCAAGAGTTGTGGAGTCACAGAGGCTTCCCCCCAGACTTCAAATGAAGACATGGGAAGCCAGGCAATATGTAGCTGGGCTGGAATTCTTGCAGACAGTCCCTGACAGGGTGATGTGTAAAACTGTGAGGAGTGATGCCAAAGCTGTAATGGAGAAAAACCCTAGGAAATTAGGTGTGCCAGTAATGTGGAACATCTGCTGAGGAATGCTGCAATCAGTGAGCAGAGTCAGCCCAGGAGAGGTAGCAACTGGCAAGGATATAGAGGCTGCCCAAGCTATTTGGAATTCAATCGTGCCAACTTGTGCTCTTGATGCCAGACAGGGGAGCTCTGGTGGGTTTTAGTTTTGCTTTGCTCTCATTTCTCCTATGTCCCATTCCTCCCTTTTGGAATGGGAGTGTTTACTCTGTGATATTGTATGATGGAAGGAGGTAACTTGGTTTTTTGAATTTTATACAGGCTTGCAGTTCAGAGTTTGGATTTGGACCTTTGAGCAATATTGTAACTGTTGAGACTAATGGGACTCTTGGAGATGGACTAAATGCATTCTGCATTACGAGATGGACATGAGCCTCTGGGGGCCAGGGGAAGAACGTTATGGTTTGGATATGAAGGGTCCCTCCAAAGGCTTATGAGCTGAAGGCTTGGTTCCCAGATGATGGTACTTTTGAAAGGTGACTGGATCATGATGGTGCTAACCTCATCAGTGAATTAATAAGTTAATGGTGGAGCTGGCCAGAAGTGAGTTACTGGGTGGGGAGGAGGGAGGTGGTACATACCTTTGAAGGGTATATCTTGTCCTGGACCTTTTCTCACTCCCTCTCTCTGCTTCCTGGTTGTGATGAGGAGAGCAGCTTTCTTTTACCATGCTGAATCCTCTAAAATCATGAGCCAAAAGAAATCCTTCCTTTCTTAAGTTGTTTATTTCAGGTATTTTATCACAGTGATGGGAAGCTGGCTGACACAAACTCATTCAATGGATTTTTCAGTATTAGGTGGGTAGTTTGTAGTGTTTAGCACAGGTGCCGACACCCAACAAATTGTAGTTGTTTCTCTTATATCTTCCCTTCTGATTATTTCACTTTGATTTATATCTGCAAAGTGCCACAAAATACATTTACTCTTTAGTAAAATCTTACCATAACTTTATAAGAAAACTCACATTCTTCATCCTGAGAGTTAAAATTAAACCAGTAGTTATCAAATCTTGAGCCTCTATTTCTTCATTTGAAATAGGGATAACATTACGATACTAGGTCACTTATTATAGGTAAGGTGTATTGGCCAAATAAGAATATGAACCACCACAGGTGTCTCAGAAAATATGGTTTGAAAGATTCTGGAGATCGAGGGACAGTGGGAGATAGTTGCATCAGGAGAGAAAATTCCAATGTAATGATGTTAACATGAATGAACAGAATGGATGGAATGATTTATACTTGGCCAAGGGTTATGGGGGTGTGTAGTAGGGTGGATTTGTAAAATTTCAGCTGTCACAAAGAGATGAAAGCCTTAGTTAGAATTAGTTGTGTTTTCAAGAGAGCCCTGGCTTGTCTTGAACAAGTAATTGCTTCCTGGGAAGGCTGGCACATCCTGTAGACAGCAGCAGCTTCTAAGGCAAGTGAGCACTTAACTTCTGCCAGAGAGGCCACCCAGTACATCACATTACCTGAGAGCTAAACATGGACAGCATCATTCTGCACAAAATGCTTTCCTAAATTGCTTTTAAAATTAGAAGGAATTATGCCTCAGGAAATTTGTCACTGGTGGAACTGAGTAGGTATCTTGTAACCATCAAAAAATGGCATATGGCTCAATGCCTAGAAGAACCAAGGTCTTGGGATGATGGCCAAAGATTCTTTGGTGATCGTTCCTTGTTTGCATCTGCCCAAGTGCTCTAAGACAAAGCATTCATTCCAAATGAAATCAACTAAAACATATATATATATATATCTTTGTAGTCTACAGATCACTTTTCATTTACATTATTAATTTTAAACACATCTCAACCTGGGACATAATATTATCCATATTTCAGATGAGGAAACAGTCTTAGGAAATCAATTGTTTAAAATTTGACAACTATGTATTGTTTTAGCTTCCTATATGAAGAATGTGAATTTTATCTTATAAAGTTAGGATAAAATTTTACTAAAGAGTAAATATAGTATTTTGTGGTACTTAACAGACATATGTCAAAGTGAAATAATCATGATGGATCAAGTGAATGTACTATTAGCAACAAAATACAAGTAACTAATATTTGTTGGGTGCCAGCCTGTTGCTAAACACTACAAACTACTCATTTAAAACTGATTGAGTGAGGTACTACTATTCCTTTTGTACATGAGGAATTGACTGGACAAATAGTATTACCTCTACTACCAGGATGAATGGAAACAGGAATAGGCTACATACAAGAAAATAAGTTAGTAGCTTATTTTAGTTGGTAAATGGAGGTGGGGAGAAAATGGAATTATACTGGTCCATTTTCTGTTGCCAATGACAGAATTCTACAGACTGGGAGACTTATAAAGAAAAGGTTTATTTTGGGTCACAGCTCTTGAAGGTGCACATTGTGGGGGCTATATGTGGTATGGCCTTCTAAATGGCAGAGTTCTATGGCATTGCAGGGCATCACAGGGCAATAGACAGGGAAGGCACATGTGTTTCTGTCTCCCTTGGTCTCTCTCACTTCCTATAAAGCCTTTAGGAGTTAATCATGGGGGCCCCACCATGATGACCATATCTAACCAAATCACTGCCCAAAGGCCATACCATAGTCAGATTAACACCCTCTTAAATACCTTAGAATGGGGATTAAATTTCAGCCCATGAACAACTAGGGGACACAAATAATACACAAACCATAGCAGGAATAAATCCTGGGAGGTTAAGACAAGTACTAGGCTTTGTTTCTGTGAAGTAAGCCACTTGCATTTCCTAAGCAGTTTCTCTTCTGATCATCACTCAGCCACCATTATTTTCTTGGATCCTGAAACTGACTTCTCCCTACATCCTCAAATTAGAACGTAACTACTGCCCGCCCAAGTGGAGTGGGCTTACAAAACACAGGAGTAGCCAAGGACTAATTTAGCTTGGGACATGGAAGAAAGATGGTGCCACTCACCTAAATGGTGAGTTGGGCAAGGGTGGCACTCAGGAATCTGACAAAGGGAGTAAGCCGAAGAGTTTAGGTTTAGACACATTAGGTTTCTGATGTCTGATTTTGGGAGAGAGCCAAATGAAGGGACTGTGCAGACAGCAAAAGATTTAGGCCGGGGGCATACATGTGGAAATTGCTCAGTATGGTGGTAATGGTTAAAACCACTAAAATTCACCAGTTTTTTGAGGTGGTGAATAAAAGAAGGAAGAGCAACAGATTTACTCTTGGGGGTGCTAATATCAAAGAGGCTGAGGGGGGGATCAGGAACTTAACTATGTACCAAGAAATTTCAATAGTAATTAATTTCAGAGTGCTTTTCAAACAATGGTTTCCCACAAAATCTCTGTAAGCTTGGATGGTGAAACTTTTTGATGCCAGTAAAAGTCTTTCATGTTTTGATCCTAATAACTGATTTATTTTAGGCTCAAGTGCTATTGCAAGGAATGTGCTGGTCTAATGGACAGTGTTTATACAAGTTATTTCCTCTGAAGTTGAAATGTTAAAAACGTATTAAAAGAATGAAGTAATAAAATGTGGGGAAGAAAAGGAGGATAATTATATTAGAGGACTTAATTCTAAGAAAAAAATGCTGTAATACTAGCTTCTAAGCAGACAAGGCAAAAAGTGAGCAGGGTAAATGAAGTAGATATTTTCCCATGTAGTTTCTGAAACATGGGTATTTCAATATCAGATAGGACCATTTTCACCTGGAGATTCTGATGAATGGTCTTGCAGCTAGGATACAGGGTACTTTAAAAAATCTTCCTGGATTATTCTGATAATTAGTCAAACATGAGAATCAAATAAAGGAATCATATAAGTTCATGAGAGAAAAAAATCTTTCTTCCAGCTTTGAAATCTGAAAGTGATTTTGTTCCTTTGATATTGAGTTAGCATGGAATCATAAGAGAGAATATTCTCACCAACATTAAGAAGAAAACAAAAAACCAGATACAGATTTTATGTCTATGACTTATAATGAACTTTGATAAAAATTAGTAATCTAATATTGCACTATCACTGTTGATGTGGGGAAAGAATCATCTGGGTCAACTGAAAAAAATTACATTCTTGGTTCTCTTCAGAAATCTGGGTAGCCCCGGAAATAGGCATTCTGAACTCCCCAGTTCATAATGATTCAAGTGACCTAGGACTGCATCTACGCTCATGCAATGAGAGAATGCATGGCTAACGATGTTCCTTAGCATTTCAGGATTAGACGTCGAGTCTTGAGATATATAAATTGTAATGGACATTTTCACCATTTTTGAAAAGTGAAATGGGAATAAAGCAGGATTAATTTCCTCCCACAATGCACTTTCCTCTACATGGGAAGACTTCTGTTATATCAAACTATAGAGTTTCTTTCAGTGAAAACTTTTCTTAAACTCTTGGGAAAACATTTTAAAATGTTGTTTCATGTGCCAGTAGGGTATATGTTAGTCTTACCCTAAAAGAAGAAATTAATACTTAATGGCTTAAAATCTTTTAGAATTACAGAAAAAAAAACACATGGGAGAACTAATGACTAGTTGCTTATAGTTTGGACTTGGAATGTTCCTCAAATGTCACTCATTGCATGTATCATAATATTCTGACATTTAAATTTACATCAAATTCATAAATGCACCTCATTTAAAAATAAAAAAGTATCAATAGGAAAAACATTTCCTCACTCTTTGTCTCACCTTCCAAAGGCAATGACATTAAATCTTTCATAGATATTTTTTCCCCTGCTATTAACCAATAAAATGCTTATACATTTATTTTTTCATTTGTCAGTTTTAGACTTTGACTTTCTGTTATCATATGTGATGATATAGCACTCTTAACCTCCCACTTCCTTTTCCCTGTTATCCTTTAATACAATTTTCAGTTAGTATTTATATTTGCTTGTGTAAATAGGGAGAAAGTATTTCAGGCTTATTTCCTTTCTTGCATAACTTTTGTTTTCTGGGATCAATAACTGCCTTTTTTTTTTTCACCAGCACATATGAACTCACCATTTTTTTCAATTGTCCAAGTAGAGCTATTTTTTTTCTTTCTGTAACATGCTTTTATTTATTTTTATTATCACATTATTGTTGTACTGGGGGGACATTGCAACAGTTACAAAAGTTCTTACAATGTATCATAGTTGAATTCATCCCCGCCATCATTCTTCTTTATACCTCCTCCCCCATTCCTGGAATAGTTACAACAGGTGTCATTTTTCCATTTTCATACACAAGTACATTATTTTTCCACCATATTCACTCTCCTACTCCCTTTCCTTATATCTTCCCCCTCCCACTGGTGCCAACTCCCAGACAGGACCTGTTTTACCTTCCTATTCTGTTTTTGAAAAAAGGCATTTTTGTTTAAGATAGCTATACAGGGAATTTCATTGTGACATGTCCATGTATGTATGTATTATAACCTGAGTCAAGTAGAGCTATTATATGACCATCATGTTTTTACCCCAAATATTCAAACTTACCACAAAACCTATTGGCTCCATTCATCCCTCCCCCTGGAGATACTTCTCTGAAGCCCACTTCTTCCTGCACCAATCTGAAAAGACTTTGGGCATGCTGTTATGTCCCTCAGAGGCCCAAACGCTAAAGGCTTGGTCAGCAGCCTGGGGTGCTACTGGGAGATGGTGGAATGTTTAGGAGGTGAGCCCTAGTGGGAGTAAGTTATGTTATTGGAGTGTGTCCTTGAAGGGGATATTAGGACCACCAACTCCTTCCTCTCTCTTTGCTTCCTGACTGCCATGAGGCAAACAGGTTCCCTTTGCCACAGGTCCAAAAGCAACAAGGCCAAGCAACTATGGCCTGAAATCTCTGAAACTGTGACCAGATCTTTTCTTTTTCTTTTTTTGGCAGTACTGGGGTTTGAACTCAGGGCCTCACACTTGCTAGGCAGGTGCTTTATCACTTGAGCTACTCCACCAGCTCTTTCCTCTTTTTAACTTGATTAAAGTGTTCTTGTGGCAGGTGTTCTGCCACAAGCTACTCCACCAGCTCTTTCCTCTTTTTAACTTGATTAAAGTGTTCTTGTGGCAGGTGTTCTGCCACAGTGCCAGAAATTAGACCACGTATACATTTTTGAATTTCCTGGTAACCTTTTTTGTTAGTGTACTATTTCAGTTGTATGCTTTCCTTTTCTTATTTCTCTGGAGCACATCATCCAGCAATTTCCTAAAGAGATGTGCATTGTAGATACACTTTTTGAGTCACTACATTCACCCGTGATTAATTGGTTGGCTGTATATTGCTGGTCAGCTTTTTTGCCTCTAGGAACATTCACTTTCTCTAAAGACTAGTTCACTATCTTCAATCTGACATTCATGTACTTGGAAATCACTATTCTGGGAACAGGCAAGGAAAGGAGAATGGAGGTTTACTGTTGTTTCACATATTTTTCCCTCTGCTTTTCAAAGCCCTTTAGGAATATGCTTTCATCTTTTGTTTGGGGTGACTGAAAGTGATCGTTGCTTGATTGTGTAGTACTAGGGAGGAGACTATGGGGTATATTGCACATATACATCTTCCACAATCCAATTTTCACACCAGAGTCTTCTGAAATGACTAGTACCTCCAAGTCCTAATCTTCTCAGGGTGTTGAGAGGCTGAAACGGCTCTCTTCCTTACTGCAGGAATGTTAGTTATGGTTTTATCATTGTCCTAATTCCATCTGCTATTTTTCAAAAGATTTAATTTGCATTATATCTTTGTGGGTTAACAGAGTTTGAATCTGAAATGTTCCCCAAAGGCCCATTTATTAAAGGCTTGGTCCCCAGTGTGTGGTGCTATTGGGAAGTGGTGGAAACTTTAATAAGTGGGGGTTAGTGGAGATGTGCAGTTTCCTCTGCCATGTACTCCCATAATGATGTACTGCCTTGCAACAGGCCCAAAAGCAACAAAGCCAACTGATCATGGACTGAAACCACTGAAAGGTTGACTTACCTTAGGCATCTGTTATAGAAATGGAAAGCTAACACATAGTTTTATACTTTCTGCTAATATATATATATATATATATATATATATATATATATATATATATATATATGTATATAGCTATATACTTACTATTTTTTTTCAGTGCTGGGGATTGAACCCAGGGCCTAATGCATGCTGGGCAAGTGCTCTCCCACTGAGCTACATTTCCAGAATTACTTACTATTTTTTTTAACTGGGTCTTAAAAATGACTAGTGAAAAACATGTGGTCAATCTGACATAAATAATCAACAGCAAGAACTGTATTTCCAAAGAAAAATGCTTAATACATTAAAAAAACTATATAATGGTAAAAGGCTTATTAACATGGATTTGTTGGGGATTCAGAATATTTAAAATTTAGCATTTATGACCATTCTCTCTCAGGATAAAATTGGCATTAAGCACTTTGGTGAGAATTTAATGTTACATAATCCAGTAATGGATAAAATAATCATAAACATCACACAAGAACCTTCACTTAATACAGCTGATCTTCCTTTTCCAGACTCCTGATACCTCCATTGCTATAACACTACTCCCTCAGCAATTGTCCTGGCCTTGCTCAATCTTTCTTAATCTTCCTTGCTGACTTCCCCTGCCCCTATACCACCCCCAGGTTGTCTTTACACGTTAACTCATTGTTTCAACTGCACCCTCAGTGAAGATGATTTCCTAATCTGTGTCTTTAACCCAGACCTCTTTCACGAGCTTCTCAGTAGCCTGGGGGGTAGTTCAGGTTTCCATTTTCCTACTGGTCATGTACTTACCCACAGTTTTGGAGGACTATCTCAGAAGATTTTGTGAAATAAGCATGATTCATTCATTCATTTAATGAGATAGGGTCTCACTGTATACCCCAGGCTAGCCTTGAACTAATAATCCTGCTTCAGCCTCCCTGGTGCTGGGATTACAGGTATGTATCACTATGACCTGCTTGGCCTTTATTTGATTTAAATGTTTCATTATTTATATTTTCAATAGATAATACTTTCTACTAATTTAAATTCAAAAGCTATACAAGAGCATATTGTAAAGTTTCTAGTTCTATCTCGTTCTTTATCCACTCATACGTGCTCCTGTGATGTAACAAACGTTATTTTATGTACCTTATGAATACAGAAGTAAACACCCTCATATATGTGCCTCCCTATAGATTTATTTCAAAAGCCCCAGAACTGATACAGTTAGAACCAAGACTTCAAATACTGAACTTTTTTCCCCTATCAAAACAAGGTATTCTTCCAAGTACGCCCAAAAACAGAATAGAGAAGACTGATAATAATGAGACTTTTTCCATTCCAACATTGCTTAGAAATTGTTATCAAGTCTCCTTCTGACCTGTTTTTCTGATAAGCACAGAGACTTGTAAGGGAGGGGACATTGATATATAACATTGACAGAAATATGAAACCTCTATAACTTAAATCTTTTTTCATTTTCTCCAGGATTCTAGCTTCACTGTACTAGCTACTCCGTGGACTTTTTCTTGAAGTATCAATATGGAGAAATGAAAATACTCCCAAATAACTTAAAAATACTCAAAAAGTCTCACAGGAACACACACACAAGATTAAGGTTGCATAGTCTGGTATGGTGGGGTACACTTGGAAGGCTGGGGGAGGAGGATTATGAGTTCCAGGCTAGTCTGGGCTACAGAGCAAGATTCTGTTTCAAAACAAGCAACCCTCAAAACAAACAAACAAACAAAAACCAAAACAACAAAACAAAGATTAAGGTTGCCTACACTTGGCCCAGTCAGTCTTATTTATAATACATTTACACATATTGGAAAGAAGGGAAACCTTTGCAGTAAGGAAAAATATTTGTCCACAATCTTCCTGTGATACTTTTTCTGGGTACAGACCTCACCCACTCCAGCCATAGGGGTTGTCATTAGATTAAAGGGGCCAAATACAGCATCTCCTGTTTCCTTGACCACAGGGACTGGGTAATGAACCAGTATAAATCAGATTCTCTCCATTATGACTTTTTCATATTGAAGCTGGAAGAGTCAGTTTTTTCTGCTGCTTATAGAGTGGTTAGGATGTGAGCCTAGAGCTGCCCATAGCAATATCCCCTATCTTGTGGAGAAGCCAATCATCTACGGGGTCTCTGACCAGCAAAACAGATTCAAGATGAGAGATTCTTATTCTTCTTTACAAGCCTGACTCCACTCTCCCTGGTTATGCATCAACTAACATCCTCTTTAGTTTATCTAGTTGAACAGAAATTCTTGTCACCTGCTACTATCTACTTAGCTCCACTTCCATATACATACATATACATGCTTGTTAGGTATCTCCTTCTGGGTGTTTCCCTGGTACTTCAAATTCATATTTATAGTACAATGTGTCTTTCCTCCCCTCTGCACTCCACCTGTCCCATTGCCTGTATTCTTTCATCCTAATTATCTGTATCTACCCAGCACTCAAGCCAGAAATGTATAGCTGTCCAAGACTTCTTCCTTTCTACCTAATCCCCATGTCTCAAGATGTAACAGGTCTGTAGGTGCTGTTTCTCCTCTTAAATATCTGTACCTTTGACACCTTGTTTTGTTTTCATCCTTCCCTTACTGTACTGAAAAACCAAATCTCAGAACCTTACCCGGCCAAGGCCTTGGTTGAATAAGGTTCGTATCCCCTTCTGAAAAGAGTTCTGGCTCTAGATGACTGGTTCAGAGGGGTCACTGTAAAGGCTGGTCAGGAGCATATATAAGAACAGTGCAAGAAAATTCTCCCAAATAGTAATTACACCAACCAGGTCCTCATCTATGAGGAAATCTATGTCTCAGACACAAAGACAACTACTTAGTTGGTTTTAAGACAGAAGTTGAAGACATACAGAGAAGGCAAGGGTGATGACAAGGGGACTGCAGTCTTCAGTACACAAAAAATGAGTAAGCACAAGCTGTAAGTAATCAAAAACCACTGGGTATATCGAATGGAGTGTAGAAACAGAGGAATTAAATTACTATAAAGGTAGGAGACAAACTCTTGCTACTGGGACAACAAAGTAATACTAGAATGGCCCTGGAACTTGACCTGCACGCCATTCTGAGTAGTGAGATGAAACTACATGCTGTCCTGCTGTGTTCTGTCCAGGACATGAGTCATCCTTCATCAAGCTTATTCACACTCTTCTCTATATGCCTGTTGGTCACTTAGCATGCTCTTGGTTTTCAGATTTACCCTCACAGTATTGCAGTGATTGTGTTCAGGTAACCTTTATTTTACTCAATAATGGCCACAAAGCATAAGAGTAGTGATGCTGGCAATTTAGATATGCCAAAGAGAAACTGTAAAGTGCTTTTTGTAAGTGAAAAGGTGAAAGTACAATCAGGTAGATAGAGAACTTATACATAACTTTCTTACAGTACCTTGGTATAGTTCTATTACATTTGTCATTGTAGTTAATCTGTTACTGTGCTTAATTTATAAATTATACTTTATTATAGATACGTATACATAGGCAAAAAGTATAGATAGGACTTGATACTGCCTGCAATTTGAGGCATCACTGGAGGTACTAAAATATATCCCCAATAATAACAGGGAGCTACTGTACTCCAGCCTGTGTGAAGCTCAGCTGGGTGACAATGCATTGGTTCCTGGGTGATTTCTACATTCCCAGGAGATTCTTGTTATCTCTATGACCTCAACCACAAATACCATACATTCTAGTCATATAAATTAGTTCCTCAACTATGGCATGTTCTGCTATATCTGTTTATGTATATGAATTTAACTTCCTTTAATTGGCACAATTCTTCCCATCTCCCAGTTTGGCTACCAATTACTCATCTTTCCAGACTGAGCTCAGGCTTCTCTTAGCAGTCTTCTGTAACCCAACCATGTTAGATACTCTTCCTTTACTCCAAACAAACCTAATGGCACTATACATTGTGTGTCTCTGAGCTTATTTTGAGAACAGAGATGTTGCTCCGTCAAGTGCCTGGCTCAGTACCTGGCACAAAGTGTTTAATGTATGCCATTGATTTTGTTAAAGCTCTGTTGCTACTGTTTCAGTGACCAATAAATCTAACAGCTTTCCATCCTCATCCCTTTTGAAAGATCCACTTGTAGTGTGCATGTGAAGCAGGTCATGGTACTATAAAAAGACGACTCCACAGATTTTACATGAGATTTCTTCAGCTCAGAATGCCCCTCCCCCTTTTATCTCAGTTCCCCGAGATTTAAAGGTTATTGCACTATTTCAACTAACAGGGGATGATGGCCTGGATTAAGGAGTTCTGGTGGAGAAAGATGTAGTAATAAATTCTGGACAGGGAATAGGCAGGCGAAGATTTGGATGTGAGAAAAAGGAGGGAGGAAAATCAAGAATGACTTCTGGGTTTTCTGATTTGGCCAGGTGAATGGTATTTTCATCCAAATATATAGGAAAGAATGGAAGAGTATCAAGTTAAGAGGTAAGCCAACCATCCACATATTCAAAACAGATTTCTTCTTTTTTTTTTTGGTGGGACAGGAATTTGAACTCAGGATTTCACACTTGCAAAGCACATGCTCTACTGCTTGAGCCACACCTCCACTCCATTTTGCTCTTGTTATTTTGGAAATGGGGTCTCACAAACTCTTTGTCCAGATTGGTCTCAAATCATGATCTTCCCAATCTCAGTCTTGAGTATTTTGAGCTAGGGTCTCATGAACTATTTGCAAGGACTGACCTCACACAGCAGCCCTCCTGGATCTCTGCCTACTGAGTAGTTAGGATTACAGTTGTCAGCTATGAGTGCCTGGCTCTTCTTGTGGTTTTTAATAATGGCCATTCTAATGGGCATGAAGTTGTACCTCATGGTTTTGATTTACATTTCTCTAATGATTAGTAATGCTGAATATCTTTTCATGTGATTACTGGCCATTTTCATATCTTCTTTGGAGAAATGTCAAATATTTTTAGGTTTTTTGATTTTCTGTTGTTGAGTAATATGAAATAGTTCTGGGTATACAACAGATCTCCATGGCATGAGAATAAGTATATTAGATGGCATGAAAATGGTAGGGACTTTGGGACAAGAGGCAGTCAAAAAAAATTTTTCAAAATTTGAAATCTTACTTTTAGGGAAGAATAAGGAAAAGTACACTTTTAGATTCTGACCTTTTATGTTAGTTCTTGTGTGTTAACTGAGTGAGCAACCCCGTGGACCTAATGACTTAAGAGCATTGCTAACGTTAGAATGACGCCCTGATTTATGATACTCTAATTAATTTGTAGTATATACTTCATATATAAGCTGGAGACTTCTTATATACTAACATCTAAACTTGAAAAGTATAGTGTTTGCACTAATGGGCTTACAAAAATAATCATTCATCATATAATACTATCTGCTTAATTTAATATTTTTCAATTACTTAAAATTGATTTACACGAATCATTTGTGGGATGCTATAAGAAAATACACGATACAGAAGTAAAGAATCAAAACTTAGTCATGATACAATTGATGGAAACATGAGGATAAATCTGGTATCTACAGATATAGACAAGGGTTGAATAAAAGAAAGGAGTATGTAGATATCTGTGCTGTTAACTGAAGCAACTAAAGAAAACATTATTTCCCATTGGAAATAGATAACTATTCTCCAAGAGTAACATATGGTTTAAATTATGCACATTATTTTATAGTAACTATTTTACTTAATCCATAGAAAACTGATAAAACTGTTGGAGTCTGAATTTTTTGAAAAAAGGTGTAAGACCAACCTATACTGTAATTCATATATGTTAGTAGATGACATTGTCTTAAAGTATATCTAGGGTTAGTTGCAAAGTTCTACATACTATATTCGCTATAAATTATCCATAGCCAAGAAAACACACCATCTTTTTACAGCAAAGCAAAGCTTCCATTGATCTGAAACTAAAGTACAGCTTTCCATTTCTTGTCAAGATCTGTGTTGCTAACTGTGGAGAGAAAAATCAGAGGGTGGAAACAAAAGATAAATTAATGCACTGGATTTTAAGTTCTCTTATGGCTAGAAGCATGCATCTAAAAATTGATTTTGTTGACTAATATAGTTTTTTTTTGGTACATGTAAACACACTGCTGAGGCTTCTACACCAAATTCATGCTTTGAAGAACTTCTTGATTTTAAGGACTAAATTTCTATAAAGATGGCTGATTTCACAAATTAACCTAACACTAGTAAATAACTGAAGAATTACTACTTCAGTATCTCTGACTTTACTGACTTACCACTGCTTAAATAAAACCTGTGCCTATTTCCAAATCTTATACATGTAAGAGTCATTCTGGCCTTGGGGTCTAGAATACAAACTACTCTCCAGATCACACTGTTGAGTGTCATTACGTTGGGTGAAGACTGGAATTCTGCATGGGATTCTAATTCCTCTGGGAGCTTTTGGTTGCAATTTGTGGTCAACTGGCTCTGTGCTGCACACCTTCCCAGTCCCTGTCTAACTGAATGTGATATTCAAGGGACAACTTTGATGGATGCTGTTTTTCCAAAAAGGGAATGAGTACATGTGTAAAAATATTTTAAATGCTAGTAGTAAAAGAACTTAAATTTGCAATTATACTTACTTATTTTTCCTTCTTTTTCTAGTTTTCTCAAATGAAGCAAGAGGTTACGCTCAGCCATTTTATGTAAATGCTCAGGAACATCCTAAGGGGAATAAGGAGAAGAAAAGCATTAAAAACCTTAATTTTTGAAACCTTTAAAGAAAAACAAATATACAACCAAAAAAATTTAACTTAAATACAATTTTTATTTAGCAGAGGAAAGAGATTTATTATGGCATGGACAGCTGAGAGAACAGGCAAAGTTTAGGACTTCAGCCTATATTCTGCCAATTTGAGGGTACAGATATAAGCATTAGGATTAAATAGAAAAGGAATTAAGACAGGGGGAAAATGTACACATAGTTTACATTTACAGTCCTAGTTATAAAGTGTGTTCAGGTGTGTTCATTATCTCAGTCCTTGTTTTGGGAGAAGTTATCACTGCTGTGATAGCAATCTGGTCAGGATAAACAAGTCATTGTTGCCGGGTGGTCTTATCCTGAGGAGTCTCTGCTGAACCTCCCTTGGCAGAGGTTTTCCTCCACCTCTCTTTGTAAACATGTTATCAATCAATCCTGTCCTTCCTGACTGCAAAGTTAATACAGAGAGAACAGCTCAGAGCAAAGAATACAAGCACAAAATGGAGACAGAGATGCCAAGTTTCTCTTCTGCTCTTAGTAATTTGTGGGCCCAAGTAAGGAGTCAGTGCTTTTCAGCAAAAGGAGCTTAAGTAAGCTACTACAATTCCCCCTTGTGTTTGAACATTCCTCAGTCTTGAAGGATTTAGGTTGTTAGTCAATCTGGCTCTGTAAGTTTCTTGGCCAGTGATAAACTAGTACAAGAGAAAGGGGGCAAACAACCCAAGTATGTAAGTCAAAAGAATCATTGCTTAAGCTTAAAACTAGAAACACCATCTTAAAGCAGAACACAAGGTGTAGTACAAGTCAGAAGAAATCAACTAAATAAATTGTGTAGGGGATCATCTTTTAAGTAACTCCATGAGCATGGACTACTAAAAGGATATGTTTGGAGTCAGTAAGAATTGTTGTCTCTATTTAAGAAGGCTTGGGCCAAAAAGTATGAGTTTGCCCTCTGTCAGAGGTATGTTAGGTGGCCATGCTTATGAAACTTTCCTTCAAACCCTCTCGGCTTTGGTTACTTTTGGAAGGGTTGGCCACAAGTGGCTTTGTTTGGATTCTGACAACTTCTCTTCTTGACTTAACAGTTTTCTATGAATATTAAACATATTTTAAAAGAGAAATATCTAAAAAACTTCTTCACTTTGCAGTTGGTCTTACTTTAGGACACTATATTCCTATGTATTCCTATAAATGAAATAGACTGCCATAAAAACAGTAGCAGTGTCTTTTATTCACTACTGAATTTCCAATGTTTAGCATAATGGCACACAATAGAAACTCATTAATATTTATGAGTGAAGGGCTGGGCATAATGGCTCATTTCTGTATCCAGCTTCTCAGAAGGCAAAGATTGGGAGGATAACAGTTGAAGGCAAGCTGGGGCAAAGAGTTAGTGAGACTCTATCTCCATCAATAAGCTGGGTGTGATGATTTGCACCTGTGGTCCCAGCTACAAGGCAGGCCACAGGTAGGAAGATTAAGGTCTTCCTTAATCTTCCTACCTCCGGCAAAATACAAGACCACACTTGAAAAATAATTAAAGCAAAAAAGGGATGGGAGTGTGGCTCAAGTGGTAGAGTACCTGTTTACCAAGCAGAAGGCCTTAAGTTCAAACTTACAGATACCCAAAAAATTATGAATGTAGGAATAAATATAAAAATTATTCTTAGCCAGGTTTTGAACAGACAGTTGGCTCTATGGTTTATTAGATTACATGATAATATCTTTATGCCTGTGACTCATTTACTTTTATTAAAATAATATGGTAATTCCTCTTTTTTATTTCTTTAAATGCTCCTGATGAAGCCCATTCCCCAATCCAAGGAGTTGTCTTGAAACCTCTGTTTTATGCCAGTGCTGTTAGGATCCAATCTCTCAAACACAGTGTAAAAGCCTCTCTGACTACAAGCCACCTGCAAGGCAGCCTGTAGGGGACTCTTGCAAGAGCAGGTAGTATCTTGGCCATGGAAGTGACCCCAAATGCATGGTTCCCAGTACTTGATGGGCCGGAGTGTCCTCCTGACCCTCCTCATCTGACACCGAATCAAAATCACCTTCAGACTGAATTTTACTTTTAAGGTGGGGCTGATGGCTCAGCAGCTCCACCACCCACAGCATCTTGTTACTGCCTGTCACACTCCTGTACCACTGGCTATAAGGGATGAGTCCCACATCCTGGCTCGGCTACCAAGGAGGAAAATCTTTTACTTCTTACTTCTATTTCCTTACATTATTATAACATCTATTATCCTATGTTTCTTCTACTGTATTCTACTGCATTTCTTCTTCTACTGTAATTCTTCTACTATATTTTCTATCTTATTTCTACTTCTGTATTTTTTCCTTTTACCTAAACTTCTTTAACATAGTTTTTTAAAAGCCTATATATAGTTTCCCAAGTTTTTACACCTGACTGTATTCAATTCACTCTCCCTCTCACTTTGCTTATTTTTCATTTCTCTATTATGTGTGCACTTCCTAGAGAGTGTCTCCTTGTCTCAGACTTTGAGTCTCCCTGTACTTAGGTCCCTGTTTGGTTGCCACCTGTCTTGCGAGCTTTTCTCACAAGCTCTTGCTCTGCAGACTTAACTGGGGGTGACTGGAGATGCAGAAAGGACAAACGATAGAAGACAACCATGCAGAAAGTTGGGGCAAGGTGTGCTGGGCTCCCTACTTCTCTGAATGTAAACAACTTAGGAAAAGCAGCTGTGCTGCATTTTTGCCTCTTGCTCTCTTCTGAGGCTGGGGCCATGCCAAACTCAGCCTGTAGATTATTGAGCACAACTGTGCTTATGTCAAGTTCTCATAGGCTTCTCATAATCCGCTCCCCACAGGTAATATTGACAAAGTTTATCTGAATGAAAACAAACATTCTTTTTATTCTTTAAATAAGGATTATAGTTTGGAAGCCAAGCTTCTTGACTAAATTCACTATATCTCAATTTCTCAACTCCCTGAAAATATTTTACTAAGATGAGCAAATTACCTCAGTCAAAACTCAATGGATTCTTTCCAGTCTTGCTGTATCTGACATCAACTGGCTAGTCCCTCCCTTTTGAAGACCTCTTCCCTTGCTTATCCCACCTCTTTATTTGTCTTTATTCTGGATATTGATGCTGAGATTTCTCCTAAACACTGATGTTTATAAAGAGTTGAATCATTGACTCTCCTCTCCTTTTTACTCAGCCAGGTGACTGTGATGAGTTCACCGCAGCAATGTCAGGCATTGATGATTCCCAAATCTGAATTCAATCCCTAAAACCCCCTTAGGTGCCAGTACCATACACTATATCCAGAAGTGTGATCTTCTTGATCTCATTATGTGAATTCCTCTGCCAAGATCCTTAAGTAATCTTTGCCAGATAAAGTCCAAATTTTTCAGCTGGCAATGAAATATTTCTGTGATCTGATCATGCCTCCTTTTTCTGCCTTACTTCCTGGGCTCCATTTCTGTCCATCCATTTATGCACTCTGTGTTCCAGTCATATGTGGATTTTCAAACACACAATGATCTTTTATTTTGCCTGGTGTTTGAACACATTCTTCCTTTTGTTTGGAATACTTTACTTTCCCCTCTACACTGGCCTAGAAAATGTCTGCTTCTTCTTCAAGACTGAATTCAGGGAATAAATTTCTGAAGGCTTTCCAGACAAGCCCTTACCCTGCATTTTCAAGTGGCAGAACTGATTTCTACTGCTGTGCCTTGACATACTAGGTACAGAATTTGGATGATGATTGGTGTAGAAAATCCACAAGATTTAAATAATCAAAATGCTCTCAAATCTCAAACCTCTTCATTGTCAGCACTCAAAATGTTTCAGCTATTGGAACACTTAGGGTTTTGAAGCATTTTGGATTAAGGATAGTGTCTGGCATATAGAAATATGCTCAATAAACGGAAACTATTATGGAAGAGCCAGTATTCAAGTATCTGTTGAACATGTTTCCAGTGAGCCATGAATCCCTCGAGGGATCTTTAGTTGTCCTTGAATCTCTGTTATTACTCCAGTGTCGCATTAAAAAATAGTCAATAAATATTGGATTAATAAATCACTCTAGAATACCTAATGTATTAACACTTGCATAGTGAATATGGTCCTGCATACACATGGAATGTGCCTCTGAATATAGAATTGGTATTATTTAGGCCTGGGCAGTTTACTTGACTCATCTGTGATGAGTGTGAGTGAGTCTTGCTATTTGTACTTAGGTTATAAGAAAAAAAACCTATCACTGTTCCAATGTATAGTTTAGAGAAGCTATACCTCAGTATGAGGAGAAGAAAATGGGCTGTTTCACACAATTTATTTCATTACTATTTTTCCAATGACTTTTTTTCCCTTCTTGGTGGTGCAAGGGATCAACGCAGAGCTTCACACATGCTAGGCAAGTGCTCTACCACTGAGCTACATTCTTAGCCCCACACAATGACATTTTTTATCTTTTAATATTTTAGTCATTCACCCTCTCTTTTAAAACAAAGCACACTGAGTGTGATTTAACTGTTTGTTGATGACACAAGCCTATGGAACATTAAGGGGTCCTTTACTAATTGTAACTGGCCACAAGTTACCTTTAAAAACTCTGCTTTGATAACAACCATATGCATCTGATAGCTATACAGTTTTGGTAGTGGAATTTTTTTTTTTAAGACAACATCTTGCTATGTAGCCCAGCCCAGGCTGGCCTCAAACTTGTGCTCATCCTGCCTCTGCCTCCTGAGTGATGGGATTAAAGGCATACATCACTGTGCCCAGCAATGGGACTTTTTAAATTTAAATTCAACTTACTCCAAAGCCTACTTTTTTTTTTTTTCCATCCAAAGCCTGTATTTTTAACTGCTCATCCATTCTACCAACATAAGATGTCCATCAGAGGGGACACTCTGAGGTGTGGGGCTCTTTCCCTCCATAGGAAATTACTCATGTTCGTTGGTGGGTATTTTTCCATTGTTAGGCATTGCTACAACTTCTCACTGCCTTCGTCCCTATACTAGTCTGCTGTAGAACACCCCTCTCACTCACTGTAGGCAAGGATGCCAGATGATCAAGATGTCTGGAATAATCTATGTCATTATAAAACACTAGCAGTTCATCCTAAGTAAAGTACATGAGGTTAATGATGGTGCAAGATGGCTACTTTTGTTTTCTATGGACAGTTTTTTTAACTTTAGCATTCTAGAAGGTGAGACTGCTGGTCTCAAGTCTAGACAAGTTGCTTACTTATAAAATTAACAGACTGTTCTAATGTGAAATGTGGTAAGATTACCATATGTTGTCTGTTAAGTAGATTATTTACTCTAGTAAATTGTGGCTATGTACAAATAAATGAAAATTACCTTGTAAATGATTTTTACAAGATCCATTACTGTAAATGATTTTTCAAAGTTCTCATGAAATAAAGTAAGAATTTGTTTTTCTCGGACATTTCTGTGAGAAATATACTGGAGAATTTTAGCTTCCGCATCACGGATTACTGGTCCATGTCCTGAATTGAAATAGTTATAAAAATTACTTCCAATAAATAAAAAAATAAGTATAATCAGAGTCAATTCACTCTATTTAAATCGGTTCAGATAATGTATTGAAAAATTACTCTAAATACACAAATACACATTATTTGAAAGTTGTACACATATAAGCAGTTTAAAAATTATGCACAATACCAAAAAACTTTAAAGAACCCTATCAAATAAACTTTATACAAAATGCTGTTGTACACTTAAAATATAAAATAGACTATAACAATAAAATATGCAATAAAAGCAGCAATCACAAAATAACAATAGATAATACATGTAGAGTGCTCACTATGTGCCAGGCACTACTTTACATGATTAAGATACATTATGCTTTCAAGAACCCCATGAAGAAGGTATTAGCCTGAGGCACAGGGAAGATAGACAACCTGCCTATAGTTACCCAGCTAAGAGTGTTGGTAAAGCTGGGATTCTGACTTGGCAGTTTTTAAGCATTCTGTTCTCTCAACCACCACGGTTAAATTTACCTTTAAAAGACTGAAAGATGAGAACACAAAAAGCAGATTTGTGAAAGTGACCAAGATTTATTAACAACTCACAAGAGTCACAGTAGAACATTAAGAATCTCATATCTAAGCTAGTTATTCAGAATTTTTCACAATCCAGATTAAGTTATACTGGAACTTACTTGCTCTTTAAGACAATACAAATTTAACATATTACACAAGTCTGCAAAATGGATGTTTCAAATATCTGAAAGCAAAATATCCAAAAGAAGGCTAACCTACTATCACATAAAGAACACTGGGCTTTGGTTAGACAGAGATTTCCCTTCTTAGCTCTGTGCGGAAATCTGTGACTCTGAGTCTGTTTCTTCAGCTCTGTAACAAGGATACCACTGCCTAGTTCACCTAGTTTTTGCATGCATGACAGCTATAAAGACCCCTTCAAGTACCTGTTGGATAGCAGGCTTTAATATAAGGTAGCTATGGCTACAGAACATAATTTTCTTTTTTTACTCATATGTGCATACAATGTTTGGGTCATCCCCCCACCCCCTTACCCACCCTAACCCCTCACTACCAGGCTGAAACTTTTTGCCCTTATCTCTAATTTTGTTGTAGAGAGAGTATAAGCAATAATAGGAAGGAACAAGGGTTTTTGCTGGTTGAGATAAGGATAGCTATACAGGGAGTTGACTTGCATTGCTTTCCTGTGCATGTGTGTTACCTTCTAAATTAATTCTTCTCGAACTAACCTTTTTGCTAGTTCCTGGTCCCCTTCTCCTATTGGCCTCAGTTGCTTTAAGGTATCTGCTTTAGTTTCTGTGTTGAGGGCAACAAATGCTAGCTAGTTTTTTAGGTGTCTTACCTATCCTCACCCCTCCCTTGTGTGCTCTCGCTTTTATCATGTGCTCATAGTCTAATCCCATTGTTGTGCTTGCCCTTGATCTAATGTCCACATATGAGGGAGAACATAAGATTTTTGGTCTTTTGGGCCAGGCTAACCTCACCCAGAATGATGTTCTCCAATTCCATCCATTTACCAGCGAATGATAACATTTCGTTCTTCTTCATGGCTGCATAAAATTCCATTGTGTATAAATACCACATTTTCTTAATCCATTCGTCAATGGTGGGGCATCTTGGCTGTTTTCATAACTTTGCTATTGTGAATAGTGCCTCAATAAACATGGGTGTGCAGGTGCCTCTGGAGTAACCTGTGTCACAGTCTTTTGGGTATATCCCCAAGAGTGGTATTGCTGGATCATATGGTAGATCAATGTTTAGATTTTTAAGAAGCCTCCAAATTTTTTTTCCAGAGTGGTTGTACTAGTTTACATTCCCATCAGCAGTGTAAGAGGGTTCCTTTTTCCCCACATCCTGGCCAACACCTGTTGTTAGTGGTGTTGCTAATGATGGCTATTCTAACAGGGGTGAGGTGGAATTTTAGTGTGGTTTTAATTTGCATTTCCTTTATTGCTAGGGATGGTGAACATTTTTTCATGTTTTTTCGCCATTTGAATTTCTTCTTTTGAGAAATTTCTGTTTAGTTCACGTGCCCATTTCTTTATTGGTTCATTAATTTTGGGAGAATTTAGTTTTTTGAGTTCCTTATTCTCGTTATCAGTCCTTTGTCTGATGTGTGGCTTGCAAATATTTTCTCCCACTCTGTGGGTGTTCTCTTCAGTTTAGAGACCATTTCTTTTGTTGAGCAGAAGCTTTTTAGTTTTATGACGTCCCATTTATCTATGCTATCTCTTAATTGCTGAGCTGCTGGGGTTCCATTGAGAAAGTTCTTGCCTCAGAACATATTTTCATATAAATAACTACTGTGCTAGTAATATGCCAGTTTACTGGATTCAAATATTCTAAGAACCTTTTGTAGGCAGTCTTTCATTGGCTTAGCCTGAATGTAAGTACACAGAGCATCTACTCTCTTCTCTTTAAAAACAGCTGTCAGAGTATACTTCTTTATATCATGAAATTAATCTAAATGCCCAGCTTCACAGTGTGCTTCCTAGTCCCTCAGCAGTAGGAATTCCTGAGAGAATGTTAAGTACATCCACAACAGATCTTTCCATGGTTGTTTGGTTAGAAGCAAGTTAGATGGATTTAGAAAATTAAGTAACCTAGTCCCTTTCTTTTTCTGGGTCTTGTTTTTTTTCGTAGCTTTCAAGATGGACAGGAGATTCACATTGTAGAGCAGTACAGTGATATTTGAGATATTAATAACAGGTTTCCTTTTCTGGAGACTTGCAAAATATATACCATTTTACAGATGCCATGGAAACAACTGGTATTTCAATATTGTGAGTTAAGAAACTAAACTTTAGAGGTCAAAAGTTACCCATGGTTGCACAACTGAAATGTGGTTCACAATAAAAATCAAGTTAACTAAAATGATGGTGGCTTATAGAATGAAAAAATTTTCCTGGGGGGAGAAATGACCCAAACACTGTATGCATACATGAATAAAAGAAAAAAAAATTTTCCTGTTCCAGGTCTGGAGGCATGGCTCAAGTGAAAAGCACTTGCATAGCATGCCTGAGGATGTGCGATCAATCCCTAGTACTGCCCCCCCAATTTTTTTTCAGTTCCAATGTAAGCTTATTTCACTTAATGGGTCTATCAGCATCTGTGTAGATATTGAAAAAAAACTCTTTCTTTTTGTTGGCAGTAATGGGCAGGCACCACTGCTTGAGCCACTCCGCCAGTCTTGAAAAAGATGCTCTTTATAAAATATTATTAATGTAACTCTTGGCCTTTTCTTTAAATTTAACTGTATGCCTAGGCAAGACTTAAGGGTATAATTTACAGTAGCAGTGAAAGGCTTCCAGAGTAAGATGACAGATTAGAAGCTTCTTTCATGTGACTTTGTGAATGAGTAGAGTTAAGAGTAACAAAAGATAGACTGTATTCCAAGGAGAGAAGGAGCACTGATAATCAAGAAAGAGATGACAAGGATAGCTGAAGACAAGACATAGAAAAGTAGGAAACAGCTCCCAGCTCCAACCCTGGCTCCCAGGAGGTGGTGGGGAGGGGAAACAGAAGCTGCACAGGGTAAGCCAAGCAGCCCTGGTGACAACAGATTGGCACTCCTACTTGCAGGATAACCCCACAGTTCTTGCAAGCCTGAAAACCAGTGATAATGACTCCTCCCGTGTGGCAGGTTAGCACTGGAGAAGAAATTCATTACATTGCTCCCATATCTTCGAGTGCTATAGGCAGTCGCCATGTTGAGAGGGGGCCTATTTTTGAGACTTGAGTTACTCTGGGGAGTTGAAAATAATTACAAGTAAGGGAGTCTGGAGACACTCTGCCATAGTGTCTGAGTAGAAGATGGCCAAGAGAAGCAGTCAGGGGAGTTAGTCAGCAGAGAAATGGGGCTCTGGAGGGCACAGTGGCTGTTAGCCCCACTCTGTCAATGCATGTGGATTACTATGGAGACGGAGTTATGAGCCCATGGCAAAGTTGATTGTTTGACAACTGGAGCTGCCTCCCTGCCATGTGTGGTTGGCTGCAGGGCAGGACTGAGAGCTTTGAGCCCAGTTCCAGTCACTTGATTTCTGTCTTCTACCTTTCACAGAATGTTTTACTGCTGGGCAGGGTCTGAGAGCACTAAGACCAGCAGTTAAGAGTGCTGGGGTCCTTTGGTTCTCCCTTTAAGTCCAGATCTCAGTGCTCTCTTTGCTTCCCACACATTCCAACATACTTGAGTGACACTCTTCAGCTGGGATGTTTGCTGTCCTTGGATATATAGACTTGGGGGGAGTTCTGGAGCCAGTGGGAATCTGCCCAGCCCACAGGCCATAAAGGTCATTGCAACCAGCAGCAGCTCATAGTATGCAAAGAAGGGAAGCTTCTAAAGTGAATGCAGGGTATGTTGAGGCTGACAATATATGCTTCTTGACCAGCTGGGCCCTCAGCTTGCACAGTAGGAACTATGACAGACTATTGCTATTATTCACTATGCCTTTCTCCCCTCCCTGGCAGAATCCAGTATTAGAGGTCCAGGAGTGAAAGCTCTCCAAATTCTTTTTAAATTAAATTTTTTGTTACTATATTTTATTTTATTTATTTACTATTACCTTTACCTTTATTAATTTTTACCTTCACAGTTTATTCTACATTACTTTTGCCAATTTTCTATGGTTAACTGTATTTCTGTGTCTGGTTGTGTTGTTGCTGTTACAGCAGTTTCTTTTTACCTTCTCTCAGAATGGTACTGGGGAGTGAGTCCTTCAGAGAACAATGCTCACTAAAAAAGACTCTCATGTAAAACTGAGAAAAGATATTCAACCTCACATATGCAAACTCTTTAATAAATGAAATAATAAAAGAAAGTGAAATGGTTAAAATGCCAAAGAATTAAGAAGTCTAATTTAAAAAATGACCAATGACTTCAGAGGATGCAAATAAACAGATGAATGAAGTAAAGAAATCAATTTAAGACTTGGAGGAGAAATTTGACAACTTGGGCAAAATTTTATTAACTTGGGAAGAAATTCTGCAGAGACAGAGATTCTGAAAAATGAAAATCTTGGAAATGAAAAGCTCAATAAATGAATTTAAAAACTCAATGGAAAGTATCATTGACAGATTAGACTAGGCAAAAGAAAGAATATTAGGAATTGTAGACAAGATTGAGGAATTATTACATTCAGATAGAAATAAAGAAAAAATTTAAATAATCATGACTTCTGAGGCACAATTAAGAGACCAAACCCATGAATCTATGGTGTAGAAGAGGGAAGTGAGATATAAACTAAAGATGGTAGAGAAAACTTATTCCATGAAATTATAGCAGAGAATTCCCCAAATCTAGGGAAAGAAATGGACATCCAAGTACTTAAAAATCCCAAACCAGAAAAGAAACTTTTCATGTCACATCATACTTAAAATGCCAACAGTATAGAACAAAGAAAGAATACTGAAAATTGTAAGAAGAAAGTGTCAAGTTATACACTCTCAATAGAAACTCTAAAGGCCAGGAGAGCATGGACTAATGTATTTCAAGACCCAAAACAAAGTAACTGCTAATCAAGACCACCATATCCAGCTAAGTTATACTTTAAAATCAAAGGAGAAATATGGACCTTCCATGATAAGCACAAACTAAAGAATTTATGACTACAAAGCCAAGATTGCAAAAGATCCTTAAAGGAATGCTACACATACAGAAGAGGAAGAAATACATACACAAGCACAAAAGCTTGGGAAAGATTAAATCTCAGTAGAACAAAAGATAAACAAATGTTTAGTAGGAAGAATGAAACATTATTAACTCAGTAAACAAGCAACCTTTAAGATGAATAATAGAGAAGTCAGTAGATACCTTTCAATAGTAACACTAAATGTAAATGGTCTGAGCTATCCAATTAAAAGATACAGAATGATGAATGGATTAAAAAAAATAAGATCTGACTGTTCACTGTCTACAAGAAACTCACTTCACTGGCAAAGACACACAGACTAAAAGTGAAAGGATGGAAAATGATATTCTAATCAAACAGAGTCTGAAAGCAAGCAGGAGTAGTTATACTTATATCTGAAAAAGCAGACTTAAGTCAAAATTAGTCAGAAGAGATAAAAGAGATCACTAAGTATTAATAAAAGAAACAATTCATCAAGAAGACCTAACAATTACAAATACATATGCACTGAATGTTGGACCATCAATTTCATAAAATAAACACTATGGCCATAAAGGGACAGAAAAGTCCAGATCAGACAGACAAAAAAATCAACAAAGAAATTTCAGAGTTAGACTGCACCACAGATTAAGTGGACTTAATAGGCATGTACAGATTATTACATTCAACAGCTGCAGAATACATGTTCTTCTCAGCAGTCCATGGAACTTTCTCCAAAACAGGTATTTGAGGGCATAAAGTAAGTCCTAACAAATTTAAAAAAGTGAGACACTTTCTGTTATCAGATCATAATGGAATAAAATTATGAATTGACAGCAAGAGAAAGTATAGAAGCTATAAAAACATATGAAGATTGTGGGCCACTGAAGAAATGAGGACTGAAATTTTAAAAATTGCTAGAATTAAATGAAGATACAAATTACTGGAGCCTTTGTGATATAACACAGGCAGCTATAAGAAGGAAGCTTATAGCTACGAGTACCTACATTAAAAGAAAACCAGAGAGATTACACATAAATAACCTAATGATACATACATCAAAGTCTTAGAAAGACAAGATCAAGTAACTCTCAAAACTAGTAGACAGAAATAATAAAAATCATGGTGGATTAATGATGAAAAACAGGACTGTAAAATAGGTACCGTGTGTGTGTGTGTGTGTGTGTGTGTGTGTGTGTGTGTGTGTGAGAGGGGGTACCAGTGGGAGGGAGAGAATGAATGAAAAAGAGATTAAGGTGATAGTGTATGGTAGATGTACTTCATATACCTATCTGAAACAGAACTAAGAAACCTCTTGCAATTGCTTTAAGTGTGGTGGGGATGGGGGTTGAGGGAAAAAGATGATGGGGGCAATCTAAATAATGTACAATGTAAGTCTAATTGGAATTGTCACTATGAATTCTCTGTATGATGAATGTATCCTTATAAAAAATTTGTAAAACAACAACAACAAAAGACTTTGGAGTCCAGAAGACCTGACTTTGTCATGGCTAAAGAACTTGAGCAATTGGCTTATTTCTCCAAACCTTAGATTTGTTATCTATAAAATGAAGCAAATAAGGTACTTGCTTTACAGAGAAAAAAAAACCAAAAAACCACAAAACCAAAAACCAACCAACCAACCAAACAAAAAATCATGGTGAAAATTAAAGAACTAGAGACTAAAGGACAATACAAAGGATCAATAAAATAAAGAGGTGATTCTTTGACATATAAACAAGATTAACAAACCCACTGCCAAACTAACCAAAATTAAGAGAGAGAAGATCCAAATTAATAAAATTTGAGGAGATTAAGCAGGATATTACAACAGATACCAGTGAAATACAGAGGATCACTACAGGATATTTCAAAAGCTTTTATTCCAATAATTGGAAGATATAGAAAAAAACGGATAAATTTCTAGTCACAAGTGACCTACCAAAATTAAACCAAGAGGATATAAACAACCCAAATGCATCTATAATGGGCAATGAGACTGAAGCAGTAATAGACTCCCAACAAAGAAGTGCCTAGGATTGGTCAGATTTACTGCTGAATTTTGCCATTTCTGTCATTTTTTCCTTCTCTACTAGTTCTTTAAAGAACACCAATGCTGAGGATTTCAAGAGTGGCTAGACGGAGGAAGCAGAAAGCATGCCTCCTTTAGTGAAATCTTGGAGAGACGCTGGAGACACACCTTGCAGGCAAAACCACCAAGAAGAGGCAAAACTTTGACCCCTCCACACCTCCAGCCCACGCAGAGCATCTCCAATTCATGTTAAATGGAAACACCAGGAGGGTCCCCAGGCTGCCAGTCACCCGCGCTCAGACAGCTTGGGAAGACGCGGACAAGGTGAGCTTAGCGGTACCGCGGTACTCCCACAGACATCCCCGGGCCAGAGCAGCATAGCCACCTGGACAGACCGACCTCCACCCAGGGGAAAAAAGAGAAACTGAGTAATAAGCAGTAAGAACAAAAAAGACATGCGGGAAAGAGGGTGGGGCGCACTGAGCACCAAAGATTGGGGGAAGGGAATCCTTCCCGGAACTGTAAATAAACAAGCAGGGCGGACTGGAGAGGCTCCAGTAGGAGAAGTGGCACGCACCCAGCAACAACGAGCGGGAAAGCTTGTGAGAGTGACGGAGGGAGGAAAACTCCACAGGAGAGGGGAGAAAACCCACTTCCCATGTGAGCTGTAAACAAACACGCAGGCCTGAGAAAACGGGTGCAGTGTCACCTCCCCCAGTGTGCTTGGAAAGGGGAAAGCTTGCAGCAGAGGCTTGCGCAAAGGAGAACTCTGAGTAAACAAAGCCTGCAGGGCCAGGTGAGTGTTAAGCTCACCCCTGAGATCTGCATAAAAATGCCTCCAGCAACAGCAGGTTGACAGCAGCGGACAGGCAAGCCACAGCTGCAGATACCATACACAGAACTCATTCCAGACTCTTTCTTTTTGTTCTCTCTCCCTACCTCTGATGAGAAAACAACCAAACTACATCCGCATGCTGAAAAACTTACTGAAACTGAATTGCATTTGAACTTGGGACACTTTGTGGGTTTTGGTTTTTGTTTTTTTTTTGTACAGTTTTGTTCTACTTTATGCGTCCCCTTTGATGAGACAACTACAGAACATCTGAGGCACCATCTCCAGGATTGGAGACTGAGACGGACACCAAAATTATTTAGACTGAAACTTCATTGCATTTGAACTTGGAGGTTTTTTATTTATTTTTTTATTATCTATTTCTTATTTTGTTTTATTTATATATATATTTCATTTATTTACTTATTTTTTATTTTTATTCTTATCTTTATTCTTTTTATTTTTATTTTCAATCCTCTCTCTCTCTAATGCCTGTTCAGCTTACTGTCGATTAGTACACTAACATTCCCTGTTTATACCTTTGAAACTTTCTTGTTTGATTCCTTATTTCGTTTTTCTCCTACTTGTCTGTTTATTTGTTTTCCCCTTTTCTTTAACTTCTTGCTTTCCATCTCCTCTCACCCTTCCATTCTAAATATTACCATTGTTATTATTAAAAGCTAGAAAATACTTAATTGCACACAGTACAGGGACAGTAACAACACCAAGGACAATGATGGGAAGACAGAAAAAAACAGGGAAACCAGGTTAACCACAGCAAAAAATGAGTACAGGAACCAGAGGGGAATGAAGAAAACAGATACTCAGATCCAGACTCCAACAAAATGAAGATAAACTATGCCAAAGAACCCAACGAAGCCCACAAGAATAATTTAAAAGAAGACATACTACAGGTACTCAATGAGAATTTTATAGAGATGACACTGGATATGGTCAACCAAAATCTACAGGAGACACTCAAGAAATTCCAAGACAACAAAAATAGAGAATTTGAAGAAGCAAAAGAAGAAATAAAGGAAACCATAGAAGCACTGTATAAACACCAAAGTGAAACAGAGAACACGATGAATAAACAGATAAATGATCTCAGGACAAAAATAGACAACATTAAAGAGGAAACCACCCAGGATATGGAAAACCTCAGAAAAAAGAATGAAACAGAACTGCAAAACAAAACGGAAGGCCAATCCAGCACAACAGAACAAACAGAAGACAGAATCTCAGAACTTGAAGATGAAATAGTAATTAAAGGAAAAACCAAAGAACTATTAATTAAACAACTCAAGACCTGTGAAAAGAAAATGCAAGAACTCACCGACTCCATCAAAAGACCAAACTTGAGAATCATAGGCATCGAAGAAGGAGAAGAGGTGCAAGCGAAGGGAATGCGTAATATATTTAACAAAATAATAACGGAAAATTTCCCAAATCTAGAGAAAGATATTCCCATACAGATGCAAGAGGCCTCCAGAACACCAAACAGACCAGATCAAAATAGAACTACTCCACGACATATCATCATTAAAACAACAAGTTCAGAAACTAAGGAAAGAATATTGAAGGCTGTAAGAGAGAAAAAACAAGTAACATACAAAGGTAAACCCATCAAAATCACAGCAGACTTCTCAACAGAAACATTAAAAGCAAGAAGAGCGTGGGGTGAGATCTTCCGGGCACTGAATGAAAATAACTTCAACCCCAGGATACTCTACCCAGCAAAACTATCATTCAAGATAGATGGAGCAATAAAAGTCTTCCATGATAAGCAGAAACTAAAACAATATGTGACCACAAAGCCACCACTACAAAGGATTCTTCAAGGGATTCTGCACACAGAAGGTGAAACCCAACTTAACCATGAAAGGACAGGCAGCACCAAACTACTACAGGAAAAGAAAAAACAAGAAAGTAGAGAGTAACCTCAACTTAGGTACACACAATCAAACCTTCAACCAACTAAGACAACTAAATGACAGGAATCACTACATACCTATCAGTACTAACACTTAATGTTAACGGACTTAATTCACCCATCAAAAGGCACCGTTTGACGAAATGGATTAAAAAGGAATATCCAACAATTTGTTGCTTACAGGAGACCCATCTCACTGACAGAAATAAGCATAGGCTTAGGATGAAAGGCTGGAAGAAGATTTACCAAGCCAATGGCCCCTGAAAACAAGCAGGAGTAGCAATACTTATCTCTGACAAAGTAGACTTCAAACCTACATTGGTCAAATGAGATAAAGAAGGACATTCCATACTAATAAAAGGGGAAATAGACCAAAAGGAAATAATAATCATCAACCTGTATGCACCCAATGTCAATGCACCCAATTTCATCAAACATACCCTGAAAGACCTAAAAGCATATATTAACGCCAACACAGTGTTTGTGGGAGACTTTAACTCCCCACTGTCATCAATAGATAGGTCATCCAAACAAAAAATCAATAAAGAAATCCAAGATCTAAAATATACAATAGATCAAATGGACCTACTTGATGTCTACAGAACATTCTACACAATATACATTCTTCTCAGCATCCCATGGAACCTTCTCCAAAATAGATCATATCCTAGGGTACAACGCAGGCCTCGGCAAATATAAGAAAATAGAAATTATACTGTGCATACTATCTGATCACAATGCAGTAAAAGTAGAACTCAAAAACAAAAGTAAAGACAAAAAACATGCAAACAGCTGGAAACTAAATAACTCATTACTTAATGAACAATGGATCATCGATGAAATAAAAGAGGAAAGTAAAAAGTTCCCGGAAGTCAATGAAAATGAAAACACAACCTACTGGAACCTATGGGCCACAGCAAAGGCAGTTCTGAGAGGAAAGTTTATAGCCATGAGTGCATATATTAAAAAGACTGAAAGATCCCAATGAATGACCTAATGATACATCTCAAACTCCTAGAAAAACAAGAACAAGCAAATCCCAAAACAAATAGAAGGACAGAAATAATAAAAATAAGAGCTGAAATCAACGAAATAGAAACCAAAAAAAACCATACAAAGAATTAATGAAACAAGAAGTTAGTTCTTTGAAACAATAAACAAGATCGACAGACCCCTGGCAAACCTGACTAAAATGAGGAGAGAAAAAACCCAAATTAGTAGAATCGGGAATGTAAAAGGGGAGATAACAACAAACACCATGAAGTCCAGGAAATCATCAGAGACTACTTTGAGAACCTATATTCAAATAAATTTGAAAATCTTAAAGAAATGGACAGATTTCTAGATACATATGACCATTCAAAAGTGAACCAAGAGGAAATTAATCACCTGAACAGATCTGTATCACAAAATGAAATTGAAGCAGCAATCAAGAGTCTCCCCAAAAAGAAAAGTCCAGGACCTGATGGATTCTTTGCTGAATTCTATCAGACCTTTAAAGAAGAACTGATACAAACCCTTCTTAAACTGTTCCACGAAATGGAAAGGGAAGGAAAACTGCCTAACACATTTTATGAAGCCAGTATTACACTTATCCCAAAACCAGGCAAAGACACCTCCAAAAAGGAGAACTATAGGCCAATCTCCTTCATGAACATTGATGCAAAAATCCTCAAGAAAATAATGGCAAACCGAATTCAACAACACATCAAAAAAGATTATTCACCACGACCAAGTAGGCTCATCCCAGGGATGCAGGGGTGGTTCAACATACGAAAATCAATAAACGTAATAAACCACATTAACAGAAGCAAAGACAAAAACCACTTGATCATCTCAACAGATGCAGAAAAAGCCTTTGATAAGATCCAACATCATTTCACGATAAAAGCTCTAACAACACTAGGAATAGAAGGAAAGTACCTCAATATTATAAAACCTATATACGAGAAACCTACAGCCAGCATTATACTTAACGGAGAAAAACTGAAACCATTCCCTCTAAAATCAGGAACCAGACAAGAATGCCCACCATCTCCACTCATACTGAACACAGTCCTGCAATTCCTAGCCAGAGCAATTAGGCAAGAAGAAGGAATAAAAGGAATACAAATAGGTAAAGAAACTGTCAAAATGTCCCTATTTGCAGACGACATGATCCTATACCTTAAAGACCCAAAAAACTCTACTCAGAAGCTTCTACACATCATCAATAGCTACAGCAAGGTAGCAGAATATAAAATCAACATAGAAAAATCATTAGCATTTCTATACACTAACAATGAGCAAACAGAAAAAGAATGTATGAAAACAATTCCATTTACAATAGCCTCAAACAAAATCAAATACCTAGGTGTAAACCTAACAAAAGATGTGAATGACCTCTACAGGGAAAACTATACACTTCTGAAGAAAGAGTTGAGGAAGACTATAGAAAGTGGAGAGATCTCCCATGCTCATGGATTGGTAGAATCAACATAGTAAAAATGTCGATACTCCCCAAAGTAATCTACATGTTTAATGCAATTCCCATCAAAATTCCAATGACATTCATTAAAGAGATTGAAAAATCTACCATGAAATTTATATGGAAACACAAGAGGCCATGAACAGCCAAGCCAATACTCAGTCAAAAAATAATGTTGGAGGTATCACGATACCTGGCTTCAAACTATATTACAAAGCAATAACGATAAAAACAGCATGGTACTGGCACAAAACAGACATGAAGACCAGTGGAACAGAATAGAGGACCCAGATATGAAGCCACACAACTATAACCAACTTGTCTTTGACAAAGGAGCTAAAAATATACGATGGAGAAATAGCAGCCTCTTCAACAAAAACTGCTGGGAAAACTGGTTAGCTGTCTGCAAAAAACTGAAACTAGATCCATGTATATCACCCTACACCAAGATTAACTCAAAATGGATCAAGGATCTTAATATCAAACCACAAACTCTAAAGTTGATACAGGAAAGAGTAGGAAATACTCTGGAGTTAGTAGGTATAGGTAAGAACTTTCTCAAAAGTTCTCGAAACCCCAGCAGCATAGCAACTAAGAGATAGCATAGATAAATGGGACTCATAAAACTAAAAACCTTCTGTTCATCAAAAGAAATGGTCTCTAAACTGAAGAGAACACCCACAGAGTGGGAGAAAATATTTGCCAGCTACACATCAGACAAAGGACTGATAACCAGAATATATAGGGAACTTAAAAAACTAAATTCTCCCAAAACTAATGAACCAATAAAGAAATGGGCAAGTGAACTAAACAGAACTTTCTCAAAAGAAGAAATTCAAATGGCCAAAAAACACATGAAAAAATGCTCATCATCTCTAGCAATAAAGGAAATGCAAATTAAAACCACACTAAGATTCCACCTCACCCCTGTTGGAATAGCCATCATCAGCAACACCACTAACAACAGGTGTTGGCAAGGATGTGGGGAAAAAGGAACCCTCTTACACTGCTGGTGGGAATGTAAACTAGTACAACCACTCTGGAAAAAAATTTGGAGGCTACTTTAAAAGCTAAACATTGATCTACCATTTGATCCAGCAATACCACTCTTGGGGATATACCCAAAAGACTGTGACACAGGTTACTCCAGAGGCACTTGCACACCTATGTTTATTGCAGCACTATTCACAATAGCCAAGTTATGGAAACAGTCAAGATGCCACACCAGTGATGAATGGATTAAGAAAATGTGGTATCTATACACAATGGAATTTTATGCAGCCATGAAGAAGAATGAAATGTTATCATTCGCTGGTAAATGGATGGAATTGGAGAACATCCTTCTGAGTGAGGTTAGCCTGCCCCAAAAGACCAAAAATCGCATGTTCTCCCTCATATGCGGACATTAGATCAAGGGCAAACACAACAAGGGGATTGGACTTTGAGCACATGATAAAAGCGAGAGCACACAAGGGAGGGGTGAGGATAGGTAAGACACCTAAAAAACTAGCTAGCATTTGTTGCCCTTAACACAGAGAAACTAAAGCAGATACCTCAAAAGCAACTGAGGCAAATAGGAAAAGGGGACCAGGAACTACAGAAAAGGTTAGATCAAAAAGAATTAACCTAGCAGGTAACACACATGCACAGGAAATTAATGTCAGTCAACTCCCTGTATAGCTATCCTTATCTCAACCAGGAAAAACACTTGTTCCTTCCTATTACTGCTTATACTCTCTCTTCAACAAAATTAGAGATAAGGGCAAAATAGTTTCTGCTGGGTATTGAGGGGGTGGGGGGGGAGAGGGAGGGGGTGGAGTGGGTGGTAAGGGAAGGGGTGGGGGCAGGGGGGAGAAATGACCCAAGCCTTGTATGCACATATGAATAATAAAACAATAAACAAAAAAGAACACCAATGCTTCTCAAAGTATTCCATAAAACAGAAATGAAAGGAACACATCCAAACTCATTCTATGAATCAAGTATTAACTTGATACCAAGGATAATTAGGACACAACAAAATAAAGAAAACTACAGACCAATTTCCTTGATGAACACAATAAAATTCTTGCAAACTAAATTCAACAACACATTAAAAAGATCATATGATGATCAATGTTGTTTAATATCAGAGATGTAAGGATGATTCAACATAGGCAAATCAAATGTAGCACAGCATATAAATAGAATCAAGGACAAAAAAAAATTACATGATCTTCTCAACAAATGAAGAAAAAGTTTTTGACAAAAATTCAACATCCCTTCTTGATAAAATCCTTGAATAAACTTGGAAGTGAAGGAATGTAACTCAACATAATAAAAATTATGTATGACAAACTTGTAGCCAAAATCATGCTAAATGGGGAAAAACTGAAACCATTTCCTCTGACGTCAGGAATGAGATAAGAGTGTTTACTCTCTTCACCTTTAGTGTTTAATTTTTAATTAAATCTTTAGTGTTTAATTTTAATACAGTCTTTGAATTTTTAGCAATAAGGCAAGAGAAAGAAATTAAAGGGATTAAAAAATAGGAAAGAAAAGTAGAATTATCCCTATTTGCGAATGATATGATCTTATACTTTTCACCCCAAGAATCTTTCAAATCTGATAAACACTTGGCAAAGTAGCAAAATCAAGTACCTTTCTATGTAACAATAGTGAGCAGGTTGAGAAAGAAATCAGGGAAACAATCCCATTCACAATAGCCTTATTCAAAGAATTAAAAAAAACTATAAAGAAACTTTAGTAAGGAGGCAAGAGAGCTATACCAGGAAAATTATAAAATACTGAATTTTATAGAAAATACTGAAGAAAGAAATTAAAGAATACATCAAAAGATGGAAAAAATTTCCATTAATATTGTAAAAACTGCAATAGTATCAAAAGTGATCTACAGATTCAGTGTACTCCATATCAAAATTCCAATGACATTCTTCACAGAAATAGAAAAAATATCAATGCTAAAATTTACATGGAAGCACAAAAAAACTCTAAATAGCCAAAGCAATCCTGAGCAAAGAAAACAATGACGGAAGTATCAGACAATATCTGACTTCAATTTATACTACAGGGCCATAGTAACAAAACAGCATTATACTGACGGCAAAACAGAACCCAGAGCTAGACCCATACAAGCTACAGCCAATAATTCTTGACAAGATCCAAAAACATGTTAGGGAAAAGACAGGCTCTTTATAAAATGTCTTGGGAAAATTGGATATCCCCATATAGAAGATGTAAACTAGATTCCTATCTCTCACTCTGTACAAAAATGAATTAAAAGTGGATCAAAGAGAGTAATAGATGGGGTGAATTTGATGAAAGTACACTATATACACGTATGGAAACATACATGCTAATAAAAAAGAGAAAAAACCAAAGTAGAATACCTTAATGAAACATTGAACATACTAGAGAAAAACAGGAGAAACTAGTCAAGATCCAGGCACAGGCAATGACTTTCTGAATAGGATCCAGTAGATCAGGAAATATAATAGCAAGAATTGGCAAATGAGATTGCATCAAATTAAAAATGCTCTGCACAGCCAAAGAAACAATTTTCAGAGTGAAGTGACAGTCCACAGAATTAGAGAAAAAATTTTCCAGCTATTCATCTGACAGGAAAAAAAATCCAGAATATATAAAAAACCCAAAAAATTAAATGCCAGAAGAATAATTCAATTAATAAATGAGCAAATGAATTTAATAGACAGGTGTCAAAAGTTTAAGTACAAATGGCCAAAAAGTACGTGAAAAAATGTTTAACTTCCTTAGCCATTTGGGGAAATGCAAATCAAAATTAAGTTAAGATTCCATTTCATCAAGAATAGGGAAAAAAACCAACAAATACTGCTGAGGATGTGGGGGGGGAAAAGGAATCCTCATATTCTATTGATAAGAATATGAATTAGTTCATCCACTATCAGTGTGGAGGCTCCTCAAAAACCTAAAAATAGAACTACCATAGGATCCAGGTATACTGCTCTTAAGATATATACCCTAAGGAATCAAAATCAGCACCACAGAGATAACTGCATACCTATGTTTCATTGACGCACTATTCACAAAGCCAAGTTATGGAATCAGCCTAGGTGCATACTGACAGATGAATGGATAAAGAAGATGTGGTATACATATACAATGGGATTTTATTTAGCCATAAAATCATGTCATTTGCAGAAAAATAGATGGAACTGGAGATCATCATATTAAGCAAAATAAGAGTCAGAAAGACAATTACATGCTTTCTCTTCTATGTGGAATCTATGAACATAGAAGGAAACTATTAGGAAAACAGCAGTAGGGGTAAGGGGGACAAGAGAGGGGATGCAGGGTGGATATGAACAAAGTACATTATATACATGCATGGATATGTTATAATGTTAGGTAGCAATTAGCCATGAGTGATGGATGAGGCAGGATAAATGAGGAGACAGGAAAATTTTGTTGTCTTAATAAATATTTAAAGGGCCAGACTGAGACATCAGAAGAAAGAAAAGCCTAAAAAGTTAGAGCAGCTAGCCCATCTTCTCCCATCTCCTTTTAGATGTTAGGTTACAAGAACAGGGCTATCTGGGTTCCAGGGCTATCTGTATCTGCCTTTCTCTCTTTGTGATGTTAAACTACTAGCTCCTTGGATGGGTGGAGAATATCATGTTTGGCAGATGAAAGTTCTAAGGCATATCTTTTGTCCCTGTGATTTTGGTAGGCCTGGACAACACCTTCCTGTTTTAGCAGCCATCTCAGCCACCTAGATCCATTATCTTTGACCTCAAGTTTTCCTGCAGCTCTCTGAAAGTAGAAGACAAAGAGATGGGGAGGGGGGCACCATTTTGAGTCTCTACTCCCATTTCCTGCATGGGGGGCAGGAAATGTTTCTCCCTTTTTTTCCCACTTCTCTCTACTTTTATTCTGTTATACTAAATTCCTTTCCTAATAAACTTTACTATTACTTTTACTATATTTTTGCATCTTGCTGGAATTCATCTCTTGCTGGCCACAAGGATTGAGGTATTTTTTTCTGACAATAATGAAGCCCTTTTTTTTTTGTATAATTAAAATACATGATTAAAGATTTAAAAAGTATAAATATATGTAAGAGTGTATATATATATATATATATACATATATATGTATATATATATAAATACATATATGTATATATAAATACATATATATGAGTATATATATACATATGTATATGTATATACATAAATACATATATATGTATATGTATATATACATATATATATAATTTAAAAACTATCTTCAAGGCCAAATACACACAGAGAAAACCCAAAATTAACCTTCCTCATCATTTGATAAAAATCATTTGCTAGATTAAAAAAAATTACCCACCTGGATAGATAATATTGGCTTTGATTTTCAATAACTCTTTTAGGGAGTTCATATAATCATAGAGGTCTTCAAATATAGTTGTTCCTTCCCCTAGGATGCAATCCCCAGAAAAGATAGCATTTTCCTCTTCTAAGAGTAGAGCCATGTGATCATCAGTGTGGCCAGGCGTGTATATGACTCTGGTTGAAAAAACAAAATGGCAAATAATAAAGTAATAAGTAAGAACCACTGGCATACAGAAACTGGTGGGAAGTAAATTAGGAAGGCACTCTATCACTTGAGCCACTTGCCAGTCCTTTTTGTGCTGGTTATTTTTGAGATACAGTCTTGCTTGATACCCAGGCCAGCCTGGACTGCAATCCTTCTATTTGTGGTTCCCAGCATAGTTGGGATGACAGGCCATTGGTTGGGGGGGGGGTTGTCTCATGAATATTTTTGCCCCAGCTAGCATGGAACCACAGTTCTCTCAATATCTACCTCCAGAGTAGCTAGGATTACAGGCTTGAGCCTTTGCACCTGGCTAAAAGAAACATTCTTAAGTATATTATTTTTTTGCTCTTTAAGAAATTTAAGAACAAAGTGGTTTTGATTGATTTCACCCCATGTAAGAAATTTAGCTTTTTATTTTTATTTTTTGTGGTACTATGGTTTAAACTAAAGGTCTCACACTTGCTAGGCAGGTGATCTACCACTTGAGTCACTCCATCAGCTCTTTTGTGTGTGTTTGTGTGTGTGTGTGTTGGATGTTTTCAAGATAGGCTCTAGTGAACTATTTGCTCAGGCTGGCTTGGAACCACAATCCTCTTGGTTTCTGCCTCCCAAATAGCTAGATTTACAGGTGTGACCACTGATGTCCGATTTAGCATGATTTATTTCCACTTTCCTTTCCTCTAATCTTCACTTTTCATTGACAAATGTCTCAAACCCATTAATGGGAAAAGACTGGAGATTTACTCATTGAAGACTTTAAAACAGGCACAGGTTGAGGTAACAACAATATACTAGGAAAAGGAAGATTACTGGAATATAGGTTGACTCCAAGCTGCCTTTCAATACTCAGCTTCCATAATGTTGGCAGGTAGGTCTTTACCCTACAGAAAGATCTGAAGTCTTTTCTAAGTTATTTCATCAGCTCAGGAGGAAATACTGGAAGGTGTCAATGTTGGAAGTTTCCCAAAGAAGCAGTCATCCAGATTACTCTACAGTGAGGCACTCACCTACAAACCCCCATAACCCACCACAATCTGAGAGCTCCCAAATAGCTCTGCAGTTTTATCAAAAGACAATCATTAAGGCGTGAATTTAACTATGATATCTTGGATATATGCAGGAAGTTTTGTAAATGCCACAATGTACCCCCAGCATACAAACAAAAAGACAATTAGTAAATACCAGAGGATAATCAGGATTATTAGCATCTAAGGAAAGCCTCTCACAATGAAGACAGTGAATAAAAACTGCAAGCAAACAAAGGAATTCAGAGGCCACAGATTAGAAAATTCTCAGCAAGATCACAGACACTAAATTAAGAAACAAGACTATGTTAGTACAAAAGGAGCTCCTAGGCAACAAAAAGTGCTCTTGAAAATTAAGTGAGAGAGAGAAATGAAAGACAATATTAGGAGATAAAATAGATAAAAATCTTCCTGAAGATATATAAAAAGTCAAAAAAGAAGAAAACAGGAGAGGAAAAAAGTAGCTTTAGGATAATAACTTCAGGGATTCTAACCACATAACAGGAGTTTTCATATATGAAACAGAACAGATGAGAGAAAATAGTCAACAAGCAATTTTAACAAGTATTTCTAGAACCTAAGAACACATTTCTAGGCTAAAAAGGACTTGAAATGAAGGACTGACAAAGAGTCTTTGCTGTGATCAAAATTTAATCAGGCTCTTCTCGTCTTCTCTGATGACAGGGCTTAGAACAGGTTACTCCAAAATACTGCACACTGGCATACCGAGTACTGTTACTAACCTGAAGGAACTTGAGAAAACAACAAAAGCAGAAAGGTCTCTCTACCTCCTCCTGCCCTTCTTTCTTGAACGAGGTCATAAATCCTAGAAGGAAGTTTCTGACCTTTCTATGAAGTAGGTCACTAGACCCTCACGCAAGAGGTGCCTTTTCACACCTGGATGAAGGAACAGCCTTATCTCTGAAGACACAGAGACACGGAGAACAATCTGAACAAACAGGCCTTGCTAATTTCCCCATCATACTTTATCTGATCACATTTCTTCATGACTATATACTTCTTTATCAAATTTTGCATAAAAATACACAGGTTTCCCTGTTTCTTTGGGTCTTTATTTCTGAAGGATCCTGTGCCACAGGAAAGGCACAGAATATGATGGAAATATTATGTACACATGTATATAAATGGAAAAATGAGATCTGTTGAAATTATTCCAGGAATGGGGGAGTGGAGGTAAAGGAGAATGATGGGGGGCAGTGAATTCAACTATGATATATTGTAAGAACTTTTGTAAATGTCACAATGTACCCCCAGTGCAACAGTAATAAAAAAAGAAAAAAAAAACCCAAATCCCCAAAACACTTATTAAATAGAGCAGTATGTTTTTGCTTTTCCTGTTAATCTGTCTTTGTCAGTACTATTTTTAGATCCAGTGAGGGAAACTTTCCTCCCTTATACTTAGTAGGTCTGACATTGAGAAAAGGCTCTAGTTTCTACTCTTAGAGGAAATCTCTTACACTTGATATCTGCCCTCTCATATGTTACTGTCCTGTCCTGTCTTAAGCAATAATCTCCTGGAGTTGGTTTAGCCAGAATTCCCTGACACCTGATGTTTCCTCTTAGTCATTTTCCATCCCTTCCTTGGTTATCAATCCCTGCTTGTCCTTGCTGGAGTTATGGAGTGTCATCTCTCTAACTCCACAGATTGCAGAAGGCCCCGTATTTATTTCCATGGTCCTCATTCGTAAAGTTAGTCCATTGTCATTAACAAGGTCATGAACAGTTTTCTCTTAACAGGACCCAGAATCATCAACTATTACCAAGGCACATCATTGTGAAATTTAAGAAAAAAGTGGCTGGGAAGGAGTAATGAAACAAAAAAACAAACAAACAAGCAAAAAATAAACAACCCTCCCATACAAAAAAAATAGATGATTAAAAAAAGTTCAGGAATCAGAGGGCTTCACATTTCTCAACTGCAATGCTGAAACTAGAAGGAAATGAAATCTTACCATCAAAACAGAGAAGGGAAAAGACTGTCATTTTAGAATCTATATACAGCAAACCTTAAAAAATTAATTTTAACTGATATATAAAACATAAAAACATAAGTGGCAATATTTATGGGGTACCATGTGATATTTTGAGAACTGTATATAGTGTGATGTTTAAATAAAGTTAAGCTGATCTGTCTCCTCAAACAGTAATCATTTCCTTATGGTAAAAATACTCAAAATCTGTTCTTCTAGCTTTTGAACTATACAGTACATTGTCATACAGTTCACACAGTTCTATAGCCATCCTACTGGGCAATGGTACACCAGAACTCCTTACTCTTATCTAACTATAACTTAGTACCCATCCAGCAAACCTTAAATTAAGTTAGATTTAAAAAACACCTTTAGACATGAAAGGTCTTAAATAACCACACTTTCTCCAGAAGTTATTGGAGTTGAGTTTCCAAAGAGGGGGTACAATAGGGTTACGGGTAACAGGAAATAGAAAATCCAACACTGAGAAAGGCAAAAGAAGCCCTAGGTGCCAACAATGGGAACTCTGGGATGACAGCAGTACTAGGCCTGGAGGAAAACCAGTGAAGACTGGATGGAGCATGTTGGAAGTTACAAGATGCAAAAGGAGAGTTCTGAAAGATGACATCGAGAGAATCCCTGATACATTTAAACATCCTGAGAGATTTATATAATTAAGGCTGAATTAGTCACAAGTACATAGAAAACTATCTGTTATGGTTTAGATATAAAGACCGCCCTCCCCCACCCTAAAGGCTTACAGGTTAAAGGCTTAGTTCCCAGCTCATGGGCTTTTGGGAAGTGGTTGGATCCTGGAGGCTCTGTTTTAATCAGTGAATTAATTCATTGATAGATTCATAGTTTTATGGCATTATTGGGAGGTGGGATCTAGTGGGAGGAAGTAGGTCTCTGGGGTATCTCTGGAGAGATATATTCTCGGCCCCTTCCTGTCTCTCTGTATGCCTTGAGCTGAACCACTTTGCTCCCCCACATGTTCCCCACCTTGATGTTCTGCTTTACAACGCATGGACTCAGAAGCAATGCAGCCAAACAAACATGGACTGAAACCTTTGGTACCAGAAACCAAAATAAATCTGTGTCAGTTTTAAGTTGTTTATGTCAGGTATTTTGCTATAGTGATGAAAAGCTAACGAACACACTATCCAAATAAAGCAAAGCAATTACTAACTTCAGGAAAGCAAGAAAAGTGAAGGTAAGCATAGTTTACTACATGGTTCAGATGTATACAGTGTTTATAGCTGCTAATGATGTAATCATCGAAAAATATCCCTCCTCATCCTCCTTCCCTTGCTCCCCTCCTTCCCCCTCCCTCCTTCCCCCCCCTTCCCTTCTTTTCCCTCCCCTCCCTCCTTCTTTGTGGCCTTCCTTTCCTTTCTTTTTGATTTTGTCTGTCTGGAGAACCCTGAATAATATACTAACTACATCCGATTTCACTAATATTGTTATAAAATATTAATAAAAATTAAAAAAACACATTGAAAAATAATATGACTAAGCAAAATTTAGAAAGTCTAAGGGTGTTTCAATATTACAAGATACTTTTTTTTTTTAGCTTTAGTAATGGGTTAAGATACCTTAAAATAATAATAAAGCTTTGAGGAAAACTAGTAAGTTCATCTCCTTAGACTCTGAAAAGACATTTGAAAAAGTCAGTTTTTACTAGCATTTAAGGGAACTGAAATGACTATAAATTCACAGAAGTTCTCTTTTGCCAAAAAATAAAAATTAATCAAATCTTTTTTATCAAATATTGAAACTATAAAATCTTAAAAATCTGCTAAAACATAATACATTTATAATATATAAAAACATGAGACACCAGTATGATGGGAATAATTACTTTTGAAAGGCCAATGCCTGGCATTAAGAACTATTATGCTGGCCAGGAGTGGAGGCTCATGTCTATAATCCCAGGTACTTGGGAAGTTGAGATCAGGAAGATCTCAGTTTTATTAGCAAGATCCCATTTCAACAAACAAGCTGGGCATGGTGGGTCATACCTATATTCCCAGGTATTGAGGAGGCTTAGATAGGAGGATTGCTTGTGTCTAGTAATAACATAAGAGCCAGTCTGAAAAAATAACACGGCAAAAAGGGCTGGAAGAGTAGCTCAAGTACTTACTTAGCAAGTGCAAGGTCCTGAGGTCAAACCACAGTACTGGAAAAAACTCCTAAAATATTAAGCTGTTATAATTTCCAAGTGTATGCTTTATATACGTATAAAACATGTATATATATATATATACATATATATACATACATATACATATATATGCTTTATATCTATAGTATAGTTGCTCCAGTGGTGAGGTATTACATAGCTGTTTGAAATTATTTATTTTGTCTGACTAAACCTGCTACAACCTGTCAATAAAAGTATTCAATGTTATAGGCAAATAATTCCAGGAGGTTAATTTGCCAGCCAACTATCAAACTATGTGTGTGGGGGTGCGTTTCATAGCTTATGGATAATCTTTGAGCACATAGAATGTATTAACAAATAGCGCTCCAATCTTTTTTTTTTTTTCATAAAAAATCATTTGGAGAGTCATTCTTTTCCAGTCTGCAACTGTCTGATCTGTGCACATGCCTGAATGTCTCCTTTATTACCAACTCGCCACACTGCACCAGACCTTGGTAATGTTTTTTCTTTGGTATTTTCTAGGTTGCAGGCAGTAGGAGTTCTTAAATTAAGGGATCAGAAATTCCAATTCTGAAGTACCTGGTGACTAAGGATTTTATTTGCATAAAGCTATGTGAAAATTCAATTAACATGGGCAGAGAAGAAATGACATCAAGGGTGCTTTGCTAAAGATCAGAGGAAATGCCACTGTGGTCTTCCCATTTACCAGTTCTGCCACTTCTGTATGGAGTAGACTCCATGAAGATGGCTCTCGGAAAATTCATGACAGTCAACAGAAACTACCAGATTGATCTTTCTTCAAGAAATTAAACTCTGGAAGATTCCTGAAGGTGATATCCAGAATAAATTCTTATCATTAAAACCTTTCTTGCTTTCTACTACAAGGGTTCTTGGTGGGTATCACCTCTGCTCTTACTGTATTTTTTTCAAAGTTGGCAAGTAGGTAAGATCAACAGGACCATAAATACTTGAAGACTTAATCAAGTTTTAACCGTCTATTTATGGAACTTTTATTTACCAACAAGTTTTCAGATAAATACTGAAAGCAGCTAGTTTTACTGACTTTATACAAGTGGAAATTGGAAATAATGGCTATTCAGAAACTAAATGTTTTATCATAATTAGATATTTTAAGAAAAATTATTTGACAGTAATCATTTTTAAAAAGTACACATGCTTTTTATCTTTGATTATTAGTTTCCCTCCCACCTTAAAATAGATTTCCCTATTTACTTGTCTTAGTTTGAATGCAGCAAAACAAGTATTAAATAGAAGTCAGATGAGGGTAGAAATGACCCAAACATTGTATGCACATATGAATAAAATAAAAATTAAAAAAAAAATAGAAGTCAGATAATTTTGAGATCCTTTAAATTTTGAGATCGATTTATGCCACAAATTCAAGATAGTATTTAACTAAGGGGGAGATAGTGATGGGGAGCTAGCACAAAGGGTCTTTTGGGGCACTGATACTTACAGTTCTGTTTCCTCTCTGAGTTCTGCTCATATGGCTTGTTCAGTTTGTAAAAAGCTGTCACTTTATACATTGATGATATGAACACTTTTCTGCTTATATATTATACATACATTAACATATACATACATATTCATAAAAAGTTTTAAAATGTATGTCCTGCTCACATTGGTAGTAGTTAACTTCCAAGGGCTGAATATTCTTGAACTTAGGGTCCTGCACTTGCCAGGCAGACACTCTACTACTTGAGCCATGCTGCTAGCCTAAAGGATGATATTCTTAACCTGCAGTATTAGGTATAAATCTAATATGCATGATTCTTAGATAAGTGTGATAAACCAATACTATGACCTTGAACTTTTGAGACAGCAGACTTAATGAACCACTTGCTGTCTATCTTTACCTCTTCTAATGATTTTGTTCAGAGATTTTAAAAAATAACTGGCATAGTGGGAAAAGGCGGTACTGGTTTGAAGAATATGGATTCCCATTACGTCACATTCTCTTCTCATTCAAATGTTCATCTTCTTGCCTCTTTATAGACATTCACTATTTGCAGGATAAATATCTAGTGCCTTCCATGTGCCACAGACTGAGGCTATAAAGATGAACCAGTATCTGCCTTTGTCATATTATGGCTAGCTAATTACCAAACCCATTTCTTCTTTTTTGTGGTCATGTCATTAAACTGCATTTCCCAGCTTCCCTACAGTTTGGGGTTGAATGACTGAATTTATAGCCAAAGCAATAGAAGGCTTGGCCCATGAAAACCTACCCTGCTCTTTTCTACTTGATGGATTGATTGATGTGGGCACAGCAACTCTGAAAGTCAAGTGCAAGGAGGGTGTAATCACAAGATGGAAGGAATCTGAATCACTATCCTGTTGAACACCTTGAGGGCCACTTGCTAATCAATAACCTTTTTTGGGGATTTTATATGACTGAGAAATAAACTTATTTCATGTTTGAGCCATTATAATTTCCAAGTTGATTTACTATGGCAACTGGCATTAACTATCACTGTGAACTTAAAGAGCTGATTACCTTTTTAAGGAACACCAACACCCCTCCTCCCCACAAACTATAATACAATATAAGTGCTTTAATGAAATAATAAAAATTATACAAAAAGTTGGAAGAGGATTTTCAAAGTAAGTAATATGGAACAGGGCTTTGAAGAACAAATAAATTTACCAGGGAGACAAATGTGGGGGAAGGGGCAATGCCCAGAAAAGGGGAAGTGTTAAAGGCATGAACACATATATGTCTAGGTTTATTTACTTATGACTAATAGGGTTTGAAAGGGAGTAGTGGGAGTTAAGACTAGAAATGTGGTTTAGGGCCAGACTGTAGCACAGTAAGGAGAATGAACATGTAGGGAGTGAGAGCCACCAACATTTCAAGTGGCAAAGTATGTAAGGGATAGACTGGAAAGGGGAAAGCCTGGAGGCAGGAAGATGTAGTAGTAGTGGACATGAAGAGGGGCTAGCACTGACAAATATTTCTGAGGTAAAAACTAACCTACCTAGATATGCATGTGCAGGGAGGGATGTAAAGGAGAACAGCAGATAAAAGGTTAAAGGCAATCCTGAAGGATCTTAGAAGAATGAGTAAAATTCTCAGTACAGAGCAAAGTAGATGTTCTGAGATCAGAAAGTAAGCGCAGATTGTAGAGGATAGAGAAGGGCTATAATTACTTCAGTTTAAAAATTACTGAGTTTGAAGTACCTTTCTGAGTCGCTGTAACAGGTCATGAGGGGTTATGGGTTTGGCCTAAAATGTAATTATCATAGGTATGGGTCATCTTTTCAAATGAGAATATGGGAGAGCCTTGAAGTACAGGTAGAGCCCTAAACACCCTAGGAGGAAATGTTAATTTTTTAAATTTAAGTTTTATTTATGTGAAAAAAAATGGTAGGACTCAAGCAAACAATTAAGGGTATACAGAGAAACCTTTCTGGTTTCTCAAGCAATCCATTTCCTCTCCCCAGTGTTACCAGATTTGTTTTGTATCCTTCCTGGGGTATTCTTCACATAATAAGCAAATATGCCTAAATCTGCCTTCACCCTTCTTTATAATACATATACACAGACCCCCTTGTTTTTCCGAAGGGACATTTACTTACCTTAGAGTGGCTCCTTCAGTTTTAATCACGTCTCCATCTTTCAGAAAAACATACTGTAGCTCTCCACTTCCTATAATTTCTTCTCTCTGAGGATTCCGTGGGAGTTTTTTAATGCAATAGGTAGTGTCTAGTCACAAAACATGTAGATATATTAAGTTACACTATAAATGATTAAGGCTTTTAAGAAATTAACTTTCATACAGGTAGTACTTGTTAATGACTGTATAAAATACTAATATTAGGACAACAGAAAATGGGATGACATATAACAGCTTATCTATGGGATGTAATTATTTCATATATCTCAACAAAAGAGCTTTTTATTCTCCCATGCTCCTCTAGTCAATAGCAGTCTGTGTAAAAGTCTGAAAGTAGTTCTTCATAATCTCAGCTAGCTTTGACACCCAGAACATGTATTGAAGAGGCAGTTATAAGGAACCTGAGCACTGTTCTCTATCTAGGTGCCTATATATCATATAGAAGTCATGGCAGTAGTTAATAATAAGAAGCTAGCATGTGGGCCTTGCTGTGAGTGCTGAAAGAGAACCCCAAACATCAGATATTAAACCTTTAACTTAGGTGCCAGTGGCTCACACCTGTTATCCTAGCTACTTAGGAGGAAGAGATCAGGAGGATCACAGTTTGAAGCAGGCCTGGACAAACAGTGCATGAGACCCTATCTTGAAAAAACCCTTCAAAAAACAGGGCTGGTGGAATGGCTCACAGTGTAGGCCCTGAGTTCAAATCTTGGTACTGCAAAAAAAAAAAGATATTAAATCTTTAAAATAAGTTTTAACATATACTACTCCTTACCAACACGAAGAAAATCAATTACTTAGCCACTCAACAGCTGACTACCAATTATCTAACCAGTATGCTATGTATTATGAATATAAACATATGTCATAATTGGGGAAAGAAAATTGCAAACAAGGAACAAAGACTTACATTTGTACCATTTGCAGAATATCAAAAAAGACAATTCAGCTAATAAAAGCAATGGGATTTCAGAAAAAGGAGAAACAGTTAAGATTCATAAATATAATAGAAACTGAGGTGTTGTTTACAGGATGTTGGATAGGTAAAGATGCAGAGAAAGTCTTGTAGATAAGAGGAATAGCATTAGTAATCATGGAATATGGAAATGAGAATGAGCATCTATTACCATGTGATAATGCTACCTACCTGTTCAATGCAAAATACCGGCCAGGAAGAGTGGAAAAAGTTGCATGGGTGAGATGATCTCAGGTCATGGAGGGCCTTAAATTGCCTTTCACAGAATGGAAGAATTTTAAGCTCTGTGTTGTGGCCGCTACATACTTTTTAGGAAGATAATGAGATGGTGTTAGTAGGTGGATCAATACAGCAGCTCTAAGTGGGGACAGTGGAGAGGGAATCAGACAGAACCAGGAGGTGATAACTGCAATATCCCAACTGGAAGACAGTGAATATTAGGGTTAAGGTGGTAGCAGTGGAAAGACGGAGGGAGAAAAAAAATCTCAAAGAATGTACAAAGCATAGAAATCTGCCTAATATGGTAGACAAAGAAGATGGAAACACTGAAAAAAAATAAACAACAGCAAACAGCACCTTCCCCCTTCCAACCTCAAACTCCATTATTTTGTATCTCAGAGGCTGAAGCAAAACCAACAAAACTAAACAAAAACCATTTCCTGGGAACTGATATTATGTATCAGATTAGAATGGTGAGGCTTTTTTGTTTTTAATTTGTAATAGTTGTGTGTTTTGGTAAAGAAGTGGAGGTGTTATATTTCTAGTTATAAGACCTTTGTTTGCTGGGCACAGTGATACACACAACTGTAATCCCATCACTCAGGAGGCTGAAGCAGGAGGATTATCAGTTCCAGGCCAGTTTGGGCTATAATGAGACCCTGTCTCAAAAAAGAAAGACCTTTGGTTCACAGTCCTTACAAAAATATCACAACTATTTCAAAACTACAAAACAATGTCATACTATAACTTTGTGTCAATTTTCAAAATTATGTGCAAATATGAAAACAGTATTGTATTCTTCTTATGGGAAGAATGGAGAATATCTGCTGAAAGCAATCACATACCAGTATAAAATTCACCAAAGTGTACAACTCAACAGGCTTTACTATAGTCCAAGAATTGCACAACTATCACCACTATCTAGTTTTCAAATCTCCCAAAAGAAATACTGAGCCCAATAGGTAATCACTCCCTATTCATTCCCTCCCAGACTCTGCCAACTATTTATCTACTCTCTGTCTCTATCATATAATTTCTTTTAACAGAAACAAACCCTCAGTTATTTGTTAAGTTTAAATAGTAGTAATGTGCTAGTCATGTAAGCTGATAATAAATGTGATACTGTTTATAATAATTTCTAATAAAAACACATTCTAATTGAATAACATAGATGTATACATTTGACTCCTCAGACTGAGATGTGAAAAATGTGGCTGAGACTCAATTTTGTTGCAAAATAACTTTTAATTATCACACAACAAAGTATCTTTTACAGCACTTACTCAAAACCAAACCAAATACCTACACAGCCTGGGACTACCTACTTTTTATTTCCAGTAAAATTCTGACTCCCTGTAAATCACTAGTTCCCAGATTATACTGATTTATGTCTGAAAATGTAAACAGGCTGCTTCAAGTTTACTGTATCTTATAAATGGCATTTATATTTTTTGGCATGGCCTGTGAAAATACAGGTAGTTAGCCCTGAACATACCTGAAATGTATCTGCCCCACTAAAAATTACAGCTACAAAACAATATGGAACAAAATAATAAAGCAAAATGGGACAAGAATGCTAGTGATGAAGGTTTTATTTAGTTAGGCAATACTGGGGTTTGAACTTAGGGTTTCATGCTTGCTAGGCAGGTGCTCTACCATTTGAGCCATGTTTCCAGGTTCCTCCACCCCTTCTTTTTGCTTTTAGTTATTTTTTAGGTAGGGTCTTGCATTTTTGCCCAGGTCTTATCTCAGACCTCAATCTTCCTACCAATGGTCACCTGCCTATCTGGGATCACAGGTATGAGCCACAGTACCTGATCCAGGATTTAAAGAATGAAAAATAACATGGAACTTTGCGGGGATATTATGTAAGGAATCTCTGTTCAATTTCAATGCTGAGCAACGCAAGGTCTGAATGCAGCTTGCCTAGCTTCAATAGAGTCCAGAAAGAAAGATACCAACCCACTTCTCAAAAAAAGTATTTAAATTTTAGTTGCTATAAAAAACAGGGTCAAATTTCTGTTTTTTTGGGGGATGGCTGTACTAGGGTTTGAAGTCAGGACCTTATGCTTGCTAGGAAGACACTGTACAACTTGGGCCACTTTGCCAGCCCTGTTTCTGTATTGGGTATTTTCGAGATAGGGTCTCTTGAACTATTTGTCTGGGCTTTGAACTGCGATCCTCCTGATCTCTACCATCTGAGTAGCTAGAGTTACAGGTATAAGCCACCAGCACCCAGCTTTCTCTTTTTTTTTTTTTAAATCAATTAAGTAGGTAATCTACTATACAATATTTATTATTTTTGTTTGGAACCCAAGACTATTTTAATTTTTAATTTAAAGAAAATGGATCAAATATCCATTAACAGGTGGGTGAATAAACAAGTCATAGTCTATTTATACAATGGACTACTTGGAAATAAAAAGAAACAAAAGTACTGATACATGGAACGTGTGTCAATCTCAGAAAAATGAAGCTATGTAAAAGAAAACAGACAGAGAGTGATGTCAAATTCTAGAACAGGCAGAACTAATACACAGTGAAAAAAAGCAGTTCAGCAATTGCTAGAGGCTAGGTGTAAAATCTCTGCAAAGGGGCATGAGGCGACCTCTTTTTGGGGTGGGGGAGGTGTTCTGGGTCTTGACTGCAGTGGTCATGTAGGCACTTACCTTTGTTAAATCTCACCAAACTGTACACTTAAAATGGGGGCACTTTTTATATATGTAAATTAAAGCTCAGAAAGTTGATTTATGAAAGAAAAAGTGCAACATAAATATCTTAATCTTTCAAATGGATTTCCATGCAAAAAAAGATTAACAAAGTGGCAAAGTGAATTACGAACCCTAAAAGTAGTGTTTTAGTTCATAAAATCTAATGGGCACATTGACTAGAGAAGGAAAACTGAAGAAAAGACCAGCTGAACTATTCACAATAGCCAAGTTATGGAAATAGCCAAGATGCCCCACTACTGATGAATGGATCAAGAAAATGTGGTATCTATACACAATGGAATTTTATGCAGCCATGAAGAACAAAATGTTATCATTTGCTGGTAAATGGATACAATTGGAGAATATCATTCTGAGTGAGGTTAGCCTGGCCCAAAAGACCAAAAATCGTATGTTCTCCCTCATATGCAGACATTAGATCAAGGGCAAACACAACAAGGGGACTGAACTTTGATCACAAGATAAAAGCGAGTGCACACAAGGGAGATATGAGGATAGGTAAGACACCTAAAAAATTAGCTAGCAATTGTTGCCCTCAACACAGAGAAACTAAAGCAGATACCTTAAAAGCAACTGAGGCCAACAGGAGAAGGGGACCAGGAACTAGAGAAAAGGTTAGATCAAGAAGAATTAACCTAGAAGGTAACACACATGCACAGGAAATTAATGTGAGTCAACTCCCTGTATAGCTATCCTTATCTCAACTAGCAAAAACCCTTGGTCCTTCCAATTATTGCTTCTACTCTCTCTTCAACAAAATTAGAGATAAAGGCAAAATAGTTTCTGCCGGGCATTGAGGGGGTCGGGGGGAGAGGGAGAGGGGCGGAGTGGGTGGTAAGGGAGGGGGTGGGGGCAGGGGGGAGAAATGACCCAAGCATTGTATGCACATATGAATAATAAAAAAAATTAAAAAAAAAAAAAAGAAAAGACCAGCTGAGAAATTATGAGCTCCTCTGACACACAGTCCCTTTGGATTAGAAGAAAGAAGGCAAGTAAAATGTTGAGTTAGAAAGCTTTTTTTTTTTTTAAATAAATGGCAGCCTGAGACACTGGGTACAGCAGCTGAGCCTATCACTGTGTCCTAAATGCAGTCTCAAAACTTAAAGTCACCTTACAAATATTCAAAAATATTAGTCGAATGCAAATGCACATCCTTTTGTGAATTACTGTTCTTGACCTCCCTGCTTTATCTTGTACATGCCAAGCACACTCCCAATTCCAGCATCTTTGCTCTTAAAATGCCCTCTGCCTGGCATAACCTCCTCTTAAGAGCCTACCCTTCACTCCATCCACCCTGGCACTGCATCCACTTTAATTTCTCCTTTTGTTCTTCCTGTAGATTTTTTCCTCATAGCTCCTATCATTATCTGATCTATTATTTATCTACCACTTAATTTCCTTACTACAGGTGGAGTATTCCTTATTTGAAAAGCTTGGGACAAGAAGTGTTTCAGATTTTGGATCTTTGGAATATCTGCAACATATAATAAGATTTCTTGGGGATGGGACCCAAGTGTAACATGAAATTTATTTATGTTTCACATATACCTTCTACACAAAGCCTAAAGGTAATTTTATACAATTATTTTTAGTATGCTTATCTTTTTGGCTGTGACTTGTCCATGGGGTCAGCAGGCATTAACTTTTCCAATTGTAGCATCAAGTTGGTGCTCAAAAAGTTTCAGATTTTGGAGCATTTTGGATTTTCAGATTAGGGCTACTGAACCAGTAGAAGGAAAGTTTCGGGACAGCAGTCTTTTTGTTCACTGCTATATGTAGTACCTTACATAGAGTAGTCATCTGAATATTTGTTTAATGACTTATAAGTGGTGGTGAGATGAAGGAATTAGGAGAGAGTTGGAAAAATGTCAGTACTGGGTAGGTTTCAGAGAAAGGGAATTGTCGCTACAATATTTTGCCTGAATTTCAGTATACCTTAGTAATTGCCTAAAAGTTATGGGAGGCCTGAGATCATCCATTTGGGACATGGACAATAACACAAAGTACCTTACAGTACCCATGTGAAGTGTTTATTTAGCACAGTGCCTGGCATGCAGTAAATGCTCACAGTTGTGAGCTATTCAGTCTTACGTAGTAATTGTCACACAGACTAAATTAAAACTGATCTTTATCACTGGGAAAAGGTGAATAGTAAGAGGGAGGATTTGAAATAGAAAACAGAACTTTTCCTTTCCTCCTTCATTAAAATTGAGGACAGCATTCACATCTTATCAATTTCTAAAAGTACCATCTAAATATACGGTATTTGGTAAGTTCCTAGCTTAAGTTAGGAATGATTTCCCCAAACAGCTTTCCTCAGTGAGCTTAAGCTTTTCTGTTTACCATTACTGATGTTTTTACAAATATCTTCTATGCCTCCAGAATGATCATGATGCCAATGAGTCACCAGGATTTCCTGGATTGCTGTGTTAAATTCAGTAAGAGCTTGCTTTAAACAGCTGATATATTCTGGAACTGAGGGTTCTCCAGTGTCAATAAGGATGCACCTGAAAATGAAATGGAACATCACCACATTGGAACACAGAATTAATATTAGCATATTTACTCAGATAACTTATATTAAATTTAAGAAACTATATAAACTGCTTTGCATTCCACCTGCTTGGAAAACAGCTATATCTTACTTCAGCTTAACTAATCTTACTATAAATTCTTTGAATTATAGCTAAATGTAAGTCTGAACAAGGAATAACACCAATAATCTCGAACACTGACATAGCTATTAAAATAAACATGGCCCTATTCCACTTGTATTCCTTATAACCATTTAAGGCAGGTATTTCATTGGTATGATCAGAAGTTAAGTAACTTGCCTAATATTACTCCACAGACAAATGGCAGAATCAGCATTCAAACCCAGGTATTCTGATAGCAAATGTACGCTCTTACTTCCAGATATTTTACAATTTCTCAAATATATCATAGATACGAAAGAATCTAATTCAATAGCATCCCTAAAGAAACTTGGTCTTTTGCACTAGATACCTAACACTTAAGTTTTATACTTGTGCCCTTACACATGCAAAAGGGCTGAAGGGAAACATGGCGGAAAAGTCTGAGTTGTTTTATTTTTTTCCTATCATTTCTAAGTTTTTGCTTGTGTTTGTGAGTGTTCTCTATACTTTGCTTTCCTTAATATCTGAATGGGCTGGCTTTTCTCTCTGTTTTCCTGAACAAAAGAAATCAGGGTGACATTTTCCTCAAGAACCAATTCATGAACTAATTCATGCTTTCATAGTAATCTCACTAATTTTGGCTGTCTGAGAGAAGATTAGACTTGAAAAAAGTATGAGTCATTCACTCATTCATCAATAACTGTTTACAGATTATATACCAAACACAATGCCTTTATTTCTTGAAGAAAACAAGACAAAAACCCTGCTTACTGTTTAGTGGAGGATGGGAAGGGGAAGCGGTGTCTTGACTAAAAACAAATGAACAAACAATGAAAGTAGCAAGTAACAGAAAGCATTTTTCAGAGCATTAAAATAGGGTATATAGATAGGAAGTAAGTAGATGGCTGTCTTGCATTGGAAGGGTTTGTTTTTCCTCTACCCACAGCTGAAAAAAACCAAACCATGTTGTACTAAGTTATAGCCAGATAGGAACAAGAAGTTCTGGTGTGCTGTTGTACAGCAGAGTGACTATAGATAACAATGTATATACATTTTAAAATGCTAGCAGGATTTTGAAAGTTTTTATCATAAAGAAGTGATAAATATCTGAGTTGTTTAATCTGATTTGAACATTATGCAATATATACATGTATCAAAACATTATATGAGATTCCATTAATATGTACAATTTTTATGTTTCTATGACTCAATTAAAACTAAATTTTAGGACTGGAGGGCATGGCTCAAGTAGTAGAGCATATGCCTAGCAAGCATAAGGCACAAGTTCAAACCTTAGTAGCACCAAAAAACAAGAACAAAAAAACCAAACAAACAAAAAAACCAACAAACAAAAAAACCAACAAAAGCCTCAAAACAAAACAGAATCTAAATTTTAAAAAAGTGGCCCCTCACTGAAAGAGGCAATGGCCTTATGGCTTGTTGCCTTCTATTTATATATTAAGTTCTGTAGAGTAGCGGACAGACCTTAGAAGTAGCATTGAACTCATCATTCTGGAGACAGTGACCAGATGGTTACAGTGGATAAAGGAGCATTTTGAGATACTGTTGAGTGAAATGTAAGGACAGAGATGGTTTAAAAACCATTTAGAAGGCACAATCAACAGGATTGGAAGGAAAAAGAGTCAATCATTCTCAGGGTTCTAGTGGGATGTTTGGAGTGTCACTAACAAAGAGTGTAAACACAGGGTAGGGGGGGAAGCAAATCTGAGGTGAGTATGATTTGGGTCACAATGAATGTTGATGCCATTCCTAATCATCTTCCCTTCCTTTTCTTCCACAGTAACTATTATCATATAAATATATATTTATGTTTATTCACTATCTCTTATTGTATAAACTCTGTGAGGGCAGGAACCTTGTTAGTTTGGTTCCAGGAATTATTTCCATATCTATGATACACTGTATGATGCTTAGCTTTGTGTACATTTAGTCACACTAAAATAATAATATACCATACAGTAATACTATAGTACTTCTATATAACACTGGTTCTACTCATTTGAGGTCATTTGGTATTTATTTACCCCATATTCTTGCTGCCCTTTAATCAATATCACTCAGACTATTTGGGGACTCTTCTGGCCCTTGAGATTTCTTCCATGCTTCAGATCAAGACTTTTTAGCTGGGCCAGTGGTTCATGCTGGTAATTTCAGTTACTTGGGAGGCAAAGACCAGGAGGATCATGATTTAGGGCCAGTTCAGGGCTGTCTCAATAAAAAAACCTGGGTGTGGTGGTACATGCCTGTAATTCCAGTTATGTGGGATGTGTAAGTAAGAGGATCACGCACCAAAAAACCACAAGACCCTATTCAAAAAATACCTAAAGCAAAAAGAGCTAGCGTATGGCTCAAGTGGTAGAGCACCTGCCTAGCAAGTGTGACGGCATGAGTTCAAATCCTAGTATTGCCAAAAACAAAAACCCCCCAAAACAAAAAAAAACTAAGACACAAACAACAATAAAAAACTTGCAAAATTTTCCAAACAATAAAGGCCCCTTATTACTTTTTAATTGTTGCCTTTCTTTACTTCTAAGAAATGGTTTTGAAATATATGGCAATCTAAAATGTAGAATTTAAATTTCTACATTTTAAAGACCAGGCTATATCATGGTAATCAAAAGTCATGACAAAATTAACAGGGTTAACGAACAGATTTGCCAAAATCTAGCAGCAGAGAAAAAACAGGTCTTTTAGAATGCCTCTGCTGACTGTTTGCAGGTCAAATGAGTGATGACAATAGGCCTCCGGTACTAGAGAATATGGTTCCCAGGCCTCCTTTTTTAGATCTCTTAACGATCTATCTTAGTCTAACAAAATTGGGATTGGAAAAGATAGACACTCAAGTTGGGAATAAAGGTCTTTTATAAGTCCTGGAATAAACACAATTTACGGAGAATGGAAAAGCAGTATCTTGATGTTATAAAACTTAAAAAATGAGTTTGTAGCAAGTATGAAGGGAAAAAAGGTCATGCAGAAAGCATCTTACATTGACATGGTGATAAAAACTATTGGGAACATTTATACTTATATTTTAATCCTCAAATCAACTCCAGGTAGTTGGCAATATTTTAGTAATTATTATTTTATTTTGCAGAAAAAGAAACTGGTGTTCAGAAAGGCTGAATGATTTGTACCAGTTTTACACAGTAGGCAGGAGGCAGTGCTGAGCAGCACTAATGAACAGATACAACATGCAGTGACTTCTCCATTGAAGACATTCGTTTCCTCTCTGGAGGAAGGGGACTGCTTAGGCAAGCACCTGGAATCATTCATCCTAGCATAAATATAACATCAGCATTAGACTAGAAAAAAGTTCTGTTTCCTCCTTAACAAACAGTTATTCTATCTGTAATAGTTACTGTAGATAGCACAATTATTGCAGATTAGATAGTGTCATCTTTATGTGGGTGGGTGTCTTTGTTCATGATCAGAGATAATATTCCTATCTTAGGAAGTCATTTTGCAAATGCAATATACATAAAGGGCTGAAGAAAAGCGTGCAAATGAATCTGTATGGGCCTGTGACTTACTCACCAGAACTCTGCACTTTGCACATAATAATCATCTGCTACATGAATGGAAAAAAATTCAATGATGGTAAGTTAGAAGAATCAACTCTACAGTTACTTTATATCCATATTAAGATAGGAATTAACTGGTAGCTCTGTCATTTTGCTCCATTCTCTTAAAATCATGACATATTTGCTGAGCATCCACCATGAACCCAGTGTTGCCAAAAGTTATAAGGAAAGCAGAAGTGGTAAACAGCTAACATTGTATACTTTCCACATGCTAGAATTTGCTGTGCTTTTGGTATGTTTCATGTAGATTTCACTGAATTCCCAATACCCCTATAAGATAGGTATTATATAACCTTTGTTGTATACAGGTAAGAAACATGACATTTAGAGAGATATCTGTCTTATTTCAAGTCATACAGTTTGTAAATGGAGCCTGGATTCTCATCTAGATAATCAGAGTTTAGAGTTTTAACTCTACTGGACTCTATTTTCCTATTATTATCTGCCCTTAAGGTATGTACACTTTTGACAGGAAAGGTTAAAATCGCAGCTATCAGAGGTTCTTGAGCAGAGGAGGAATGATGAAATACCCTGAAAAGCTGGGTTATCATTTGTTGATGCAAATGCTTACTGAATATGTAGGTAAGTTTCACAAGTGCTACTAGTGCTTTAATGAGATGCATCTGGCATCCATTGGCTGGCTGATTAGAACAAGGGAGGAAAAAAGATTTGGTAAAACTGTAGTAATTTAGTAGTCCTAGAATCTTAACAGTTGAGAACTAAGAGAAAAATGTAAGCAAATATTCAGCAAATATTTACTGTACTACCTGTGCAATACAAGCTTTGTGTTAGGTGCTAGCAGTTAAGTCTTCACTGAAGTTCAGTGTTCTAATGGGACATGTAAGTTTAACACATTAAACTTCTAATACATACACAAATACACACACAACCCCATTTATTATTGCTGGGATAAGGACTATAAAAATATGGGTGCTAAGACAATCACAGGGATGACTTCCATGAGGAAATGCCGTTTCAAGTGAGCTCTAAAGGATGAGTGAGGTTAACTGGGTGAAGAAGCTAGGGATGATGAGCCAGGAGCCAGTGGCTCACAACGATAATCCTTGCTACTCAGGAGGAAGAGATCAGGGGGACTATACTTCGAAGCCAGCCTGGGCTAATCATTCACGAAACCCTATCTAAAAAAAAAAAAAAAAAACTTTCACAAAAAGGGCTGGGAGTGGCTCAAGGTGTAGGCCCTGAGTTCAAACCCCAGTACTGAAAAAAAAAAAAAAAAGGGATGAGACAAACAGAGAAGAAAGTGTGCACAAAAGCCCTGAGGCAGAAATGATACAACTCATCTGAGGCCCTACAGGAATGCCAGTGTGGCTGGCATGAGACAGGTCTGATATAAGCCTGATGAAACAGGTGGGAGCCAAAGCATGCAAGGCCTTCTGATTTTCATTTTTAAAGTACCATTCTGGCTATATGTGGGAGAATGAAGAGGGACAAAACCAGATGTAGAGAAGCCATTTAGGAGGCTACAACAGAAGCCTATGCTAGAGTTGGACTGCGTATTAGTGGAATTGAAGCAATATTTGCAAATCACATGGATGTATGCTAGGAGGCAAAGAAATATCCTGGAAGGTACTTAGGCCTTTTTTCCTTGTCCCTTTACCAAGTTGGGGACCACTGGAGGAGGGAAGATCACTCCAGTGAACTGATTTCCAGTTCAGTTTGGGAAATGTTTCAAGTGGCTGTGAGACATGCAAGTAGACATTTAAGAAAGCAGTCAGCTATGTGAGCCTAAATACTGTTTATCTTTTGTCTAGATTGGAGTTGCAAATTCAGGAGTTAATAATTCATAGTATCAAAGCCATGGAAGAAAAGATCACCTAGGTAAGGCATATGGTATAAAAACAGAAGAGAGGTACTGGATTGCATTTTGAGGAAAACAAACATCTGGTAAATATGGAGAATGAGAAGAGCAGATACGAGAGCTAAGAGGAAATCTGGACGTAGTGTTAGCAAATCAAGTCAATGGTGTCAAAAGATAGCAAGATAGAAATAGAAAAATAGAAATAATAGAATGTAGAAATAGAAAAATGTGATCTTAGAACTGTTCTGTGAAGTGGAACAGGTGGATACCAGTCTTGGAACATCTGACTTGGACCCAATTAATACTTAGTCATTTTTTACTTCCTATGTTACAGTGTCATCGGCACATTAATCCATCCTAGTTTATACAGACATAATGTAAATAATGAGAGTCCACTGGTCATTGCACTTCTATGTAATAATGTTAAGTAACTTAAGATGGGAAACCATCAATCTGTTCTTCTCTCAATTAGTTTCAGGTCTTTGGAGTCTCTTTTTAGCACAACCATTTTGCTATGCTGAGTGTGATTTTAGTGTTTAAAGATACAGTATGTATTTTTCACACAACATGGCCTCTACGTGCAAGCCAACTTCATCTTGTTTTCAAACAGAACCAGCCATCTGTTTTAACCCTGAAGAAAAACAGGTTGTGTTGAAAGTATTGAGACTATATACTGATCTCCAACATGGTGCTCTGGAGACTTTCTAGGATAATTTGGATTATAAGCGATTTTCATCTGAAGGGCTGACTCTAGAATTACTTTAAGATGACACATTCAAGACAGAATGCCTGTGGACTTACTGGGTTGAGGGAGGCCCAGCTTGGACAGACTACACTCTAAAAGTCTAACATCCTTTTCTACTTAATTCTCTATTCTCCTACATTCTGGAGGTAGCCTAAGGTTGTTGCACTTACCCGACCCTGGCTTGGTTATTCTGGACTTTTTGCCTACCTGGCTTACAGTACTTCCAGTCCTTTCTAGTTTGCTGCTTCTAAAACTCATTATCGAACAATAAATGCAGTACAGATTTTTAGACGAAAACTCCATGAGCTATGCTCTTCACATACAATTCTACCAACCCCCCGCCCCTCTCCCCCAAAACAAGAGTTCCGGCCAGCTCCTCCTTCGCAGGAGCTGCGGGTTCTCTTTCAGGTTTTACAGACCCAAGGAAGTTGGAAGCAAGAAAATCCTGCCCCCTGCTGCCAAGTTAAGGAAATGTCCCCAGCACAATCGCTTTTGTGACTGGGCAAAACGCCCGTGAAAGTCAGCTGAGCAAAGTACAGCAAACGCTTTCTTGGATTCTGAATTCCAGGCGATTCTGATTAAACACGGTCACCCTGGCATTCAGACTTCAACAAGCAAAGTAAATCGGAAGTAAACCCTTCAAAAGTAGGAAGGGCTTTTTTTTTTTTTTCCTCCCTTCTTCACTTCTCCCTCGGCCGTAGAGGATGCCACCCGAGTAGGTGGTCGTAATCCCGGCAGAGAGCACCCAGCCTCTCGGCTCGGCGAGCACGGTCCCGCGTCGAGGGGGAGGGGCGGGACGTTTACCTGGAGCCGGTCCCCACCAAGTAGGTGTTGGTGCCCTGTAGGGTCATTGGGCCCGGGTTACAGCCCAAAACGCGCACTACCCGACTGGACAGCCGCTCGATACGCTGCAGCGAAGCAGCCATCGCAGTCTCAGCCGCTAGCCAACTGAGTTGCAGCGGACTACGGCGCGGAACCCAACTAGCAAGGAGAATGGGCGCGGACGGTGTTCACGCGACACCGCACGAGCCCAGAGGGAGGGAATGGATAGCCGGACGGGGGCGGGGTCAGAGATCACGTGAGGACTCGAAATTAGGGGGCGGGACCCAGCGGCGCGGCGGGGGTGGGACTGGAGGTCCGGTGAGGCCGCGCGGGCAGCGGAGGCGGTGGCGCGGAGGCGTTCGCTGGCGCGTGGTTTCGGGTGGTGTGACACGACCTGGAACTAGGCGAGAAGCTGGTGCCGTCGCGGAGCTTGGTTCTCTCACCGGAGTTTGTGTCCAGGCAGGCGAGTGCGCCCCCGTGGACGAGGGACATTTTAACCTGTTACGTGACAAGGGTTGGGGCTTAGTGCTCCAGTAGCGTGCTCCAGGCAGGAGCGGTGTTTAGCAGTGGCTGGGTATGTGTGGCTGAAGAGTAGCTTGGTTTTTTTGTTTTCCAATAATAAACAGTGTAACTAATCTTTGCGGATATGGTTTTAAGTAGATCTCATTTAATCCTCAAATAGCTCTAAGAGATAGACACTGTTTTTTTTTTTTTTTCCACCTCTGTTTTATAAATGAAAAACAGAGTTTGGGATACTCGCTCAGAGCGTGTCTGGGGCTTTGTTCCTGCCAGCCTTGCATCAACTCTTGTCCCCATACATGGAGAGTCAAGGAGTTCATCCCCCAACACCTGCCTCAGGGAAATAGGTTGGTCTCCTGGATGTGGTTTGTGTCCAACATGTGAAAAGGACTTGTTTTCTCTGTGATGAGTCCTCCTAATTGGCCAAGAATTAACTACTGCCCCCCATTTAAAAAATTGAGTTATAAGTTACCAAAAAGAAAATGCAAGGGCAGGCATGGTGGGTCACATCCCATCTCAGGAGGTCACATCAGGACCGGGGGTACCAGGCAAAAAGTTAGACCCCATCTTAACAAAAAGCCAAAATCAAACGTGAAGCTTCCTGCCTTCAATCCCAGCTATAAGAGAGGCTTTAGGTAGGATTACAACAAGGAAGGCTTAAAAAATGGGAGATCCTGCTGGGCATCAGTGACCCATGCCAGTAATCTTAGTTACTCAGGAGGCAGAGATCAGGAGGATCACTGCTTGAAGCCAGCCCAAGTAAATAGCTGGAGAGACCACATCCCAAAAATACCCAACACAAAAAGGGCTGGTGGCGTGGTTCAAGTGATAGAGTACCTGCTTGGCATGTGTGAGGTCCTGAGTTCAAATTCTAGCACCGCCAAAAAAAAAAATAACCAAAAAAACCCGGAATCCCACTTGAAAATTAACTAAAAAGCAAAAAAGGGCTGGGGGCATGGGTCAAGTGATACAGTGTTTGCTACCAAGTCTGAGGCCTTCAGATCAAACTCCTGTACTGCCAAAAAAAAAAAAAAAAAAAAAAGGAAAAGAAAATGTACATAATAAGTTCTGTTAGGGCAATCATCTGTCATTACTACTCCAAAAAGACATGTAGAACATATCCACTGTCCTGGCCTATTCCTTTTAGAAATAAATGACACATTAGATGCTTAGGTCAAAATTTTAGGTTTTACATTTTTAACTTTATTTCTTCTTCAGAAAAGTTTTTTATTTAGAAAAGTCTTTCTTTTTCCTCCCAAAGAGAAGACTGTCTGGTATTGACTCACATTTACTTTACAAATCAACAGGTTAGTATTTGAAAGACACCTCTGTTATGTGTAGAAATGTCTTTGACTTGGGTTTCAGACGTACTTTTAATGGAAGAGTTTCAAAATCTTAGTGAAATAATCACATAAATATTCTTTTGGCTAGATAAGCATTGTACCCTTTAAAAAGTGCTTGGAGAGACCACCAAAATCGAGGCATTTTCATTGCACCAATATTTACTAGTTGATGGCCATCAACTAATGGCTATTTAGGTGGGAAGCCGTCTCCACTCTCCCTTTTTAAAAACCCTAAAGAAGAGAATGGAATAGTAATTTTTGGGCCATAATGCTGTCCTTGAGATTCTGGGTAGCTTCTCTGAGTCTCTCCCTTTTTAAAAAATTATAATATCCTTTGTGCTTTCCATCTTGGTTTCATTTAATCTTTTGTCATTTGGCAGATGAACAACTGAGCCCAATAAATGTTTTAAGTCAATTGACTTGCATATGGTCATATAAGGAGACAGTAATGGAAGAGCATAGAGGATAGATAGTGAACATGATTTAGACAAGTTGAAGATGAGATTGTGGGATATACTGGTAAAGAAATTTGGACAGTTGTATACCTGGGTTGAACTCAAAAGAGGGCTCCAGCCCATAGGTAGAAAATAGACTCTTTGTGAATATAGTTTGTAATGAGACTTGAAGGTTAAGTTCCTCTCCAAAAATAAAGAACAGAGATTTTGTGTGTGAGTGAAAAAACACAGAGGATTTAATGTTCAACAATGATTTTATGTTTTGTTTCCTTTTTTTTTTGGTTTTGGCAGGACTGGGGTTTGAACTCAGGGCTTCGTGCTTGCAAAGCAGGTGCTCTACCACTTGGGCCACACCTCCAGTCTTATTTTATGTTTTGAATTTGTGATAAAATACTCAATCTAGTATAACTTGTTTATAAAAACAATTAAGAACTTGTTAAAAAACAAACTCATTACTATGCTATATGGGTAAACCTTCAGTGAAATAATTTTAGTTTATTGGAAATGTTAGAATGACTAACTACAGACCTGTAAAGATTTTTAGATTAATATGCACACATGATAACATTTTGTTGTAGTAGTTATTATTAGCATATATTAGTTGTACAAAGAGGTTTTATTGTGATATTTCCACACATGCACACAGTATACCTTGATCAAATTTACCCCCTTTTTTCCTCCCCCTCATCACCTGCACCCTCTTATAACAATTTCAACAGGTTTCACAGTTCAGTTTTCATACATGGGTATAAAGTACTTTAACTACACTCACCACCCCCCTTCTCCTTTTGCCCTTCTCCCTCCCGCCAATACCCACCCCTAGAAATGACCTATTTTACATTCTTGTTATTAGTTTTTAATGACTAGATTGTGCATACGAGGGAGAACATGTGGATATTTGTTTTTTTCAGTCAGGCTTTTTTTGCTTAACATGATGACCTCTAGTTCCATCCATTTTCCTGCAAATGACATAATTTGATTCTTCTTTATGGCCAAGCAATACTCTACTGTATATATATACCATACTTATCCATTCATTGGTTGATGAGCACCTAGGCTGATTCCATATTTTGGTTATTGTAAATAATGCTGCTATAAACATGGGTGTACAGGTATCTTGACAGTGTGTTGACTTAACATTCATTTGTATATATATACCCAGGAATAGTATGTCAAGATCATATAGTAGCTCTATCTTTAGTTTTTTAAGGAACCTCCATACTGATTTTCATAGTGGCTGCACTAATTTACATTCCCACCAACAGTGTATAAAGTTTCCTTTTTCCTTGCATCCTCACCAGTGTTTGTTTTCTTGATGATAGCCATTATTGAGATGGAATCTCAAAAATGTTTTGATTTGCATTTTCTTCATGGCTAAGGATGTCGAATATTTCCTTATATATTTATTAGCCATTTGTGCTTCTTTTGAGAACTGTCTGTTCATTCTTTTGCCCATTTATTAGTTTGATTATTCTTTTGGTGTTTAATTTTCTGAGCTCCTTATAGATTCTGGATATTAATCCTTTATCCAGTGAATAAGTGACAAAGATTCTCTCCTATTTGTAAATTTACTTTTGATTTTGGTAGTTTCTTTTGCTGTGCAGATGCTTTTTAATTTGATACAATCCCATTTTGCAATTCTTGTTATTTTCTGGGCAGTTGGCGTTCTATTCAGAAAAGCATTACCTATACCTATATCTTCAAGGGTTCTCCCTATGTTTTCATCTAGCAGTTTCAAAGTTTCCAGTCTTACATTAAGATCTATAATCCATTAAGAGTTGGTTTTTTTACAAGGTGAGAGATAGAGATCTAGTTTCAGTTTTCTACACGTGGATCTCCAGTTTTCCCAACACCATTTGTTGAAGAGATTGTCTTTTCTCTACTGTAGGGTTTTGGTGCCCAGGTCAAATATTTAATGGCTAAAGTTGAGTGGGCTTATTTCTGGACTTTCTGTTTTATTCTATTGATTGATTCGTCTGTTTTTGTGCCAGTACTTTGCTGTTTTTGTTATTACGGCTCTGTGTATAATTTGAAGTCAGTATTGTTATATCTCCAGAATTGTTCCTTTTGCTCAGAATTGTTTTGACTATTTGGGGTCTTTAAGACAAAGATTTTTATATTCTGTTCAATTATAGTTATAATCATTTATTTTCTGCCTACAATGTACAAGATATTGTTGTAGACATACTGGGAGTATTAAAATGAAAAAGATAGTCTTGCTTTCTAGAGGTTCATAACCATGAAGGAGATATACATGACCTATTTTTTTTTTTGGTTTTAAACCATCTCCCTTTTATTTATTTTTATTGTTGTTGTTCTGGGGGTACATTGTGATATTTACAAAAGTTCTGATACCATAGCTGGGTTCACCCCCTCCATCATTCTTCTTTATTCTCCTTCTCCCCATTCCTGGAGTAGTTTCAACATGTCTTATTTTTCCATTTTCATACATGAGTTCATGATATTTCCACTACATTCAGCCTCCTTCACATTTTCCTTATGCCTTCCCCCTCCCATTGGTACCAACCCCCAGTCAGGACCTGTTTTACCTTCCTGTTCTCTGTTTTTCGGGAAAAAAAAAAGGCATTTTTGTTTGTTTAAGATAGTCTACAGGGATTTTCCTTGTGACTTTTCCATATCTATGTGTTACAACTCGAATTGGTTCGTGCCTTCTAGTATTCTCCTTTTTACCTTAGTCCCCTTCTTATGTTGAATTCAACAAGTTTAAAAATTCTATGTTCATTCTTGTATAGAGAGCAAATCACCCAGTATTCACTTCTTAACGTCCTTCTATCATCCTCCTACTCCCATTAGTGACATACTGTTAGCATAACCTGTTTTTCATAATATTGCTTATCTTTGCATTGTGTCTATCTCCCACATATGAGAGAAAACTTGTGACCTTTGACTTTTGGAGCCTGTCTTACTTCACTTATCATGGTGTCCTCCAGTTGCATCCATTTACCTTCAAACCATGTGATTTAATTCTTCCTTACGACTGAATAAAACTCCATTGTACACATATACCACATTTGCTTATTCCATTCTTCAGTTGTAGGGCATCTGGATTATTTCCATAGCTTGACTATTGTTAACAGTGCTGCAGTAAACATCAGTATGCTAGTGTCTTTATTGTGTCTTGACTTACATTCATTCCTTCAGGTATATCCTTAGCAGTGGCATTGCTGGATCATATGGCAGTTCTATTTTTAGTTTCTTGAGGAACTTCCATACTGTACTAATGTACTAATTTACAGTCCTACCAACAATGTAGGAGGGTTCCTTTTCCCTGCATTCTCTTCAACATTTGTTGTTGTGTTCTTGATGATCGTCATTCTAACACGAGTGAGGTGGAATCTTAGTGTGGTTTTGATTTGCATTTCCTTTATGGCAAGGGATATTGAACATTTCTTCATGTGTTTTTTAGCCATTTGGACTTCTTCCTTTGAAAAAGCTCTGTTCAGTTCATTTGTCTATTTCTTCATTGGGTCATTGATTTTTGGGGAGTTTAGTTTTTTGAGTTCCCTGTGTATTCTGGTTCTTAACCCTTGTCAGAGGTACAGCTGGCAAAGATATTTCTCCTATTCTGTGGGCTGCTTCTTCATTCTGGTGACCATTTGTTTTGTTGTGCAGGAACTTTTTAGTTTCATGTAGTCCCACATGTCAATCCTTTCTCTTAGTTGCTGAACCAAGTGTATTCTATTTAGAAACTCATTGCCTATGTCCATTTGTTCCAGGGTATCCCCTGCTGTTTCCTTCACTAGCTTCAAAGTTTTAGGTCTTATATGAAAGTCCTTGATCCACTTTGAGTTGATACTTACACAGGGTGAAAGACTTGGATCTAGTTTCAGTTTTCTGCATGCAGATATCCAATTTTCCCAGCAACATTTGTTGAAGAGGCTGTATTTTTTTCCCATCATATGTTGTGGACACCTTTGTCAAAAATCAGGTGGGCATAGCGTGGATTCAAATCTGGGTCTTCTGTTCCTCTGGTCTTCATGTCTGTTTATGTGCCAGTACCAGACTGTTTTTGTTGCTATGGCTCTGTAATATAGTTTGATAGCTACAGTGTTGCTCTTTTTGCTTGGTATTGCTTCATCATCTTTTGTGCTTCCAAATGAACTTTTAGGGTTGATTTTTTTATCTCTGTGAAGAATGTCATTGGAATTTTTATGGAGATTGCATTGAACATGTAGATTGCTTTTGGTATTACAACCATTTTCACAATGTTGATTATTCCAATCCATGAGCATGAGAGAACTTTCCATCTTCTGTAGTCTTTGAATTCTTTGTTCAGTGGTTTATAGTTTTCATTGTAGTGCTCTTTCACATCCTTTGTTAAATTTATTCCTAGATATTTTTTTTTGAGGCTTCTATAAAAGGAATTGTTTTCCGGTACTCTTTCTAAGTCTGTTCATTGTTGGTAAATAGAAACGCTACTGATTTTTGTAAACTGATATGTCTACTTTGCTGAAGTTGTTCATGATGTCTAGGAGTTTTCTGGGTATTTTAGGTACAAGATCATTTCATCTACAAGTAGGGATAGCTTGACTTCTTCTTTTCCTATTTGAATTCCTTTTATTTCTTTTTCCTGTCTTAAAGTTCTAGCTAGTAATTCTAAAGCTATGTTGAATAAAAGTGGAGAGAATGGACACCCTTGTTTCATTCCTAACTTTAGGGGAAATGGTTTCAGTTTTTCCCCATTTAGTCTAATGTTGGCTACAGGCTTTTACAAGACCTATTTTAAAGCATATATAGGTAAATCCTAGAAGTACAGCTAAAATGATGGAATTGCAAGGAAGAAGGGGAAGATCATATTTTTTGGGAAGATCTGGGAAAGCTTACTGGTGATAGGTTTTGAGCTGATTCTTAAATGTATTGCTAAGAATTTCATCAGATGGTTAGTGGTTAAATAGCCTTCAGCAGAGGCTTAACAATAGAAGAAATGCTGTGTTTATTTTAAGAATTGCTATAGTTTGGATCCAGAATGTCCTTCAAAGGCCCATATCTTAAAGGCTTGGTCCCCATCTGTGGTGCTTTTGGGAGGTAGTGGAACTTTTAAGAATTGGGACTTATGAAAGGTCTTCAACTTATTTGGGATGTGCCCTTGAAGGGGATTGTGGGACCCTTTTTCTTTCACTTCCTGACATTGAAGCAAGAAGCTTTGCTCTGCCACATGTTCCCACAATGATTTTACTGCCCTCCCCTAAACCAGAGACCTAAAAGCAATGGGTCCACTACATCATGGACTGAAAGCTCCATCGTTGTGAACAAAAATAAATCTTTTATCTTTATAAGGTGTTTATTGTAAGTATTTGTTACACTGATGGAAAGCTGCCTACATATGAATAGAGATAACAATCTTATGTTTGGGGGACGTACAGTTTGAGAAGGCATATACGTTGAAAAAAAGTAGGTAGGGCTGTCAACTTTGTAAATTCTTTGTCAAATAGAGTATTTCAAATTTAAGAGTCTATCTGTCCTTTCAAACATGGCTTTTTGTCCATTTGGATATGCTGTGAGGCTAATCACATTTTCTTAAGAGTTAATTGACAAATACATGAATGCTTGGAACCTAGTCAACTTATAAAAGGAACCATGTTACTGCTTCCTCCCCAGTGAGATAGTTATAAAGAGGTGTGCTTTGTTCATAATGATACAGACGCTTATCACTAGACTAGAAAATGTCATATGTAACTAGCAGGTGATTTCAGTTTCATTTTAGTACTCGATCCTAAAGGATTATATACTCTTTAATTATACTTGTTTTCAGTAAAGAAGAAATAAAAGATTCACAGATGAAGATTTTCCAGGAAAGGACTTTGAATTAAAGACGACTTTTTATATTTAACAAGTAAGTATGTTTCTTGTGTGTTGAATTTGGTCGATAAATGAGTTTCTTAGTTTTTATTTCTTCAGATATCTTCTTTATCACAGAGAAATCATGTACAAGGGCAAAAGTTACATATTTTGACTGGCAATCAGGTAGTCATATAGCTAGGTTGACCTCTGAATGAAAATAAATTGAAACTGTCCTTTTAAGTCAGTGAGTGTAAATATCCCTAGAACCCAAATTTTGTAGGTGGCATTATTTTTCCTCTGGTGCTATTGGAATAGCAATCAACTAAAAGTAGAAATGAACTATCCTGAATCCAAATTATAAAAATATAAGGTTATTGAAAGACGTGGGCTGTTTTTATGAGAGCTGCTATGTTTATTAGCTTCCTATGTAAATTATGTTCCTCCTGACTCAATTAGGAATATGAACAGTGTTGTATCAGATTAATCTATTGAGTGTAATGTTCTGCCAATAATTCAGTTTCTGTTTCTTAGAAATGATCCTTTCCATATTGTAAAACTTGTCTTAAAACTGCTAGTGTTTTACTCATTCATGTCAAGTAAGGGAAGTTCTTTTTGTGAGTGGAGAGATTAAGAAATGCATACACAGAAACTGCTTAGATTTTATAGTCCGTAATTTTAAGTAAGTTATTTATATTCTAATTTAATTTATGTAAAATTTTAGCTCAACTATTGAATTTTTGTCATTGTACTATTCTGAAGATGTCAGACTATAAATCTTTGCTGAGAAATGTCTGGAAAATGAGTTAAAGATTTTTGCTTAGAAAGGTCAGCATCACATCCTTTGAAATTCTAACCGTATTTCTTTCTCTTTTTATTTTCCTACAGAAAATAATTATATACTATGGTTTCAGTCTGTCAAATCTGTAGACTTCTATGCTTGTGTCATATTCAAGCAACTATTAGTATTTTCTGTTCCTCTTTCATAGACTGTGTAGTATATTGTGTGGTTTTAACCCAAGCACTGGATGCAAGCAGATTTTACTCAGAGATAACTCCTATAAACACCCAACATGTCTAATCTTCAGTTTTCTGGTTTGTAAAATGGAGCAGTAATACCCTTCTCACAAGGACTTGTGAAGATTAAATAAACAGTGTATGCAAAACACTTTGCTTACAATTAACATTCAGTTTTGGTAGGCTACTATTAGTATATCTATTCTTCTACTCTATGATTTTTCCTACCTAGCAAAGATGAGGAAACTATAATTTTAATAACAATGTTAGAATAGGATTTGGATGCACATTCCACATAACAAATATAACTATGCTAAGGAATCTCTGCCAAGAGTTCATGGAACTTTTGTTTATGGAAGTCATACATTTGAAATCTATCTGTTCTTTCCACTTGGAAAGACGTTATACTTGGTAATTCACATGGTTCTACTTGCCTCTTTCTCAGTGAGTCCCGTCCTGAATGTTCTTAAAAGAAAACAGTGTGTTATCTGCTCTAGTTACCATAATAGCATACCATAGACTTACTGACTAATACCTTGGGGTTATATGTGTTCTATGCATTGTCTTTATTAACTTTCATAACACTCTTTGAGGTATATGCCATTATTTATATTTCAAGTGAGGAAAACAGGGTATAGGGAGGAAAATAAAATGCTCAACAGTACACAGCTGGCAGGTAGCTGCATTAGTACTCAGACCCAGCTTTTAAAATGACTGAAGTAAGCCAGATGGCTATAACCAAAATTTATTTTCTCACATCTGTGGAGATTGAAGTTTAAGAATAAGGTGTCAGCAGGGTTGGTTTCTGGTGGGCTTCTCTATTTCTGGGATGCAGATGGCTGCTTTCTTGCTGTATCCTCACACGATCTTTACTTTAGTGTCTCTTCTGACTGCTCCTTCTCCATCTCTGCCTCTTTTCCCTCCTCCTCCATTTCTACCTCCTCCTCCTCTTCTTCCTCCTTCTCCACTTCCTCCACTTCCTCTCCCTCCACTCTCTCCTCCTCCTCTTCCTCATCTTCCTTTTTCTTTTTCTTTTGTGGTGCTGGGTATAAAACCCAGGGCCTCATGCTAGACAAGTTCTCTACATTGAGCTATATCTCCCCAGTTATTCTCTTCTAATAAGGAGACCATTTTTATTGGATTAGTTCCCTAGAGTTCATATATCATTAATTACCTCCTTAATAGCTATACCTTCAAATATAGCCCCATTTGTGAGCATCAATATATGAATTGGGGGTCAGTTTATTCCATGTCATATAGAAAAGAATCATGAAGAAAAAAAATCATCTATTCATTCCCCAGGTAAAACCACAGTTACCATTTAAAAATTTTCTCTAGTAATATTTCCTTTTATTTTCATAGTTTGGAGATCATACCATAGTATTTTTTCAGTTAACATTATATAAGGTGAAGTCAGAGGTCACAAACTCAGATGTTTAGACAAGCAGGCATACAAGGTAATAATAATAACTATCATTTCTTGAGCCCTAACTATGTGCTAAGTACCTTTCTAGGGGTGTATATGTTATATGCATTATTTTTCTTAAACTCATAACAATTCTTTAAGGTATGTCTCATTATTATGAAGAAAATTGGGTGTAAGGAGGAAAATAAATGTTGAAGGAAACACAGCTGGTAGGTAGCTGCATTAGTACTGAGATCCAGCTTTTAAAATGACTGAAGTGAACTGCAGAGAGCATACCCGCCGAAAGGGCCATCACTGTTTATAAAAAATGGTGGTGTAACATAGTGGATCTTTCAATTTTTTGACGGAAATCTGATTTTTTTTGTGTGTGTAAAATGTTGACAATTAGGAAAACAAAAATGCTTGAGTCAGACAAATCTTGCCTTCAGATTGTATTCAGCTTGTGTTTATAAGATAGGGATCGTAATATCTGCATTCTAAGTTTGATATAAGAATTTAATTAGGGCTTTTTTTGGTGGGACTGGGGTGTGAACTCAAGGCTTTGAACTTGCAACACAGGTGCTCTACCACTTGAGGCACACATCTAGTCCACTTTGTTCTGGTTATTTTTGAGATGGGGTCTTGGGAACTATTTCCCCGGGCTGATCTCAAATTACAGTCTCCTGATCTCAGCTTCCCAAGTAGCTAGGATTACAAGATGTAAGCCACAGGTACCAGGCTAGATTAGGGCATTTTGTATGCAACATTTAACTCAATACCAGGCATAGAGTTCCAAATAAATGTTAACTCTTATTAGTAGGATAAACATTATCTCTAGTTATCAAAATTCCTCAAACGTATCATTTATCTTCGAAGTTATTTAAAAAACCCTCACAAGAACATGTGTTGTAAAAACTCAAGCAATATAGAAGCATAGAAAATAATGACAAGCTGCATTTGCTTCTTATTCCCAACCTCCTTTCCCTTTTTCATATATAATTAAAAGCCATAAGTGCTATGTTTTATGTTTCTAATACTTACCTTGTTCATTTAATACATCTTGGGGAGCTTCTGAAGTCAGTTCAGACAAAGCTACCTCGTCCTTTCTACAGGTTGTATGATGTATCCTTTATGGTGATATATCAGAATTTATTGAAATAGGCCTTTCAGTTATCATTTAGGTAAATTTCAGTGTTTTGTTGTTATAAAAAAGACTACAAAGAGCACATAACTTTGTGCATATTTGTGAATATTGCCCTAGGCTGAAATCCTGCATGGAATTTCTGGGTCAAAAGCACATTCTGTAATTTTACATATTCTTTAACATATACTTTAGGTAACTTTTACAATTTTTATTAGTCACTTTTTACGTTCCATTTTACAAGTCTACCTTTTTTACTTTACCACTTCCTTCTGATAACACATTAAGGTGGTTTCCAATTTTTTTTCTACTATAAATGGTCCTGTGGTAAGTATCTCCACTGAGTAGAATATATTTTTAAAAAGATTAATGCTTTTGTTTGATAGCAAGTTGTTAACTAGTAAGTATATTTTTGTGACTTTACTTTCCCAAATGTAAGAAGTATATCTAATGGTAATATACCATTTTTAGAAAAAATATAGTTTTGATAACATTAGAGGCCAGGTTTTATACTTAAAGATTTTTAGGAATTTAATGCTTATGTTTCATTTTAGGTATTATCATCTGTAATGAAGATAACTGTGAATCAGAAGATTGAGTAAGGCATTGTAACATTGGACCTGGATTAGAGATTTAGAAAAGAAAGTTAAAATTAGTCACTTTGGTTTTAGTGTTCCAATTTCATAATATTTATTTTTTTCTAAGTTGACTTAGGGAGTAGAAATTAAAAATTCAGTGGTGTACCAAAGGACACACTAATATTTGTTCTGGCATTTTTTTTCTTTTTGTGTGAGAAAAGAGTAGATAGCCAAGAGCTATAGTGATTCATAATGAAATATACTAAATGCAATTTTATGATGTCAGTTTTTGGCATTATAATCTATATAACTGACTTAATTGTGGACATCTGTGTATCTGTCAGGTTTTTCCATGAAGGACAATATGTTTCTGGTATTTTAACATTAAGCTTTATGCTTTTTGGAACACTTGTGGTCCAGTGTTTTAGTTATTCTTGGTATAAAGCCGATTTAAAGAAGACAGGCCAAGAGAGTGAGCATTGTTTTCTTCTACTTCATTGCTTGCAAGGAGGAGTTTTTGTGAGGTGAGTCTACACATTTGATCACTAACATTGTTATTTTAGCCAAACAGAAGCTACCTTTCTGTTATTTGAGTAGTTGAATATGCCCAAGTTCTTATTTTCAAGTAGCACAAAGGTTACTTGCTTTTCACTATGGGTGCTTATACAAGTTGTTATTGTACTAGCACAATTTTCCAGATTTATTGAATGTTTTTGTTTCTTTTTCTTTTTGAGACAAGGGTCTTGTCACATAGTCCAGGCTTTGCCTCGAATTCATGATCCTCCTGTCTTAGCCTCCCATTAAGTGTGCACCACAATGTCTGGCTTAATGAACTTTTTAAATTTATGTAATTAAGTTATGGTTTTTATATGTACTTAGTTTTATCTTTTAGGTATATTTTATGTTGGACGGTACAAATGTAGCTATCACTTATAGCTCTGAGAGAGTACTTAATTTTTTACTATTCATCTAACTAAATGAAATTTTTACTCTAACAATGCAGTAGGCAGCTGCTTAGCTATATACACAGTCATAGAACAAAAAAGAACCTTAAGAATCATGTTGTTAAGCATTATTATTTTATACCATTAAAGAAAGTAGAATCTAAATAGACCCTGAGAATTCTGTGATTCTCTGTATACTTATTTTCATTATCACCTTAAGGGATTTTATTATTAAAAACAACATATATTTTAAAATAATATTTGCATTTTAAATAAACACATATTTAAAAAGTAAAGATAGCTATTAAAAGAGGATTACATATTTTTTATAGTTAGATTTTCAATTTGGCCTATTTTATTATCTAACATAGAGGCTATTTTTTGATTGTCTCCTGTTTAAAAACAACAAATTTATGGGCATAAGTTGAAAATTTTAAAACATTCCAAGCTTTTGATCACTAACATTGTTACTCTTTAATCCAAAAAGAAACCACCTTTTTGTTTCTGGGTAGTGAAATGTGCAAAGGTCACTTGCTCTTCATTACTGGTGTTTATATGAGTCATTGCAGTACTGTCAGAATTTTCCAGATCCATGAGCAGAGTGTTTCAATTTAATGTAGTGTTTTACTTTGTTAAGAGAAATAAAATGTATAGTGAAAAAGACATTTGCAGGTTTTAGGGAAGCTCAAAAGAAAGTACTTTAGTTAGCATTGGAAGTAAGTTTTGAAATTTTATCTTAATGAGATGAAAAGGAATGGAGTAAAACAGTGCTGATAAGTAAGTAAATGTGTAATAAGTAAGATTTAATGAGTAGTCTATTAATGAGAATTACATAATTGTAATATGTGAAGAAAAATAAGAATTACTCGTACACTAAGTTTAGAAATATGGTAAATATGAGTTTATTTGCTGTTTTATTAAACATTTTCCATCTATGGAACTATTTTCATTGATGTTTCAACTGATAAGCTTAAGATATTACAGGATATTCTATCCTGTTAAAAGTAAAAATTTATGGGCACTAAATACACAATACGTAATTTATATTGTGTATAGATTATAAATAAAAGAAAGGCAAAATTGCCTTGATTTTTGGTGTTTCTTGATATTAGTAATTTTTGATTCAGAGTCAGATGTTGTGTTTAAAAATTATAGTGGTGCTGATCTCCTTTTTCTTTGCTCAGCATTAGCGTAAGGGTGCTCTAATTTTGATTTACCTGTGTTACTAGGGTGCAGCCTCTGGGCACTGAGAGCCTGGTTATTTTCACCCCACAGATCCTGAACACTAGTCTTTATTTCCTTGTTCTACAGGACTACTAGACACTTTGCTTTTAAGAAATTTTCTGCTTACTTTTGCCTCCATGATACAGTTTCAATATTTGGAAAATGTCTTAGGGAAAAAACTGACTGAAACTGAGGCCCTGGAGTTCTGCAAGATCTCTAAAACCTGTGGTAGTTTCTCTGTTTCCTAACAATAGCCTTTTGCCTGAGCAAAATTCTATTTTCATTCTCTTGTCTTGAGCAACAGAATCTGCACTTAACCCCAGGCAACAAGCATCTATAGAAACATCTCCATTTCTAGCTTCTGTAGTTGTTTTGGCAAGAGCATTATGCTGCTCCAGTATACTACATCCTCCCTGGCAGTGTAGTCCACAATATGCAAAATAAAACAAAACCTTTAGTGTTAACATTGATAACCTAAAGATCTCAAAACACCTGAATTCCATTTACCATATTTCCCACTTACTTATTAATGTTGCTGGTATTTTAATTCCTATTTTAGATCTTACTGGGTGATATTGTTGCTGCATTATAATTTCTGCTTTGTATAGTTGAATTTTATTAAATTTTGTTTACATTTATTATAGTATTTTAAAATTTTTTCTTAAATCTCAGATCTGACTTAGAATGCCTTTCTGAGGTCCATCTTTTAAAATTCTATCTGTGGAGGTTCTGTTGGTGATCTCGTCTATCAATTTTTAGTTGCTTAAAAATTCTAGAGTAGCTATAGAATTCTAGACAGATGGTTATTTTCTGTCTGCATATTATATTCTCTTGTTGTTTGCATTGTTCTGGAGGAGTTAGATTTCAGTCTTAGTGCTGCTCTTTTGAAATTATTTTATCTTTTACCTCTCTTCTAGTTCTTTATCCAAACCACCTAAACCACTTTAATGTTTAGGTGTAGATTTCTTTTTAGTTCTCTTACTTGGGCTTTGCTGGACCTCTTGGTTTTATGGATATTATGTTCCACCAGCTCTACACAATTCACAGCTATTATCTTTTCTGACATTTTCTTTACCACATTTCTGTCTCTTTCCTCCTGGGACTCCAGTCAAATTTAAATTAGACCCTCTCTCTGTATCTAAAAGGACTCTTACATGTTAAGTTTGAAATTATTATTTTTTTAAATTCTTTATGGTACAGTTTACATAATTTTCATGACTTTAAAAAATTTCACAAGTGTTTTCTTTTGCTGTGGTCATGATGTTATTACATGTAACCACTGACTTTTTAGAAGTTGCAAGTGGTTATTTTCAAGTTTGCCATGTCTTTGTAGTTTCTGTTCACTTGCAGATATCTTCATATTTGTCAACTATATCTTTAAACACAGTAAGTATGGTTGTTTATTTATAATTCCAATATCAGAAGCCTCTTCATGTTTGTTACTAGCAGCTGTGCTTTCCATTGGGTGGTCGTATTGCCTTGTTGTTTGGTAGGCATGACATCAGTAATCATGTTCTGGTCATTGCACTTGAAAATTTTGTGTGTGGGGCCTTCCTCAAGCCCCCCTAAAAACTTCAGGTTTGTTTCTACAAAAGCCTGGAGGGTCTATAAGGTGGAATCTGGAGCTGGGGATGTAGTTCAGTGCTTGAGTGTTTGCCTAGCATGCATGAGGCAATACTGGTTTTAATCCCCAGTATTACAAACAAAACAAAACAAAACAAAACAAAAAGATAGATTCTACACTTAGCTTTGTGGCTTAAAGTTCCCTGAACTACATAGGTGATACAGACCTGGGATACAAATCTGTTCAAGAGAAGTCTGTGTCAGTGATATTTCAATTTCAGTCAGTTTTTTAACAAATGAATTTTATGGAGGTACAGTTTTCTATACATTAAAACGTAAAATTCTAAATGAAATCTTAAAAGTTATTTATTCTTCCTAATCTACAGTATTTTCTCTCCATTTCTTTAGATTGTAATTTCTCTTAGCATTGCTTTCTAGTTTTCTGTGTAAAAGTCTTATACATATTTTGTAATAATTATTCCTAAATATTTCATTTTGGGAAGCTATTAGAAATCCATTTATTTTTAATTTCAGTTTCTAATATTTATTGCTGGTATATAGAATCAGTTCATTTTTGTATTGAGAGTTCTATTCTAAGACTTTGTTAAGGACATTTATTCTGGTAAATTTTTGTGATGTATTTATGATGCTTCTTTACATAGATAATCCTCTCATTTGCAAAGAAATCATACCATCTTGATTACTTTAGCTTTATAATATATCTTGAAATCCTGTACTATTTTTTTCTTTTAAAATAGACTTTATTTTAGAGTAGTTTTATATTTACAGCAAAATTGAACAGAAAGAACAGAGTTCTCATATACTCCCTGCTCCCCCTGCCATCCACTCACTGTACAGGGTTCCTCACTGTCTGTGTCCTGCACCAGACTGATACATCTATTATAATAGATGAACTTAACTGACATGTTGTCATCACTCAAAATTCCTGGTTTATACTAGGATTCACTCAATATGTTGTACATTCTATGAGTTTTGACAAATGTATGACATGTATCTACTAATGTAGTATCAGACAGAATAATTTTACTGGCTTAAAATTCCCTGGGCTCCATTTAACTCCTTGCTAACCACTGCCAACCACTGATTTTTCCTTCTGTTTTATTAGTTTGCTTTCACAGAATGTCATAAAAGTTGGAATCATGTAGAATGTTTCCCTTCAGATTGGCTTCTTTTACTTAGTAATATGCATTTAAAATTCTTCCACATTTCTTCCACCTCACTGGCTCATTTCTTTCAAATGCTGAATTCCATCGTCTGGACGTACAACAGTTTATTCACTCATTAGGCCATGCCTTACCATGGCGCGTGATCTGGAAAGAGTTTAGACTCTTCTGTAATGGAGGGAATCATCAGAAGTATATTGATATAAACACAGAGGTGTACATTAGGTGTCTTTTAAAATGTTGCATTTTATGTCTTCAGCCTCCCATAGCCTTTGATGTGACTAAATACAGCATCTAATTCCTTCTAGCTCAAGGAAAGTCTGAGTAGCACTTTTATTCCCACAAATGCAAACTTCAGGGAAAAGAAAAGAGTTTAGACAAGACCACATATTTTAGAAATTGACTGGAATAGAATAAGAAGCAACAGTCACTATATCCAGGGTGAGAACAGTAAAGGATTTGATTAATTTTAGAATTAGGATCACTTAAGATAGTACATTATAGGCTATATTTCTAGGGAGGATACCAGATAACTAGAAATATTTCAAGTTAATCAACATTTTAATATAAAAAACATATAAGTACTGTAAGAAAACATGGGAGAATTCCTTTATAACTTTGGTATGGGGAAAGCCTTTCTAAGTATGATTCAAAATCCTGAAGCTATAAAAAAGGTAGATCTGACTATAAACTAAGTGCATGTCAACAAACAAAACAAGCCCTCCCCCTAAAAAAACCCAGAATAAAAGCAAAGTCAAAGGAAAACCAACATTAATAGGGAAAAATATTTGTAGCTTGTGAGAGATGAAAGCCTCGTGCTGTGAGAACTTCTAGTCTAGGGATATGTGCCTAGGCATATAGTGACTGTTGCTTGCTTTCCTCTTCTAGTCAATTTATGCAATGGCAAGCTGCATAGCTATTACAGAGAATGATAAAGTACTTTATGTACTGAGATGGTTATATATTGTGCGTCTGTTGCTACTAAGTATGCTGTTACTGCTCAGGGATCATTGGAGTCAAGTGTTCCATTTTTCAGGATGTAAATTAGTTAATATTTTTGTATTTCTATTTTATGTATGATTTGTGATTAACACCTCTCTTTGCCAAAGGATATTTTTCTTTTGATGGGCATATGGAATGCATTTGAATTACTTAAAATATTGAAATTGCTTTTGCTCCTTAAAAATATGTAATAATGTTCAAATTGTATAAAAGAGTACACAACAGGAGCTGAGCCTCTCTTTTCCCACAGATTGTAGGGTCCTTGTGTACAGTTTCTAAAATGGCATTGGGTAGTTGAACCATCTTTCATAGTCTAGTTTTAAGTTTAAAACTCCTTAGAGGACATCTAGACTTGTTGAAATTTCATAGGGTTTAAAATTTCAGATTTGGACTGTTTACCTTAATCTTTAAATATTTGGGGGAATTTCTAGATATTTTATTGTTGATTTCTTGTAATGTCATTATGTGAACATATTTTGTGTGATTATAGTCCTTTTACATTCATTAAGACTTATTTTAAAGGCCCATCCTTAATGAATTTGAAAATAATTTGTAATTTTCAATTGTTAAGATAGTATTCTATAAATATCACTTAGATCAATTTGGCTGATAGTGTTATCTAAATCTTCTATCTATTTCCTGATTTTTAGGTCTATTTTTCCATTCAAGTACTGACAGAAAGGTATTAAAATCTTCAAGTCTTTGGATTTTTTTTTCCATTTTACACACTGGAATTTGAATTTATGACCTTATACATGCTAGGTGTGCATTCTGCTCTTGAGTTATATCACCATCCCTTTTAAAAAACATTTTGAAATAGGGTCTCCCTAAGTTGTCCAGGCTGGCAATCCTCCCTTACTTTCCTGAGTACTTACTTACTTACTTTACAGGCATGTGACACCATACTAGACTTCTCTTTACTTTTGATATTTTTTGCTGGATGTATCTTAGAGGTATACAGATTGTGGAATGTAGTGTCTTCATAATGAATTGATTGTTATATCCTTTTGACATGACCATCCTTATCTCTAGTAATGTTCCTTGATTTAAAGTCTTTTATTTGGGATATTAATATAGCCACATCAACTTTTTTGTGTGATTTCCTTTCAAACTGTGTCTTATATTTAAAGAATCTTTTGCTAAGCACATAAAGTTATATCATGCTTTTTATCCAATGACAGACTCTTTTAATTGGGATGTTTAGTCCATTTACATTTAATGTAATAACGGATAAAGTTTTCTTCTGGCTTATGTTACTTGTAACAAGAAGCCAGCCAATATTTTTTATTGTTCCTTTATGTAGAATATCTTTCTCTCTGTGTTTTAGATTTTTCAACAATTTAAGAATGATACACTAATGTTGCACTTGTTTGCATTGTTTCTACTTGGATTAATTGAATTTGTGGGTCTGTTTATGTTTTAGACCAAATGTGGAAAATATGTTTTTAGCCAGTATATTGTCAAGTACTTTTTTCATGCTCCATTCTCTGGGACTTCAATTATACAGATTTTATTGAATTTCTGTTCATTTTTTCCTGTTTTTTCTTTGCAATCTAGTTTGATAATTTCTATTGACCTGTTGTCTTATTCTGTGAGGCTGCTATGCAAAATATCATGGACTGGATGATGTTTAAACAATAGAAGCTCATTTCTCGAAGTTTTAAAGGGTAGGAAGTCCAAAATCAAAGTACTGACAGATTCACTGTCTAGTGAAGGACTACTTTCCGGTTCTTAGATGTTATCTCCTAATTATATCCTCATATAGTAGGAGGGAAAGGTACTCTCTAAGGCCTCATTTATTGGGGCCCATTCATCTATAGTTATCTCTCCCCCCACCACATGCCATCATATTAGGCTTTGGTCTGTGATGTTGGGGAAATATAGATATTCAATTGACAACACCTACCTTAAAGTTCAATGATCCTTTTTTTTGTTGTGGTCAATTTGCTAGTAAGTCCATCTGATGAGTTTTTGATTTTATATAGGCTTTTTTAAATTCTTTGGCTGTACTGGGGTTTGAATTCAAGGTCTCATGCTTGCTAGGCCAGTGATTTACCACTTCAGCTACATCCCCAGTCCTTTTTTTTGACTTCAGTTATTTTTAAGATAGGGTCTTAACACCTAAAAAATTAGCTAGCATTTGTTGCCCTTAACGCAGAGAAACTAAAGCAGATACCTTAAAAGCAACTGAGGCCAATAGGAAAAGGGGACCAGGAACTAGAGAAAAGGTTAGATCAAAAAGAATTAACCTAGAAGGTAACACACATGCACAGGAAATCAATGTGAGTCAATGCCCTGTATAGCTATCCTTACCTCAACCAGCAAATCCCTTGTTCCTTCCTATTATTGCTTATACTCTCTCTTCAACAAAATTAGAGATAAGGGCAAAATAGTTTCTGCTGGGTATTGAGGGGGTAGGGGGGAGAGGGAGGGGGTGGAGTGGGTGGCAAGGGTGGGGGTGGGGGCAGGGGGGAGAAATGACCCAAGCCTTGTATGCACATATGAATAAAAAAAAAAAAAGATAGGGTCTTAAGCTTTTTGCCTGGGCTAGCCTCAAACCATTATCTTCCTACTTATGCCTCCTGTGTAACTGGGGTTACAGATATGTACCACTATGCCCAACTTGTTTGTTGAGATGAAGGTCTTGCTAACTTTTTGCCTAGGCTGGCCTCAAAACATGATCCTTCCAATATGTGCCTCCTGAGAAGCTGGAATTACAGATGTGCCCTACCATGCCCAGTTTCTATATGGTATTTTCCTAAAATTTCCATTTGTTCCTTTATCATAGCTTTCATATCTCTCCAAAATTTGCAGTTTTTTCACCCATTACATAATTTTTCCTATAGATTCTGTAACATTTATTATAAAGTTTTTATTAGCTTATTTCAATATCTGGTCACTTATAGTTATGTTTTTATTAACTGATAGTTTTTATGAACTGTTTGTTATTTGTATTTGTTCATTTGTATGGCAAGTAATTGTTTACTGTGTTGTAAACATTATGAGGTAAGCGGTTTCTTTTTTTTTCTTTTTTTTTTATTATTCATATGTGCATACAAGGCTTGAGTCATTCCTCCCCCATGCCCCCACCCCCTCCCTTACCACCCACTCCGCCCCCTCCCTCTGCCCCCTACCCCCTCAATACCCAGCAGAAACTATTTTGCCCTTATTTCTAATTTTGTTGTAGAGAGAGTATAAGCAATAATAGGAAGGAACAAGGGTTTTTGCTGGTTGAGATAAGGATAGCTATACAGGGCATTGACTCACATTGATTTCCTGTGCATGGGTGTTACCTTCTAGGTTAATTCTTTTTGATCTCACCTTTTCTCTAGTTCCTGGTCCCCTTTTCCTATTGGCCTCAGTTGCTTTTAAGGTATCTGCTTTAGTTTCTCTGCGTTAAGGGCAACAAATGCTAACTAATTTTTTAGGTGTCTTACCTATCCTCACCCCTCCCTTGTGTGCTCTCACTTTTATCATGTGCTCAAAGACCACTCCCCTTGTTGTGTTTGCCCTTGATCTAATGTCCACATATGAGGGAGAACATGCGATTTTTGGTCTTTTGGGGCAGGCTAACCTCACTCAGAAGGATGTTCTCCAATTCCATCCATTTACCAGCGAATGATAACATTTCATTCTTCTTCATGGCTGCATAAAATTCCATTGTGTATAGATACCACATTTTCTTAATCCATTCGTCAGTGCTGGGGCATCTTGGCTGTTCCCATAACTTGGCTATTGTGAATAGTGCCGCAATAAACATGGGTGTGCAGGTGCCTCTGGAGTAACCTGTGTCACATTCTTTTGGGTATATCCCCAAGAGTGGTATTGCTGGATCAAATGGTAGATCAGTGTTTAGCTTTTTAAGTACTAGTTTACATTCCCACCAACAGTGTAAGAGGGTTCCTTTTTCCCCGCATCTTCGCCAACATCTGTTGTTGGTGGTGTTGCTAATGATGGCTATTCTAAAAGAGGTGAGGTGGAATCTTAGTGTGGTTTTAATTTGCATTTCCTTTATTGCTAGAGATGGTGAGCATTTTTTCATGTGTTTTTTGGCCATTTGAATTTCTTCTTTTGAGAAAGTTCTGTTTAGTTCACTTGCCCATTTCTTTATTGGTTCATTAGTTTTGGGAGAATTTAGTTTTTTAAGTTCCCTATATATTCTGGTTATCAGTCCTTTGTCTGATGTATAGCTGGCAAATATTTTCTCCCACTCTGTGGGTGTTCTTTTCAGTTTAGAGACCATTTCTTTTGATGAACAGAAGCTTTTTAGTTTTATGAGGTCCCATTTATCTATGCTATCTCTTAGTTTCTGTGCTGCTGGGGTTTCATTGAGAAAGTTCTTACCTATATCTACTAACTTGAGAGTATTTCCTACTCTTTCCTGTATCAACTTTAGAGTTTGTGGTCTGATATTAAGATCCTTGATCCATTTTGAGTTAATCTTGGTATAGGGTGATATACATGTATCTAGTTTCAGTTTTTTGCAGACTGCTAACCAGTTTTCCCAGCAGTTTTTGTTGAAGAGGCTGCTATTTCTCCATTGTATATTTTTAGCTCCTTTGTCAAAGACAAGTTGGTTATAGTTGTATGGCTTCATATCTGAGTCCTCTATTCTGTTCCACTGGTCTTCATGTCTGTTTTTGTGCCAGTACCATGCTGTTTTTATCGTTAATGCTTGGTAATATAGTTTGAAGTCAGGTATTGTGATACCTCCTGCATTGTTCTTTTGACTGAGTATTGCCTTGGCTATTCGTGGCTTCCTGTGTTTCCATATAAATTTCACGGCAGATTTTTCAATCTCTTTAATGAATGTCATTGGAATTTTGATGGGAATTGCATTAAACATGTAGATTACTTTTGGGAGTATCGACATTTTTACTATGTCGATTCTACCAATCCATGAGCATGGGAGATCTCTCCACTTTCTATAGTCTTCCTCAATCTCTTTCTTCAGAAGTGTATAGTTTTCCTTGTAGAGGTCATTCACATCTTTTGTTAGGTTTACACCTAGGTATTTGATTTTTTTTGAGGCTATTGTAAATGGAATTGTTTTCATACATTCTTTTTCAGTTTGCTCATTGTTAGTGTATAGAAATGCTAATGATTTTTCTATGTTGATTTTCTATCCTGCTATCTTGCTGTAGCTATTGATGATGTGTAGAAGCTTCTGAGTAGAGTTTTTTGGGTCTTTAAGGTATAGGATCATGTCGTCTGCAAATAGGGATATTTTGACAGTTTCTTTACATATTTGCATTCCTTTTGTCCTTCTTCTTGCCTAATTGCTCTGGCTAGGAATTCCAGTCCTATGTTGAATAGGAGTGGAGATAGTGGGCATCCTTGTCTGGTTCCTGATTTTAGAGGGAATCGTTTCAGTTTTTCTCCGTTAAGTATAATGCTGGCTGTAGGTTTGTCATATATAGCTTTTATCATGTTGAGGTACTTTCTCCTTGAGGAGTTCTTGTAAATGTCTCCCACCTAGAGTCTATTGCACTGTGTCCTAAGATTCCCTGAGCCATGAGTGTTCCTTGTTTTCAGGCTCCCCTTAGTCTCAAACAATAGGCTCCGTCTCAAGATGGTATGCCTTGCTGTCACCCTCTAAGATAAAGGGAGTGACTGAATTTCTTCACCAAGACTAGAATATGGGGACTTATCTTGCAGGTACAATTGTTGGTCTGTCACCCACGCCATCTGTTTTACCTTGAAATGGAGTCTTTAGCTTCCTCTCCCTCTCCTGGGAAGCCACACTGATTTTTTTCTTTTGGTTGGGTTTCTCTGTGGTTTTCTGCTACCTCTTTGATGGGTCTTGGTGCTCTTCCTGTCTTTCTTTCTTCAGAATCTAGTTTCTCTTATGTTACCAGACTCTTCTCATTCATGGAATGAAAATGGTGGATGCTTCTAATTTGCCATCTTGCCCCATTTCTGTTGGTCCTTCTTAATTTCTAACCTCTCTGGTAGAGTAAAACGCAGTCCTCTGACTCTTCGGGTCAATAAGATTAGAGTTTACTGCTTAAGCTGAATCTTTTTGTGCTCCTTAGACCGTGGGGTGCTTTCAGAGGAAAAGGTAGTAAATGTGTATCTCATGTTATGTAGTTCCCTTCTTTCAAGGGTGAATCCCCTCAAGTTTCTTCCTACTTTTGGTTGCTCTTCTGTGTCTTTTAAAAATATTTTGTCTAGAATTTAACATTGTTACAGTAGGAAAGTTTGCCTGGTAAGAGGTAATTCATTACTAGAAGTCAATACCTTTTTAATCTAAAAATAATACTAGAATATAAATTATACCAAATAAGTGTTCTCTTTTTCTTCCCCCCTTTGGCTTATTCACCATTTGTCCCATAAAACTGAAACAATGTTCTGTTGATTAAAAATGATATTCAGGCAGAGAGAGAGGAGGTGGAGGTGAAAGAAAGAACAAAAGACTCAGAAAACACAACACAGATCTCTCACTATACAGAAGTACCATCTAACCAGACAGGTGACCTGGAACCTGTATAGCATAGTGACACTGGAAAAGCTCCCTCTCCTTTCTGGCATTTGGCTGCATTGTAGTGGCACTGATGGAAAGGGTACTGTCTGAACTTGTGACTTTTGGAATCAAAGATCTCTGTAGTTTCCCACCTCTGGAACCCACAGCAAGGGTCAAATGCTGGCAGTTTCAGTGAGTATTGGTATAGAGAGCTAGTCTGGCTATAGGGGAAAGACTGAATCAGAGCTACTGAGAGCTTCATGTTGCTGGAAGCCAATCTAAGACACAAAAGGGAGCAGAGGTTGCTTTCTTTGGGTATGTCAATTTAGGAAACTTGCTGCAAGAGCTCCCAAAGGGGGGGGGGGGGAAGGATATACAGAAGGAAGGTGAATATGGTGGAAATACTGTGTATTCATGTATGAAAATGAAAAAATGAGACCTGTTGAAACTATTCCAAGAATGGGGGGAGGAGGGATAAAGGACAATGATGGAAGGGGTGAATTTAACTAAGATATATTGTAAGTACTTTTGTAAATGTCTAGTACAACAATAATATGATAATAAATAAAAAAAGAGGGGAATGAGTAATTGCAAGTGATTACTTGCAGGAACTAAATTATAGAAGTCTGGAGTTCTGAAGGGTGGAGCATGTGCTTATTAGGCTGCTGCCCACTCTTCAGTGCAGATTGCTACAACCCTATAGTGTTTTCCTACCTCACATGTAGACATCAGAAGGTGCTCGTGCCAAACAGTTCTTCTTTACTCAGATTAGCAGAAATCTTATATTCCACTTCACCCTGTTCTGATTACTGTGACAACCAAGAGTATGACTGGCTCTACCCACACACCACTTCCTTTGGTTACTATGCAAGCACCAAAAACAAGAAGAAAAAGCCAAGCAGCACCCAGCCTCTGCTCTCACCAAATGGCACATAGCCAAAGTGGTCACAGAAGGATGATCCAGTTGGCAGAGATCTTGAGAACTTTCACTTCTGCCTGCACATTTGACCTCCTTGAAAGATAGTGAACCTACCCTTCCATCTCTCTTTCTCTCTCTCTCGTCTTCCTTTTTGGTGTTGTATTTTTGTTTGTTTTTCTATTGAGAGTTTTTGGGTCAGCTGATCAGTTTGAATAGTTACATACAAATTTTAATTTTGCTTTAAAATTAGTTTTTTCTTTCCCTTACCTTTCTTCTCCTTCTAACATCACATTTCTTTGTCTTGTTTCATTTTTGAAGACAGGCTGTCATTGTGGAGCACATACTGGCCTCAGATTTAAAGTACTCCTGACTCAGTCTCTCAAGTGCTGAGATTTCAGGTGGTCTGTACCATGCCTAGCTTTTAATGTGTAATTTTTAATCTTTTCTTCTTCTGTCTCCTTCCTCCTTTTTCTTTTTTCTTCAATTAGGTTATTAATCTCTTTTGTTTCTCCTTTCTCATTTTTTCCTCTTGAGATATTTTCATTTTTTGTTTTAATCTTTAATTGGATCATTTCTCTCTCTTCTTTTTTCTCATTGCCCCTTATACTTATTTTTCCTCTTTCTTCTCTTTTTTCCCATTTTAGTATTATTCTTTAGTATTATTTTTGTATTATGTTTTCATATCTTATTAACTAATATCTTAACAGTATTATCACAGTATTATTTTTGCACCTTTCGCCTCTAAAATTACTGGAGTTGTGGTGTTAATTTGTTATTGCCATATTCCCATAGCTGATTTGTTTATGTTTCCATTGTATTTTATTTTTTCTGAGTGGTGCTGAGGATTTGGCCAGTTTCTTGAGCACATTTTGTGGGTGTTTAGATACAGAACAAACCTAGTTGTGAGAAAGTGTACATCAGCACTGACATAACCTAGTTCAACTCAAACACTGATGAATACTTCAAAAGAAAGAATAGGGATGAAGCAGTGAAATACCAGATAGAATTCGATTCAAAAGAATGATTAGAAAAATGATGGTGAACTCCAAGGGCATAGAAATAGCTATATGAACTGAAAGAGGATATAAATAAATAACTCAATGAAGTAAGAAGCATAAGGCAGGATATGAAAGTACAATTTAATAAAGAGGGATTCTGAAAAATTAAAACAAAAATTTTGGAGAGGAAGAGTTCAATGAACCAAGTGAAAACCTCAGTTGAAAGCCTCACCAATAGACTGGACCAAGCAGAAGACAGAATATCAGGGCTTGAAGACTAGGTAGATGAATTAGAACATTCATACAGGAATAAAAAAATAATGACCAGAACATATAAGATCTCTGAGACATCATTAAAAGATCAAGCTTATAATTCTTTAGCAGAGAAGAAGAAGAAGAGGTACAAACTAAAGGCATTGAAACCATAGTCAATGAAATAATAGCAGAAAATTTCCCAAATCTTAGGGAATTGATGAATGTCCAGGTACAGGAGGCTTTCAATACTGCAAACAGGCATGACCAGAGAAGACCTTCTCCATGTCATATTATAGGTAAAATATTAAGTATATAAAATAAGGAAAGAATATTTAAACTGCAAGAGAGATGTGCCAAGTCACATACAAAGGGAAAGCCATCAGAATAATAGCACATTCCTCAACAGAACTTTAAAATCAAGGAAGCATGGAATAATGTATTTCAAGCCCTGAAAGAAAATAACTGCCAACCTAGATCACTATGCCAGGCAAAACTATCCTTCCTAATTAAAGGAGAAATGAGAACCTTCAATGATAAACAAAAGTAAAGGAATTCATGCTTGCTAATCCAGCACTGCAAAATATACTTAAAGGAACCCTATAGTGCTTACTTTGGCAGCGCATACCCTAAGAAGATACAGACAAGATTAACCTGGCCCCTGTGCAAGGATGATGTGCAAATTTATGAAGTCTTCCATATTTTTAGTCTCTTTACAAAGAAGAGCTCAGGACTGGATGTACTCACTGCCAGATTCTACCAGATGTCTAAAGAAAAGCTAACACCAATGCTCCTCAAACTATTCCATTAAATACAAAAGGAAATACATCTACAAACTCATTCAGTGAAGCCAGTGTTGCCATGATACTGAAGCTGGATAAGCACACCAGAAAAAAGAAAAACCATGGGCTAATTTATTTGATGAACATCAAAGCATACAAACTGAATTCAGCAACACATTAAAAAGATCATATATCATGAGCAAGTTGGTTTCATTCTAGGGATGCAAGGATAGTTTGAAATAATGCAAATCAATAAATGTAATATACCACATAAACAGAATCAAGAACAAAAATCAAATGATCTCCTCGATAGATATAGAAAAAGCCTTTGACAAAATTCAACATCCCTTTATGAAGCCCCAAAGAAATTAGGAATAGAAAAAACATGCCTCAGTACAATGAAGGCCATATATGACATACAGCCAACATTGTACTAAATGAGGAAAACAAACTATTTCCTATAAAATTAGGAATGAGACAAGTGTCTCCACTTTCTCCACTTGTATTTATAGTGTTTGAATTACTAGTCAGAGCAATAAGACAAAGAAATAAAACAGTTACAAATAGGAAAGGAAAAAGTCAAATAATCCCCACTTGCAGTCTTTTCTTAAAAGACCCTAAGACTCCACCAGAAGACTTTTAGATCTGATATATTCATCAAACTATCAAGATACAAAATCAACATACAAAAATCAGTAGATTTTTCTGTGCACCAACAACAAACTTCTTGAAAAGAAATCAGGATAATAATTCCATTCACAGTAACACCAGAAACCTCTGCTCTGGGAATAAACCTACCCTAACCAAAAAGGTGAAAAGTTGCTCAGTGAAAACTACAAAATACTGAAGGGAGAAATTGAATAAGATACTAGAAGGTAGAAATATATCCTGTGTTCATGGATTGGAAGAATTAATATTGCAAAAATGACCACATTGTGCAAAGAAAGCTGTAGATTCAATGCTCTCCTCATTAAAACTCCAGTGACATTCTTCACAGAACTAGAAAAAAAATCCTAAGTCATATGGAAGCACAAAAGATGCCATGGTGCCAAAGCAACCTTGAGCAAAAATCAAAATCCAATGCTGGAGGTATTATAATACCTGACTTCAAATTGTACTACAGAGCCATGCGTGGTACAGGCACAAATGCAGATAAAGAGCAATGGAATAGAATAGATGATTCAGAAATAAACCCACACAACTATAGCCATATGACTCTTAACAAAGGGACCAAAAACACATTGGAGAAAAGGTAGCCTCTTCAACAAGCAATGCTGGAAGAACTGGATATACTCACATAGAAGACTGAAACTAGATCCCTATCTCTCATCCTGTACCAAAATCAACTCAAAATGGTTCAAAGACTGAGTGTCTGAAACTATTACAGAAAAACATAGGTCTTAGGCAATGACTTTTGGAATAAGACTCCACTAGCTCAGGAAATGATAGTAAGGGTTGACAAACAGGATTGCATCAAATTAAAAAGTTTCTGCATAGCAAAGGAAACAAATACCAGAGTGAAGAGACAACCTAAAGAATGGGAGAAAATCTTTGCCAGCTATTCATCTCACAGGGTATTAATAGTCACAATATATAAAGAACTTGAAAAGATAAACATCAAAGAACAAATAACCCAGTCAATAAATGAGAAAATGAATGGAACAAACACTTCTCAAAAGATGTACACATTCCCAGTAAATAAAATTTTTTTCAAACATCCTTAACCATCAGGGTAATGCAAATCAAAACTACACTGAGGTTCAATCTCACTCCTTTGAGAATGGCTATCATCAAGAAAACAAAACAAAACAACAACAAAATGAGACTTAATACAGAGGATTAGAGACACACAGCACTTTTCTGCTTCTCCATGAACCTGAAACAAAATCATCAGATTTTTGTCTCGGGAAGAGGATTGGTGACAAAAAGCAAGGGAAGGCAATAGCAAATATTGGACTTTAGATTTATTAAAAAAAAAGAATTCTTATATAAAGCACTGAGTAAGATGTGAGGGAAGGAGGAGAACCCCACCAGAGGGGCTATAAGCACAAGACAAAAAGCCTCTAAAGATCCACAGGTGTGCACCAGCTGGATTTCTACAAAAATATAATCCAAGGTGAAAGAGCTACATACCACATAGCAGACAGATGCTAGGAAAGGAGGCAAGCCTATTCTTTTTCTTTCTTTTCTGTGTATATCCAAATCCTGAAGACTTCCCTCTTCACTGCCTAAGTGAAACCACTTGACCTCAGATTCACCAACAGAAGGTACTTGTAAGTTAGTGCCAGCAGGATCTCAGCTGCAAAGCCTAAGACAAACATCATCAAAATAATAGCCATGGAGCTTTAAGTGAGGGCTCTTGGAATGGTGGAAGATATGGACCTGCAACACAGACTTTTTGCATTCTAGTAAGAGAAGCGGTATACATCTGCACTGTCTGAGCTGACAGAAAATAGTTAAGGCAACCAGGGTCAATTAGCATCCGTTGTCTTGCCCAGCTAGTGCAAACTACATTGTTGTACGTCAAATACTCTGCTCTATGCAGTTTGATACCAAGATTTGGGCAATCCAAAGAAGAAATGGGGAGCCTTAGGGAGATCTGACATGCTTTACTACCCAGGCCACAGGTGACTCTGTGCAGAGGTTTTTATATAGATACAGATAAAAGGGCATTCTGCCAAGTTATTACATGCATACCTAGCTATAGTTATATAACTAATTGTCCTTAAGTGGGTTACATAGCATCTGTGCCACTATCTCCTAGATATGCTCAGTGCAACCTGCGTGTGGCAGGTAGCCTGTGTCTTTTCCCCACAGTTGTCTTGACTGCTTTGTCATCTCTAGATGGTGAGAGATACTGGCATACAAGAGCACTGCTCAAGAACTTTTCTCCCAGGATAAAACAACACCAGCAGAGACATCCAGTCTGGGGGTTAGTTTGTTTACCTACCAGTAACATTTGAGGACAGCCCCTACATTCCATGCCTGCTGGTGGATAAATGCTGTCCTGAATTTAACCCAATAGGGAAGGCAGGTCCTGACCTGCCTTGACCTGTCCTTATCAGCCCTTTAACAGACTCTACTGCCCATATGTTTATAAATTCAGAGAGGAAAACCAACCAACCAAACAAAAAAGCTCCTATAAAGGAAACTGAAAAGGGGTAAAAATCCACCTCCTTTCCCTCATCAAGGAAGAAATATTGGCTGGTATATATTTTATTGATGGTATTATTTACTTATTTTGTATAGTGGCAGTTGGTGGATTATGGTAGTTGTGGATTTACTCTTTTCCTTTTTTAAATTTCACTTTTGTCTTTTGGCCATTTTATCTTTTGCTATATCCATTTTACCTTGTTCTCTCTCACTGTCATTCTAGTTTTGCTTATACTTCCATCCTATATTCTCTTCCTCTCTTTGCCATTTTGCTTATTTTTCCATTTTTCATTCTTTTTTCATTTTTAGTAACTAGTCACTGATACCTTTAGAGCTAATAATTTTTAAACTCATAGTGTATCCTATAAGTATTTTAGTTCCCTTCCTTTCAAACTTTATTGAGGGTGCAAGTGATGTTTTCAATTGTTTTGCACTATGTTTAAATATCTGTTGTGTCTTTGAATTGTTGTTAGTCTGCCTACTTTCTCCCTTTTGAGTTATAGTAGAGATTGTGACCCCAAGAAAAGCCTGTCTACTAAGAAGACTCCTACAATAAAAAAATAAGTAAGTGAATAAATAAAAAGAGAAATTTATCCCAACTAATACACAAATCACAATGTGGTAACACAAGAAATGTGAAAGCATAAGGCAATATGCCCCCTCCAAAAGTTCATAATTCCCCAATATTTGAACCAAGAGATACTGATACAGCTGAAATTCCAGGCAAATTAAAAAATATAGTTCTACAATGCAGGAGGTATCACAATACCTGACTTCAAACTATATTACCAAGCATTAATGATAAAAACAGCATGGTACTGGCACAAAAACAGACATGAAGACCAGTGGAACAGAATAGAGGATCCAGATATGAAGCCACACAACTATAAGCAACTTATCTTTGACAAAGGAGCTAAAAATATACGATGGAGAGATAGCAGCCTCTTCAACAAAAACTGCTGGGAAAACTGGTTAGCAGTCTGCAAAAAACTGAAACTAGACCCATGTATATCACCCTATACCAAGATTAACTCAAAATGGATCAAGGATCTTAATATCAGACCACAAACTCTTAAGTTGATACAAGAAAGAGTAGGAAATACTCTGGAGTTAGTAGGTATAGGCAAGAACTTTCTCAATGAAACCCCAGCAGCACAGAAACTAAGAGATAGCATAGATAAATGGGACCTCATAAAACTAGAAAGCTTCTGTTCATCAAAAGAAGTGGTCTCTAAACTGAAGAGAACACCCACAGAGTGGGAGAAAATATTTGCCAACTATACATCAGACAAAGGACTGATAACCAGAATATATAGGGAACTTAAAAAACTAAATTCTCCCAAAACTAATGAACCAATAAAGAAATGGGCAAGTGAACTAAACAGAACTTTCTCAAAAGAAGAAATTCAAATGGCCAGAAAATACATGAAAAAATGCTCACCATCTCTAGCAATAAAGGAAATGCAAATTAAAACCACACTGAGATTCCACCTCACCCCTGTTAGCATAGCCATCATCAGCAACACCACCAACAACAGGTGTTGGCGAGGATGCGGGGAAAAAGGAACCCTCTTACACTGTTGGTGGGAATGTAGACTAGTACAACCACTCTGGAAAAAAATTTGGAGGCTACTTAAAAAGCTGGACATTGATCTACCATTTGATCCAGCAATACCACTCTTGGGGATATACCCAAAAGACTGTTACTCCAGAGGCACCTGCACACCCATGTTTATTGCGGCACTATTCACAATAGCCAAGTTATGGAAACAGCCAAGATGCCCCAGCACTGACGAATGGATTAAGAAAATGTGGTATCTATACACAATGGAATTTTATGCAGCCATGAAGAAGAACGAAATGTTATCATTCGCTGGTAAATGGATGGAATTGGAGAACATCATTCTGAGTGAGGTTAGCCTGGCTCAAAAAAGCAAAAATCGTATGTTCTGCCTCATATGTGGACATTAGATCAAGGGCAAACACAACAATGGGATTGGACTATGAGCACATGATAAAAGTGAGAGCACACAAGGGAGGGGTGAGGATAGGTAAGACACCTAAAAAACTAGCTAGCATTTGTTGCCCTTAACGCAGAGAAACTAAAGCAGATACCTTAAAGCAACTGAGGCCAATAGGAAAAGGGGAACAGGTACTAGAGAAAAGGTTAGATCAAAAAGAATTAACCTAGAAGGTAACACCCATGCACAGGAAATCAATGTGAGTCAATGCCCTGTATAGCTATCCTTATCTCAACCAGCAAAAACCCTTGTTCCTTCCTATTATTGCTTATACTCTCTCTACAACAAAATTAGAAATAAGGGCAAAATAGTTTCTGCTGGGTATTGAGTGGGGGGGAGAGGGAGGGGGCGGAGTGGGTGGTAAGGGAGGGGGTGGGGGCAGGGGGGAGAAATGAACCAAGCCTTGTATGCACATATGAATAATAAAAGAAAAATGAAAAAAAAAGAACTGGAAAAAAAATAAAATAAAAAATATAGTTCTAGAAATGAACGATGACCTGAAAGAGGATTCAAACACACAAATGAATTAACTAAGAAACTGAATTCCAGAACTGGATAAAAAAGTCAGCATCATGAATGAGAAGCTCAGCAAGGATGTTGAGATTCTGAAAAAAAAAAGCAACAAATGGAAGTGTTAGAAATGAAAAACTCAATAAATCCAGTAAACAAAGTGGAAAGCATTGCTAATAGATTAAACCATACAGAAGGAAGACTATCAGGGCTTGAAGACAAGGTCAAGGAAATACTACATTCAGATAGCAAAAAAGAAAAATAAACATACATGAACACAACTTTCAAGAACTCTGGGACACAATTAAGAGACCATACCTAAGAATCTATGGAATTGAGATGCAAACTAAAGGCATAAGAAAGCTATTCAATGAAAGTATAGCAAAGAGATTCCTAGGTTTTGGGAAAGATATGGACATCTAAGTGCAGGAGGCATATAGAACCCCAAGTAAACTGGATCAAAAAGAAAGACTGCACATCATCCTATACTTAAAATGTGAAGTCTAGAGAAAAAAGAAAGGACATTGAATGGTGCAAGAGAATAATGCTAACCTACAAGGTAGAAACATCAGAATGATACCAGATACTTCAGTAGATAGCCTAAAAGTCAGGAAAAATGTAATGGCATATTTCAATTCCTGAGAATAAAATAACTGCCAACCAAGAACACTGTGCCCAGCTAAATGATGCTTTAAAAATGGAAAGAGAAATAAAGACCTTCTAAGATAAGCACAAACTAAAGCAACTCATGATTATTAAGGCAGCGTTGCAGAAGATACTTTCATATGGAGAATGAAGAAAGTCACAAACATGAGAGTTTAGGAAAAAATAAATTTCATGAGTGAAAAGATGAACATGTAAACATTAGGAAAGAATCACTTTTGTTCAGTTCAATAAACTAGCAATCTCCAAAAATGAATAAAGGCAAAAAGAAAAGAACAAACAGTAATAGAGTCATGCAGGATAAAAAACAAAAAAAAAATTACAGAAATCAGGAAACACCTTTCCAATTAAAAGACACGTATTGATTCAATCAGTAAACAAGATCCAACTGTTTGTTGTCTACAAGAGCCATACCTCACTGGCAATGACACGCACAGGGTGAAAGTGAAAACAATATACCAAGCAAGTGAAAGCTAAAAGCAACAGGAGTAGATATACTCATATCAGACAAAATAGATTTCAGCCAAATTTAGAAGAGATAAAGAGGATCACTATATATTAGTAAAAGGAACAATCCATCCAGAATATATAACAATTGTAAATTAATATGCACCAAAACTTGATACACCCAACTTCATAAGACAGTATGACATAAAGGGATTGATAAAACAATAGTGTATGACTTCAATACCCTACTCTTGTCAATAAATAATCAACCATACCCAAAGAAAGTCAGCAAAGAAATTTCAGAGTTAAACTATTCATAGAGCAAGTGGACTTAGACATCTACAGAGTATTCCATGTAACTGTTGTGGATGGAATTATTCTTAGTAGCTAATGGAATGGTATACAAAATAGATTACATTTTAGGCCATAATGCAAGTCTCAGCAAATACAAGAAAATTGCAACAATGTTTTATATCTTATAAGATCATAATGGAAATAAGAGATTAATAACAAGAAAAACTACAGAAACACATGGAAACTGAACAATGTACTTTTGAATGATGAGTGGATTATTGAAGAAATCAGAGAATATAAAAAAATTTTAGAATTAAATGAAAATGAAAACACAACATACCAGAACTTATGGAATACAATAAAGGCAGTTCTTAGAGGGAAGTTTAAAGTTATGAATACCTACATTAAAAAAGCAGAGTGATCTCAACCTAATGTACTTCAGGGTCTTCAAGAAACAAGAACAGGTGAAACCCAAAATTAGTAGATAGAAAGAAATAATGAAGATTAGGGCAGAAATCAATGAAACAGAGACTAAAAGAACAATATAAATAATCAATGAAATAAGTAGCTGGTTCTTTGGAAAGATTAAAATGATCAGGCTGGAGGCATTGCTCAAAGGGTAGAATGCCTACTTAGCAAATGTAAAACACTATCACCTCCATCAAAAAAAAAAGTTAACAAGATCAATAAACTGTTAGCCAAACTAACTGAAAGAAAGAAGAAGAAGATCTGAATAATCAAATTGGGGATAAAAAGGGACAATTGCAACAGATACCAGTGAAATAGAGAGGATCACTCAGGAATATTTTAAAAAATTGTATTCCAATAATTGGAAAATGTAGAAGTGGACAAACTTACAGACACATATGACCTAGTAAACTTGAACAAAGAGTATGTAAATAACTTAAACAGATCTATAATAAGCAGTGTGACTGAAACAGTAATAAAGATTCTCCCAACAAAAACTCAGGATCAGACAGATTCGTTGTTGAATTCTACTGGGCCTTTAAAAAGCTAACAGCAATGCTCCTCAATCTATTGCATAAATTAGAAAAGGAAGGAATGTTACCAAACTTATTCTATGAAGTCAGTATTCCTATTTACAATAGCCTCAAAAAAAAAAAAAGAAATACCTAAGAATAAACTTAAGGAGGTGAAAGAGATGTACAATGAAATTAATAAAACCTTAAGGAAAGAAATGAGAAAGACACTGGAAGATGGAAAAATCTCCCATGTTCATGGATTGGCAGAATTAATATTGTGAAAATGACTATATTGCTTAAAGCAACCTATTCAATGTAATCTTCATCAAAATCCCAATGTAATTCTTCAGAGAAATAGAAAAAAAAATCCCAAAATTCATATGAAATCACCAAAGACCCTTAGCCAAATAATCCTGAGCAAAAAGAGCAGTGCTTGCAGCATTGCAGTATCTTGACTTTGAATTATACTACAAAGCCATAGTAACAAAGACTATATTGTACTGGCACAAAAACAGACACACTGGTGAATAGAATAGAATAGAATAGAATAGAATAGAATAGAATAGCCAGAAAAGCCCATACAGCAATAGCTATCTCTATGACTATATAGGACATTCCTTATTACCTTGGCCCAGCCAGCTTTGTTGAGCCTCGTATTGATGCACACATGTGGAGTACCTATCTGTTTCATTGAAATTTCCCAATCTCTTTGAATGCCCAAGGAGCATGCTTCCTAAATTCCATTCCATGGATATGCATGGTATATTCATGGGTCACCACCTTGTTGATGGCAGAATGGCCCTTTTTCTCACCACCCTTTGTGGGAGCCATTTTGCCAGGCCCAAATTGGAAACAAAGAACACTAGGGATTGTCTCATTTGTTTACTTGATGACAGCTATTCTTACTGGGATGAGGTGAAATCTCAATGTTTCATTTCCCTGATGGGTAAGGATATTGAAGATTTCTTCATGTGTTTACTGGCCACTTGCATGACTTCTTTTGAAAACTGTTAAATTAATTTGCTCCTTTCTTAATTGGGCTATCTATTTTGGTATTTATTTTTCTGAACTCTATATACTCTGGATATTAATCCTTTGTTGGATGAATAGTTTGCAAAGATTTTCTCTCATTCTGTAGGCTATCTCATCACTCCAAAATTATTTCTTTTGATGTGCAGAAGCTTTTAAATTTGTTGCAATGCCACTTGTCAATTCTTGCCCTTATTCTTAAGGTATTCGTATCCTGTTCAGGAAATAATTGCCTTTGTCTATATGTGGAAGTGATTTCCATAGTTTTCTCTGCTATGAGAAAAGTTCCAGATCTTGTATTAAGGTCTTTGATCCATTTTTAACTTATTTTTGTACAAGGTGAGAGACAGGGACCTTCTACATGTGGATAGCAAGTATTCACAGCACCATTTGTTAAAAAGGCTATCTTTTGGCATCTTTATCAAGAATGAAATAAAGAAGAATGAAATTATGTCATTTGCAGGAAAGTGGATGGAACTAGAGAACATCATGTTAAATGAAGTAGTCCAGACTTAGAAAGACAAATACTGAATGTTTTCTCTCATATACAGAATCTAGAACATAAGTATAAAAAGAACAGCAGGAACAACACAAAGACATAAATCTAAAGGGAGGACTATTTAGGGAGAGGGACCAGGAGGAAGGAAAGAATGGGTGAAGGAAAGGGGAGGGAGGATGAATAAAATCAAGGTACATCATATACATGTGTAGAAATGTTATAATTAAGCCCATTATTTTGTGCAATAAATTAATAAAAAAGAAAATGTAATCTAACAAATGCTTCTGAGGATGTGGGGAAAAGAAGCCCTTATGCACTCTTGGTGGGAATGTGAATTACTGCAGCCACTGTGGAAATCAGAATGGAGGTTCCTCAGAAAGATGAAAACAGAACTAATGATTTAGCCATACCACTCTTTGTTATGTACTGGAAGTAATCAGTTATATTTTAAGTAAGCATTTTAGATATATTAACTCATTTAATAGCTAACACAATGATGTTCTGCTATCAAGATGAGGAAAGTAAAGCACAGAGAGATGAAGTGGTGGAGCCAGGATTTGAACCCAGAAATTCTGGCATTATTAGTATCTGTACTCTTTTTTTGATATGGGGTCTCACTGTATTATCCAGGTTGGTCTTGAGTTTCTGGGCTCATGTAATCCTCTTCTATCTCTATCTTCTTCATCTTCTATCTAAGAGTACAGGCGAGTGCCATCATGCTTGGCTGAGTCTGTACGTTTAACTATTGTGCCACAGCCTCTGCTGCCTGTACTATGTATGTTTTGTGTATGTACCTGTTAATACTTGTGAAATTTTCAAGTTTTTAAAAGTAGTATCTATCCTGTTGATTTATGGACCACTTCAATAACAGGAACTACATACTCTTTGTTGTGCTAGATATTCAAAGGAGACAAACATATTTTCCCTTATAAATATTGTTGATAGTTCCTAGTCAGTATTAAATCATTTTCACAGCATAGTATTTATGTTTATAATGTGTATTTATTTCATTTGCCTTGTATTGCAACCAGTAGTACATAAGCTTGACCCTTCCATTAGGTTGCACGTGCATTAAGGATAGTGACCATGCCATCATTGTTGTAGACAATCTTCTATACCTGAGATGTAGCCCAAGTTAAATATAATAAGTCATTCTATTCTAAAACTGTAATGGGAAAAGCATACACTTTGCCAGATATAGAATCTTGGTGTATCCATATATATACACATTTTATTTACAATAGGAATATCTGGTTTTTATGTTTTACTCTCAACTTTGTGAAGTCCTTTCGTATTTACTATCTTTGTATGGGATAAATGTTATGAGCTTTTCTTTATTAATTCAGTAATTTTTTGAGCATCTACTATGTGCCAGGTACTATTCTACTTGCATAATTTATGGCAGTGAACAAAACAAAGTCCCTCCTTTCTTGTATATTACATTCTTGTCAGAAAATGAAGATAATTAACCAAAATAAATAATGTGTTATAAATATTATCAAGAAAAATAAGAGTAAAGGAGTAGAATATGATGGAGAGTACTGCTTTAGATGATGTGTTCTAGGAGGCTTCTGTGAAGAAGTGACAATTGAGTAGAGACCTGAATGAAGTTAATGGGCTAACTTTTAAAATTTCTGGAGTTTAAAAGAGTTATAGCGAAGACAAAGACCTTTAAGTTGGGAAAAACAGCAAGAAACCACATTCGGACCAATGAGATGGAAATGTAGTAGGTTGTAGTGTGTGTGAGAAGCAGGTTGTGTGAAAGACATGATAAGGACTTTGGGTTTTATTCTAAGTGTGATGGAAATAATTGGAACATTTTGACCAAAGGAATGACGTATGAATCATATTTAAAATGTGTGCACTATTCACAATAGCCAAGTTATGGAAACAACCAAGATGCCCCACTACTGATGAATGGATCAAGAAAATGTGGTACTTGTACACAATGGAATTTTACTCAGCCATGAAGAAAAATGAAATCTTATCATTTGCAGGTAAATGGATGGAACTGGAGAACATGATTCTGAGCGAGGTCAGTCAAGCTCAGAAGACTAAAAATCGTATGTTCTCCCTCACATGTGGACTTTAGATCTAGGGTGAATGTAGCAATGTGGTTGGACTTGGATCACAAGAAAAGGGGAGAGCACATATGGGAACTATAGGAATAGGTAGAAAACCCAAAACATGAAAGCGTTTGATGTCCCCACTCCAGAGGAACTAATACAGAAACCTTAAAATGACAGGTTATCATGAGCAGGGGATCAGGAACCAACGTAAAGATCAGTTAGAGATGAATCAACATGGGTCGTAATACATGGGTACACGAAAGCAAGAGTAGGAATCTTTCTGTATAGCTATCCTTAACTCAACTAGCAAAAATGCTTTGTCTTTCTTATTATGCATATGTCTTTTCTTCAACAAATTCAGTGATAAGGGCAGAACGGGACCTGCCTGTAACTGAGGGGGGGAGGGGGGAAGAGTGAGGTGGGGGGCAGGGTGGAGAAATGACTCAAAAATGTATGCACATGTGAATAAATGAACAACAACAAAAAAATAAAGTCAGTATGCAAACTGGATAAAAAAAATAAAATGTGTGCAGAGAATAGGTTATATGGAGAGAAAGAGTAGAATCAAAAAGATTAATTATGAGCCTTTTGAAATAATCCAGGCCAGACATTGGCTCCTTAAATAGGATAGCATTGGAAGTGGTAAGAGACATGTAGAATGTAGATATATTTGATGTTAGAACCAAGAACCAAGAAAATTTACTAAGGAATTTTTAAAGGGTATGAGAAATTTCTACAATTTTGTCTGAGCAACATGGTGAATGTTAATACCATTCACTGAAGTGGGAAAATCTGGCAGAAGGAGCAGGTTGAAGTAGAATATTCATCATGCCTATGTTTTATATATGAGAAAACTGAGTGTAGATAAGGCGTTTTGATAAGTTTTGGGGTAGAGTCTTGATTGCCTTACTGTTAGCCTCAGATTTCTTTTAAATAACTGCTACAACTTTTTGTTACTAATTTTACCTGTCTGATGATAGCTTATGTTCTTTTAAAAATTCTTGCGGAGGTAATGCCTGAGCTGTATTGTCTTGAGAGTCTTTGACATTTTGTATGTTTCCTAGTATGGTAATGGTCAAACAGCCTAGCACCTTGTAAATATTGAGTAATTGTTTGCTAAATTAAATTGAAAGAAGATGCAATCTTACCTTCAACCTTCACATACTCATAGGAGAATATATCTGCGTTGTAGTTAAGATAAATTGCATGAAGTAAAATTGCATTTCGTGTTTTGGAAAGCAGTGGTTAAGACTAGGAATCATAAGATCTGGGTTTGGACCCAAGGGTTGCCTTTTACTCTCTGAAAAACTTTCAGCAAATCACTCTGTCTTTCTCAACCTGAGTTTTTCCATTTGTGAAATGGTAATGACACCTAATTACCTCACATAATTATCAAAAAGATGTAGTACTATTATATACATTTAGCAGACCTACCATGTAAATGATATATCAAACATACAATTTTTTTTTCTTTTTCTTTTATTATTCATATGTGCATACAAGGCTTGGTTCATTTCTCCCCCCTGCCCCCACCCCCTCCCTTACCACTCACTCCTTCCCCTCCCTCTCCCCCCCCAATACCCAGCAGAAACTATTTTGTCCTTATTTCTAATTTTGTTGTAGAGAGAGTATAAGCACTAACAGGAAGGGACAAGGGTTTTTGCTAGTTGAGATAAGGGTAGCTATACAGGGCATTGACTCACATTGATTTTCTGTGCGTGGGTGTTACCTTCTAGGTTAATTCTTTTTGATCTAACCTTTTCTTTAGTACCTGTTCCCCTTTTCCTATTGGCCTCAGTTGCTTTTAAGGTATCTGCTTTAGTTTCTCTGCGTTAAGGGCAACAAATGCTAGCTAATTTTTTAGGTGTCTTACCTATCCTCACCCCTCCCTTGTGTGCTCTCTCTTTTATCATCAAACATACAAATTTTTAAGCCTGAATCTCAATAAAATCCACGTGAAATGTTCACAGAAATCTGTACTAGACAACGTTTGTGGAAAAATTCTGTACTTAAACACATGTTGCTTTTTTCAAAGTTATATATGTTAACATATGTGTTATAAAATACATAAGACTGCAGAGAATGGGGGGAGGTTGATCAATGTGTATAAATTACAATAAGAGAAGAGTAAGATGGTCTGGTATGCTATTACATAGGAGAATGACCATAGATAACAATAGCATACTACTTTAAAAAGCTAGAGGAAAGGAAACATTCGAAATGAGAGACATGTCTAAGATGATGTAAACCTTACACAATATATAGATATATCGAAAGATCCATGGTCCCACATACATGTGCATAATTTTTATGTTTTTATGTGTCATTTAAAATAAACTTAAATTTATAAAAATATATGACTGAAGATACATGTTCATGTTTATTTTACAGGTATTGGTTTGCCTTGAAAAAGGGTTACCATGTGGCTTTTAAATATAGCAGCAACACTAATAACTTCATGGAAGAGCAAATTGATACACATAAAGAAATTATAGACAGAGTGACTGATCTGAGCATGCTCAGGCTATTTGAGACCTATCTGGAAGGCTGCCCTCAACTTGTTCTTCAGCTCTACATCTTCCTGAAGCATGGTGAAGCAAATTTCTTTCAGTGTAAGTCTTTAACACCTTGTGTTACACAGATTACCACTGGGATCTTATGCCAACTGTTTAACTCTCAGGCATGTTTTAGAGCTCTTTTTTTTTTTTTTTTGGCAGCATTGGGGCTTGAATTCAGGGCCTCACACTTGCTAGGCAGGCATTCTTACTGCTTGAGCCTTTCCACCAGCCTTTTTTTTTGTGTGTGTGTGATTTTTTTTTTTTCAGGATAGAATCTCACAAACTATTTGACCAGGACTGGCTTCGAACTGTGGTCCTTCTGATCTCTGACTCCTGAGTAGCTAGGATTACAGGCATGTAGGCTGACTAGACTTTTTAATCCTTTACAAAAAAAGAATTTTTTTTTGAAAAGGAAGTACAGTAACATGACTCAATATCAGAACGTATATAAAAATGTATTATCTCCATTTCTCTTCATCCTGTTCCTTTTGTCTGCCCAGAAAGGAAACTACTGCTATCAGTCATTTGATAATCCTTTTAGAGAACTTTTTGAAAAGCATATATCTTTTTTCTTAACACAAATGGTAACATAAGATAAAAAGCATCTTTACATTCTGTGTTCAATAATATATCTTGAAGATCTATACATATCAGTACAGAAAGAACTTCCTCATTCATTTTTATTATCTGCATAGTATTGTGAATTACAGATGTACTATAATTTATTTAACAAGCCCTCTATGTTAGTTTAGTTTGTTTTTATTACTTTACCTTTAAATGCTGCAATGAATAATTTTTTGCATATTTATGTTCTGGTTCTGTCCTTATCCTTATTAAAGTAACAATTTGAGGTTAGTTAAAACAGCAAAAAGTGAAAAATAATCCAATTATCTAAAGACAGAGAAACTGGTCAATAAATTATGGTACAATGGAGCATTATGTAGAAAGAGTTCTCACAAAGAAGTTTTAATGGCATACAAAAGCAATTATAAAATAAGATTTAGGCAAAGAGCAGTTTATGAAGTTTTCCATCTTCATACTTTTAAGAATATGAAGTGGGATTTGGAATGATTTTTTTTTATCTTTGTGCTTTTCTGGATTTCCAGCATTTATTCAGTAAGTATGTGTTGTTTGGCTAGCATAAAAATTACTCAAAATGTAAAAAAATCAGGTTGCGAAGACTGAACATATTCTTTTATCTCTGCTCCTTCTGAAATCATAATAAAAGAGTAAAACCAATATAAATACATAGGACAAGAGATTGCTCAGTAGAATAGCAGATTAGAAGTGCCAGTAGATGTTTAGAAGATGGAACGCAGTTGGAAAAGTTAGGTTGTTTGAATCAACTCTTCCACTGAAGGACTAAACACTCCAGTCAACACTTCACTGAAAGTATCTAATAATATTGTATAAGTATTTTAAAAAATTCCATAAAATATAAAATATCTGATGTAACAGGACAAAACCATGCTCCATGGTTAAGTAGGACTGTGAAGGCCTTTATAATCGGAGGGTTTTTGCTGAATCTCATCAGTTTTGAGGACTTTTCAGAGAAGACAGAAAACAAAAAATCAGTTCCTCACAAGGAGGAGTGTCTCTCTAGTAGTAAGCCTAATCTATGAAACTGGGACTCCAAAAACTTTCCTCAGAGTAAGGTAAAGTTGCTTACCTCACTTTCTACTTCTAAGATAATGTAAGGAATATTACTTGGAGGCTGACTAGAGAGGGCAAAATGTGTTTGAAAAGTTACAAAAATAACATTAAAAACCAAAATTCACATCTTGTTGGCTAATCTAAAAAAAAAAAAAAGAAATAACATTCTCCCCCCTCCAAGAAACAAAAGCAAGCTGTGAATGCAGTTTAAAGTGTTCCTAGACTAATAGTGCTATTAGGTGTTGAGAGAAACAGTAAATTCTCTCTGGAAGAATTCGCCTTCTCTTCTGTCTCAAATAATTTTCTGAGGAGAATGAATTGTTCAAATAGTTTATAGCACCAAAAGAAGTAAATTATCATGACTATAAACCAACAGAAATAGAAAATTAAGATTTTATATATTACCAAATGGAAAGTATGAAACAAGTATCCTATTATGTTTTAAGAAGTAAATGATGAATGTGAAAATTTGGAGCAGGAAACTATAAAAATGAGTTTATATTTGAAAAGAAATAAGTAGGCCTTAGGGTAATTTAAAAAACCCAAGAATTGAATAATAAAAACTCAGCAGATTAGACATAACTAAATAGACAATAAGTGAGTCAGTGCTGATTCAGAACAAATTATCCAGATTGTAGTTTATACAAAGAAAATGGAGAATGTGAAACAGATATTAAAAGGCATGCAACATAAGGTGAGCAGATCTCAAAGGAAAGAAGAGGAAGAATGGAGCAGAGGCAGCATTTGAAAAATTAATGGCTGGAACAATTTCAGGACTGATTAGGGATACCTACCCACACATTCACTAAGCCCATCATCTCATAAGCACAGCAAGCAGAAATCCCTACCCCAACATTTCATTATTAAAGGAAATTCCAAAGAATGTACATTACACAGAACAGAAGTGTTCTGAGGTGCAAGAAGGAATAAAAAGCAAAGAAAGTGGTAAACTTCTGGATATGGCTAAATAAGCTTTTAGTATATAATAAAATAATACTACATGTTTAAGCAAAAGATAGAATAAAACTATAGAACAAAAAGAACATGTAAGTCAGGTGGAGGTTAAATGAAGTTAAAGACTTTAAAATTTCCTATATGGTCCAGGAAAAGGTAAAGCAAAGGTAGATCTAGTTTTTTTTTTAAGTATAAAACAAAAACATTTAGAGAGATCTATTTAAGAAAAATAATACAATATTGTGGAAACAAAATTAGATGATTGTGTTAATCTTCTTGAGTGGCTATAACAGAATACCACAGACTAGGTATCTAACAACAAAAATTTGTTTTCTCACAGTATGGAGCCTGGAAGTCTCACATCAAGGTGCCAGAAGGGCTGGTTTCTCATGAGGACACATACTCTCCTTGGGCTGCAGACTGGTGCCCTTTTACTGCATACAGAATGGTCTTTCCTCTGTGCATGCAGAATGAGGGAGACAAGGAGGGAAGAGGGAGACAGGAGGGAAGAGGAGAGGGAGGCCTCAATGTCTAGTATTTCATCCTCTTCTTAGGAAGTATCAGTTCCATCAGATTAGGCCTCCACCATTAAGACCTCATTTAATCTTAGTTACCTCCTTAAAGGCCTTATCTCCAAATATAGTTACATTGTAGGTTAAGATTTCAATGTATGAGTTTTGATGGTACACAATTCATGAAGATACTATAAAGACATGCAAGTAAATATTTATTTAAAATAAAATAAATTATTGTAAATTACAGATATAAGAAAGCTTATACAACGCTGGGTGTGGTAGTACATGCTGTAATCTTAGCAGTTGGAAGGTTGAGGCAGGAGGATCTAGAGTTCAAGGCTAGGCCATGCTACATAATGAGACCCTGTCTCAAGAGAGAGGGAGAGGGAGAGAGAGAAAAAGGGAGGGAGAAAGAAAGAGAGAGAGAGAGAGAGAGGGAGAGAAAGGAAGGAAAGAAGGAAAAGAAAGCTGGTAAATACCACACATTTCACACATTTCACAAAATTAAGAAAAGTGGTATTTTAATATTCTTTTCACTAAATTTTTTTGGCTTCAAACACTAATTGGCTCTAGATTTGGTAATGACTTTGTAATTTACATATAAGAATAGGAAAACAATTCATTCTTTAGCATAGTTAATTAAAATTTATTTTTCAAATTATTTTTAGTATGGAAAAGTTTTTTTCAGCTTTATAACTCATTGGTAATCATATACACTTTTTTGTTTGTTATGAAACATTAGAAAACCTCTACCAACTTTTTTCAATAAATGTTGTAAGATTTTAAGGCATTTCATAATTCTTTAAGATGAAGTAACTAATTTTAAACACTGAGTTGACATCTTAAAGATGGTAAATACCTTGTTGATACTTTACTTAGTGGAATATTGGGAGTTTTATATTTACTGGTGTCAATGTTTAGTGTTAAGACAGAAAGAAAGATGATTTTGTTTAATATGATTGGGCTAGGTTATTTCAGGCTAAGGGAAATTCATAAGCAAAGGTATGGCTTGGTAAAACAGGCTTTCATTTTGAACATAGTGTAATGTACAGATCAAGGCAGCAATATGATTAGAAATAAATGCTTTAGAGGCAAGTAGGTAAACAGGAAATGAGCAATAATGTCAAACTAGCAATATTAACTGGATGAACTTAGATCACTGTGCCTTACTATTAGAAATCAAAGGCCTATTGGTGGCATAATTACATGAAAGGCAATATAGTCATCCCCTGATATCTGTGTAGGATTAGTTCAAGGACCCCCATGGGTACCAAAATCCATAGATGCTCATGTCTGCTATATAAAATAGCTTAATATTTACCTATAACTTATACACATCCTCATCTTTAGATAATTTATATACTAATAGTATATTTAGTATATAATGTAACTACTATGTATATAGTTGCTATACTGTGTTTCATAGAAATAATGACAAGAAAAGTCTATACTTGTTCAGTATAAATGCAATTCCCTTCCTTCCTTCTTTCCTTCCTTCCTTCCTTCTTTCCTTCCTTTTCTCCCTCCCACCCTCCCGTCCTTTTCTTTCTGGAGACAGGATCTCACTAGGTAGCCCAGGCTGACCTTGAACTTGAGAACCTACTGCATTAGCCTCAGAGGTGCTGAGGTGTGCACAACTATCCTGGGTTGCAGTGTTTTTTTCAAATATTTTCAATTCGTGGTTGGTTGGATGCACAGATGTGGAACCAGTGGATATAGAGGGTTGATTGCATAGTGAGATATTAAGATCAGGAAATCTGCCTGAGAATCCACTTACTAGTCTTAATTAACTCAAGCAAACCTTCTAAACATGGCCCTACACATATCCTAAATGTAACCTCAACTCAGTCCCCAAAAATGCTATAGCCACTGCAGTATACCAAAGCAAAGTGTGAGAAAGGGTGAGTAGGAGTAGAACACAGCAAATCTAATCAACTGAAATTAGTATGTCTGGTTTTGCAGATTTTATAAAAATATGCCAGGAGGTAAACTTTGCTAGACTTTGCCAGATTTGAAAGAGATTGGGCAAGTGAGGGTCCTTGAAATTTAGGTGTCACTATGTTCATGATAAATCTACCTCTTAGGTAACAATGTTGATTAATTTTAAAGCTTTGATATATTTAATATGCTTATTGTGATTTCAAGGGAAAACATCAAAGGATAAAATTAGAGCATATCACTGAAAGATGAGGGTTATTAGATTGGAATAGTGAATAAAATGACTTATACCAAGAATATTACTATATCGTTTCAGAAATGTAAAGATAAAGATAAAATTCTAGAAGATTTGAGAGAAAAAAAGATCACTTACTAAAGATAGGGGAAATGAATGGTATAGAAATACTTAACCATAAGTCAGAACATAATAGAGCAATAGCTTCAAAGTTTCAGTGGAAACATTTTGACTTTAGTTCTATTTTTAGTAAAATTATTCATCAAATATGAGACTAGAATTAAGGCTTTTTTTTTTGATATTTCTGGGGTTTGAACTCAGGACCTCACACTTACTAGTCAAGGATGCACTTGAACTATATCCTTTCTTGCTTTATTTATTTTAATTATTTTTTTGCTTGGGGCCAGCACTGAGCCCTGATGCTCATAATCTCTGCCTCCTGCCCTTTTCTTTTCTTTTCTTTGCCTTCTTCTCTTTCTTCTCCTCCTCTCTTTCCCTTTCCCCTCCTTCTTCCCTTTCCCTTCTCCTTTCTCCTTCTTCCCCTCCTTCTTCTTCCACTCCCTTCTCTTTCCCCTTCCCCTTCCCCTTCCCTTTCCTTTCCTTCCCTCCCTTCCCCTCCTTCCCCTTCCCATTCCTCTTCTCCTTCCCCTTCCTTTCTTTCCTTCCCTTCCCCATCCTCCTCCTCCTCTTTTTTTTTTTTGCCTCGCTGTATATAACCTGGGCTGGCCTGGAACTCACTATGTAATCCAGGCTGGTCTAAAACTAGAGATTCTCCTGCCTCTGGTTCCAAAATGCTGGGATTATAGGTATATACCACCATGCCTGGCTCAGACTTTTTGAGGCATACATGGTTAAAAAAATTTAGCCTCTGTGCAACTTTTCTCAGGAGGTCTTGGAGAATGATTAATCAAATATGAGAATAAAGCAAGAAAGAAGATATGAGGACTCAACATAGAAGAGAGGAGAGGTAAAGGAAAGTTCTGGGAACACAAGAAGGAAATGAGAGAAACCACCTTAGAGCAGAAGGATAATATTCTAAAAAATATGTGGGTGGATGTAATTACTTTGAAGAATTTGCTAAGAACTAGTGATAGGATCATGAAACACTAAGCAAGTAAGGAAACTAGGCAATTGCTAACTACATGAAAATTGAAATATTCTAAAAGAAAGGAAATACAATCAGTATTCCTTGAATTAGTATAATTCATAGGAATTACTGAGTTAAAAAACCTGAAATCCAACGCAAACCAACCCAAAACTGCATGTACTTATTTAGTTATAATGAAGTAAACACTGACTATTGATTTTATCAAATATTGTAATGTTATTCTTTTGGGCAGTTGGAGGGAGGGGAAAATGGAAGGAGGCCATGTGTATACGAGTATAAGTGCTAAATTTTCCTCTTTCCAAACAGGAAATCAATGAACAGTATCTAGATAAATAGATATTAGTAAATAGATATTAGTATGTGTTTGATGTAGCAATGTGAAAATACATGTCAGAGGAAAAGCTGTAAGAGTTGATAGTGACTTCTGGGGGTTACAACTGAGTGGTGAGGAGGGACAGGATAAAGTACTTCTGTTTTAAGGCATATAGAACTTTTTGCCTTTTATAAAATATGTATAGGTATTAATTTGGTAGAAATGAAAACCAAGTATAAAAATACATCATATGACAATTTAGAGGAAAATGATGTTTTAATTCAAATAAGCCTAACTAGTGAGATCTATAATGTCATATGTGAAAACCAAAGGCATTTATTTATCTTTCCTGTTTTATCATCCTCATCAAGAGATAAATTATGGGAAGTGTGCCTTTCTATCATTAAGTATAGACTTCCAATGAGGCTTAATGAAAATGGCCAGCACTTTGGTCATTTATTCTCTAAACTATTCAATTTCAATTTTCTAATATCTTTACTTTCACTTTTATGAAAGTCCCCTGCATTGATCGTGGGGCTAATAATGATAGTTGCTTTCCAAAATAGTAATGAACTTATTCTTACTTGTTGGGAAAAGGTGGAGTAAAAATGTCAAACCTGTAGAACTTTGTAAGTTTTTGGTATTTGTCATTTGATTCATGATCTGTAGCATATGAAAAATTAAGCTCATAATACTTTATGTTAAATCTTGTAACTACCCCACACCTCTGATACCATCTCTAAGTGAATTAGGTGTATGCTCAAGATCAAAGCCAAAATGTCTAGAAAACCTGGAATTACAACGGTAGTTTCTTAACAACCAGAATAGGCAGTTTTCAGTATATTAGTTGTTCAACAAAATTTGTCAAATGAACTTATTAAAAATCATTTAATATCAGTCTAATATAGTGGCTTGGTACACCAACTTTGGAATCAGGCAGATTTAGGTTCAAGTCTCAATTCTGCAACTTTCCATGTAACTAGGGTCAAAGTAATATATTCAAAACCTCAGTTTCTTCATATGTAATGTAGGAATGTTATGATATACCTCCACGAATTAGATGAGATTATTAAAGTGCCTGATGCATATTTGTGAGTGTATGTATATAGACAAAGTATGTGTGTATATAGTAATTTAACATTGCTATTACTATTCTTCTAACAATGTCTTTAAAATTGTTTGTTTTGTAGATGCGGCCATCATGGTTTCTTGCTGTGCTATTTCTGGGTCAACTGTTGATTTTCAAATAGCTTTAAGAAAATCCTTGCCTGATAAAAATCTCCTTAAGGGAGTCTATCCCAGAGTCACATACCTCATTTACAAGGTGTTTACATTGTTATCTTGGACATTGAGTGTTGTACTTCTACTGTTTGTAAATGTTAATATTGCTTTATTTCTATTGTTATTTCTTTGGCTTGTAGGTTTAATATGGGCATTTAAAAATCAAACTAAGTTTTGTAATTCCAGAAGTATGGAATACTTATATAGAATTGTTGTTGGATTTATTCTTGTGTTTACATTTTTTAACATTAAGGGACAGAATACCAAATGTCCAATGTCTTGCTATTATATTGTAAGGGTACTGGCCACAGTGGGGATACTGATTGTGTTCTGGGCTTATCCATTATCTATTTTTAGCTCAGACTATTTTATACCTATCAGTGTCACTATAGTTCTTACTCTTCTGCTTGGAATTATTTTTCTTATTGTTTATTATGGAATTTGCCACCCAAATAGAAGTGAAGAAACAAAATATGATGAAACTGATGGAAAATCAGCTCAAAGAGATTGTAGAATGAGGTATTTCCTAATGGAATAAGCTATTAACTTATGAAATATATTTTCTTGTTTTTTGTTTTATTGGTTAGTAAACAAAATGTATCCTCTCTCTCTGCCGTGTGTGTGTGTGTGTGTGTGTGTGTGTGTTGTGTCTTATTTTTGCCACCTTTAATTTGAGAACAGAATCAGGAAAGCATTCATATTCACAATCACTTCAAAAAATATCTAAGGATAAATCTAATCAAGGAGGAAAGACTTCAACAATAAAAACTAAAACACTGAAGAAAGAAATTGAAGAAGATACTAGAAGATGGAAAGATCTTGCATGTTAATGGATTGGCAGGATTAATACTGTAGAAATGACAATGTTAATGAAAACAATCTACAGATTTAATACAATAGCCATCAAAATTCCAATGGCTTCCTTCACAGAGATAGAAAAAAATCCTAAAATTTATATGGAAGCATAACAGACACCAAATAGCCAAAGCAATCCTGAGCAAAAAGAAAAATGTTGGAGTTATTGCAATACCTGACTTCAAATTACACTGTAGAGCTATAGTAACAAGAACAGTGTGATGCTGACACAAAAACAGATAGTAGACCAGTGGGATAGAACAGAGGACCCCAAAATAAGCACAAACAAATGATGCTGGGAAAACTGGATCTCCACATAGACTAGATCCCTATGTCTCACTGTGTATAAAAATCAATTTGAAGATCTTAATGTAAGGCCTAAAACTTTAAAGCCACTACAGGAAAACACTTCAAGGTATAGTCATAGGCCATGACTTTCTGAACAAGATTCTAATAGCTTAGGAAATAAGAGCAAGAATTGACAAATGGGACTGCATCAAATTAAAAAGCTTCTGCACATTAAAGGAGACAATTACCAGTGTGAAGAGAGAGCCTACAGAATAGGAGAAAATCTTTGCCAGCTGTTTATCTGTAAGGGATTAATATCCAGAATTTATTAAAAAACCTTCAAATGAAATACCAAAACAACAAATAACCTAGTCACTAAGTGGGCAAATGAATTGATGAGACAATTGTCAAAGAAGTATAAATTGCCAATAGATAAACATGAAAAAATGTCCAACATCAAGGAAATGCAAATCAAAACTACAATAAGATTCCATGTTACCCTAGTCAGAATGGTTGTGTATCATCAAGAAAGCAAAAAACAAGTGTTGATGAAGATGTGGGAAAAAGAAACCCTATACACGGTACATGAGAATGTAAATTAGTGCAGCCACCATTTAAATCCTCACAAAACTAAAAATAGAACTACCATATAAAAATAAACTGAAAATAGATTTATTAGTTTTACCACTCTTGGGTATGTACCCCAAAGAATCAAAGTCAGCATACTACTGAGATATCTGCATATTCATGCTTATTTCACACTATTCACAATAGCCAAATTGTGGAATCAGCCTAGGTGTCCATCAATATATGAATGGAGAAGGAAAATGTAAATATATGAAATGGAATATTTGGCCACAAAGAAGGAAATTATGTCATTTGCAGGAAAATGGATGGAATTAGAGATCATCACATTAAGTGAAATGAGCCAGACTCAGAAAGACTAATACCACATATTTTGTCTCATATGCAGATTTAAAAAAAAAATTAAAAAAAATGTGATGGGGGCTCTTTTGGGGGGGAGAACCAATAGAAGGAGGGAGAGAGAAGAGGGTACTTGGAAGGCGATTATGACTGAAGTACACATTATGAATGTATAAAAATGCCCTCCCCCCACTCCAGTTCTTCCTCTTTTTAAACTTAAAGGTCATGCAAGTATCCCAAAATTGGGTTGAAATACTTTCTGCCCTCTTCCTGCACATGGGTAGTGTACTAATAAACCTCTTTTTCTCTGTACTTTTAAAAAAAAGTTATAATGAAACCCATTATCTTGTACAATTAATAAAAAAACTTGAAACCAGTTTTGTCACAGTTTGGCATTAATTGTGAATGCAAGATAGCATAATGATATTTTATTATTTAAATTATTTTCTATTTTGTTTTTTTGTGGTGCTGGGGATCAACCAGGGCCTTACACCTGTTAGACCATCACTGTACTACTGTTCTGCCCAGACCTCTCATTTGGTTTTGAAGCTCTTGAGTGCTAAGATATTTCCTTACTTTCTGGTAAAACTGCCATCTTGAGCTGGAAGTGGAACAAATGATATAGTTCTATAAAGGCTGGCATTGAAGTTTGCTTCAACTTTTTCCTTATTTGTTCCTAACACTGGTGTGGATGTTGTGGAGAACTACAAAGGGAGCAGAGGAGCAAGACACCTCATTCTTTGTAGTCTTGACTCAGTGCATGCCTTTTTGAGTTGGGAACAAGTTGAGTAGAGGAAAAGGAAAAGAAGTGAAAAGAGAAGAAAAAAATTCTTACTAAGAAAACAAATTCTTACTAAGTTCTACAAACTTCCCAGGTCAGTAAATACAAAAGAGAATTGTCATGCATTTAAGAGGACTGAAAATTTCATGAATACAATAATTAATAAAATTTTAAAAAATACAGCTTTTTTGAAATAAAATTGATTAAAATTTTATTCTTGATATAGTTTATATTCTATTTATTCTAAAATAGTTTTAGCCAAATCATGTTTTATTTGTACTTTCTGAAATTATGATAAAAATGTACAACATATTTACGATCTTAACCATTTTAAGTATTCTGTTAACTGTATTCACCTTGTTAGGCAACACATCTCTAAATTTTCATTTTGTAAAAATTAGACTCCATTGAACAGTAACTCTCCCGAACCTGGCAACCACAATTCTACTCTCTGTTCTTATGACTGCTTTGAATTTCATACAAGTTGAATCATATAGTGTTTTTCTTTGTGATAGGTTTATTTCATTTAGCATAATGTACTCAAGGTTCTTTGATGTTGTAGCATGCAACAGGATTTCCTTCTTTCCTAAGACTAGTAATATTCCATTGCTTGCATGTGTCACATTTTCTCTGTCCGTTCATCTATCATGCACATTTAGGTTGCTTCTACCTCTTGACTGTTGTGAACAGTGCAGGAATGAACATGGGTTTGTAAATGTCTTTGAGTTACTGCTTTCAATTTTGTTGGATATATACTCAGAAGTAGAGTTGCTAGATTATATGCTAATTATTTTTTATTTATTTTATTCTTTTTCTGTAATGTTAGGCCTTTATAATCCCACCAACAGTGTACAAAGGTTCCAGTTTCTCTACCTCACCAACACTTATGTTATCCCTCCTTCCTACCTTCCTTCCAATAGCCAGCACTATGGGTATGAGGTGATATCTTTTTGTAGTTTGATTTGCATTTCTCTAATCTTTTCATGTGTTTATTACCCATTTGTATATCTTCTATAGAGAAATCTGTTATCTATAATGATTTACTACCTAAAATATATAGAGAACAATAAGTCAACAACATCCCCTGCACAAATAACCTGATTAAAAAGGGGTAAATCATATTCTTGTAGTTTTGAGCATAATTCCTCCTAGTAAGTAAATTTTGACTGTAGAAGTAATAGAATGGTTGGATCAGGCTGAACTTGAAATAAATGAAACTTTTTCCATCAAAATTGCCTCTTTTTCAGTTTCTCTTCTCCTTAGGTTCACTTTTTTTTTTTTGGCAGTACTGGGGTTTGAACTCAGGGCCTTGTTCTTGCTAGGCAAGTGAAGTACAACCTGAGCCATGCTTCCAGCTGTTTTTGGATTTAGGTATTTTCCTGATATTGCCTTAGGTTTTTGCCTGGGGTTAGGCATGCACTACTATGCCCAGCTTGTTTGATGAGATGGAGTCTTGCTAGCTTTTTGTCCAAGGTGGTCTTGAACTGAGATCATCCCCATCTTGGCTTTCCATTGGGATTACTGGTGTGAGCACCAAGTGTGCCTTTGGGTCAGCTCTTGATGGATGAATTCTCAAAAATAACATTCTATATTGCTAGTAGAAATAATGGACAGTTTCACATTTAGTTTATAACTTAATATAAAACCATTCTATAGCTATTGGGAAGAAGGATAAACTTAAAGGATGCAACACATTTTAACTATTTGAAAACATAAGTAAAAGCTAAGTAATAACTGTGGGCCCACCACTTTATTATGTGTTGTTGGGATCCAAAACAAGCATAGAACAGAGTTTTCTTGCTTGAAAAAGTTACATACTGAAGCATTTACAGAAACTGACAAGTGATCTTTCAGAATGTTTAATGTTGGAATTTTCATTTAGTCCATGAACCAAATACTGAATAATTTCCTAGACTATATAAAACTCAGTATTATATCCCCTGTGCTGCTCTTTGAGAAAGTTAGGCAGTGTGGAAGAACCATTTGCTTTTGCAGGTGCTAGGGAAGCTACATTTACCTTGGGAGAGTGATCCTTGTATGCATATCTCCATTTCTGCATGTTTGTGTGTGTACAAGTATGTTTGAGGAGGTGACGTGATAAAAGAAGTAGGTATGCTTGGCAGGATCTGGTCACAATCTCTTGAGTCATAAAATGTGTTCGTCAACACATTTTAAGTTATTAAGTGAAAGTGTTCTTCATTCATTCCTAAATATTTAATGTTTACATGTTATTTCCCTTCAGACTGGAAAACTTTTTATTATTTTTTAATTTATTTATTATTCATATGTGCATACAATGCTTGGGTCATTTCAGACTAGAAAACTTTTTGATGCATTGTCTATAATTTAAGTTTTTTTGGTGATGCATTCCTTGTTTCTTTTATCTGATCATGTTTTAATTTTACTTCATTCTTGTATTTTAGATATACAATTTTTTTGTGAAGACAGTGTTATGCTACATACCCAGGCTGGTCTGGAACTTTCCATCCTTGTGCCTTCACTTCCTGAGTGCTGAAAATTTTAGACACACACCACCAGTGTCTTGTTCTTGTGTGTGTATGTGTGTGTTATCATACAGATCCCTGAGTTCATTTTTTCTCAACTTATTTTTTCTGTGTCTCAGATTGGGTTTCTCTTCGAGTTTATTGACTTTTTCTTCTACCTTCAATCTACTGTTAAGCTTATCCAGTGAACTTTTTTTCTCCTTTTATCATTTTTACATTTACTTACATGTGTATACATTGTTTGTACCCCCCCCACCCCGATTACAGGCAGAACCTGTTCTGCCCTCTTCTCTGATTTTCTTGAAGAGAAAACATAAGAGGTAATGAGAAATACACATTGGTTTTGCTAGTTTGGGATAAAGATAGCTATACAGAGTGATTCCTAGTCATCCAGTGAATTTTTAAAGATTTCATATAGTAGAATTTTAAATTTTATATTCTAGAATTTTCATTTAGTTCTTTTTATGGTTTTTATTGTTTGTATTTCTCTGCCAAAATTTCATATATTTTTATTCATTATAAGCATATTTTCCTATATATTCTTGATCATCGTTGTAAAAGTTGCTCTAAAAATCTTTGCCTGTTGATTCTAATATCTGGATCATCCCAGAAGTCATCTCCATTGATGGCATTTTCTCTTAAGTATGGGCCAAAAGTATGGGCCAAATTTTCATGTTTCCTTATATAGCTACTAATTTTGAATTGTCTCAGATTTTCTGGGTGACTCATATTAGACCTTCTTAATTCTGTTTCTTCTTCAAAGTTTTCTTTTCTTGCTAACAGACAATTTAAACTCTGAACTCTGAATAATTTTGTTTTTTAGCAGCCTTCAGTGTGCACTTGAAATCTGCTCCTTAGCCTGAGACTCAGCAGAGTTAATTAGAAAACCTCTCTGATGGTTCTCCTCTTTCCAGAATCTTCCCTTTCACATTGCAGCAGCTATAGTCACCATATATTCTGTCCTCTGGGCCTTAAGTCACCAAACTGCAAGTTTTTTTTTTGTTTTGTTTTTTAAATCAGGATTTTGTATACTTGGTGTGCTGACTGGACTCTGCCCATAATCAATGTCATTACTTTCTCCAAATGTTGACCCCTCTCCAATGTCTTACTGTTTGCTCTCAAGTGCTTTCAGGAGTTTTATATATTTTGCCCAGAGTTTATAGCTGTTACTTGTGAGAGAGGATTTGTGCAGTAGGAGCTATACTACCTTTTTATTAATAAGTAACATGTCAATAGTCTTTTTGTACTATTTTCCAGTCTTTCAGTACTATTTATTTCAATAGGATATACAAAGCTGCTTTCAATGAACACTTAATTCTCTCTGGTCCCTATTTACTTGACCCTCCAAAAACCATGCAATATAGACATTATAATCACCAATACCTTTTAATTGGGAAAACCAAGGCTCATAGTGTTCAAGTAACTTGCTGAAGTTCACTCAGATCAAATCTCAGGCTTTTTGACTCCAGGTCCAGTTTATACTCCGTGGAAACATGCTGTCTTTAACTGATCAATAGGTTAAGTAACCATCAGCATCTTTATCTGATCAGTAGGTTAAGTAACCATCAGCATCTTTATCTGATCAGTAGGTTAAGTAACCATCAGCAGCTTAGACATAATGCTAGTTATACATGATTTTAAGGTATTAAAATATTTATTTGACTATGATATAATTTAAAAAATTCCTGACCAAATATTTTTCAACCTTAGCATAGGGTGGGACTAGAGTTGTGTCAACTAATAGTTTGAGTAATCCAGTTAACAATATATGTAAGGGGAAATAACAATTCATGTAATGGAAAAATGGGTAGAAAATAATATACATTAGCTAAACAGTTTGAATATTAAACGTCCCACACAACCTGGATTAAATATTCATTCCATCCAACAAGCATATCCCATTAATTTTATAGCCAAGAAATAAATAGATCCTGGCCAGATATTTTGGCTAGCTTGCAAGCACAAAAGATGGACATACATTGAGTGCATTTTCTTTTTTTTATTCATTTATTCATATGTGCATGCATTGTTTGGGCCATTTCTCCCCCCTGCCTCCCGCCCCCAACCTCTTTCCCCCTACTCCCCTCACTTCCAGGCAGAACCTGTTCTGCCCTTTTCTCTAATTTTGTTAAGAATAAGAAAGACATCTTTCTTATTCTTGCTTATGTCTACTCTTCAACAAAAATTTCCATTTTTGCTAGTTGAGATAAAGATAGCTATACAGAGATTCCTAGCATTGCCTCCATGCACAAGTGTATTACAACCTGAATTGATTCATCTCTACCTGACCTCTTCACTACTTCCCAGTCACCTTCCCAAATTGACCTCTGTCATTTTAAGGTTACTGTATTAGCTCCTGTGCGGTGGAACATCAAACACTTCAAGTTTTAGGTTTCCTACCTATCCCCATTCTTCCCGTATGTGCTCTCCCCTTAGTGTGTGACCCTAGTCCAACAACATTGCTGCCTTTGCCCTAGAGCTAAAGTCCACATATGAGGGAGAATGTACGATTTTTGGTCTTCTGAGCATGGCTAACCTCGCTCAGGATGATGTTCTCCAGTTCCATCCATTTACTTGTGAATGATAAGATTTCATTCTTCATGGCTGAATAAAACTCCATTGTGTATAAATACCATATTTTCTTAATCCATTCATTAGTAGTGGGGCATCTTGGCTGTTTCCATAACTTGGCTATTGTGAATAGTGCTGCAATAAACATGGGTGTTCAGGTGACTCTGGAGTAACCCGAGTCGCATTCCTTTGGGTATATCTGCAGGAGTGGGATTATAGAAGATCTATGTTTAGATTTTTAAGAAGCCTCCATATTGTTTTCCAGAGTGGTTGCACTAGCTCGCATTCCCACCAGCAGTGTATGAGGGTTCCTTTTCCGCTACATCCTCACCAACACCTGTTGTTGGTGGTGTTTTTGATGATGGATATTCTAACAGGAGTGAGGTGGAATCTTAGTGTGGTTTTTATTTGCATTTCCTTTATAGCCAGAGATGGTGAGCATTTTTCATGTGTTTTTTGGCCATTTGAATTTCTTCTTTTGAGAAAGTTCTGTTTAGTTCAGTTGCCCGTTTCTTTACTGGTTCATTGATTTTTGGGAGAGTTTAGTTTTTTTTGTTCCCTGTATATTCTGGTTATCTGTATAAATGTATACATGTATAAATATATAAATGTATATCTGTATAAATATATAGCTAGCAAATATTTTCTTCCACTCTGTGGGTGGTCTCCAGTTTAGAGACCATTTCTTTTGTTGTTCAGAAGCTTTTTAATTTCATGTAGTCCCATTTGTCCATCCTTTCTCTTAGTTGCTGAGCTGCTGGGGTTCTGTTGAGGAAGTCCTTGACTATACCTATTGCTTCCAGAGTATTCCCTGCTCTTTGCTATATTAACTTCAGAGTTTCAGGTCTGATGTTAAGGTCCTTGATCCATTTTGAGTTGATACTAGTACAGGGTGATAAACATGGATCTAGTTTCAGTTTTTTGCAGGTGGATAACCACTTTTTCCAGTAACATTTGTTGAAGAGGCTATCTTTTCTCCATTGTGTGTTTTTGGTGCCTTTGTCAAAAATAAGGTAGGCATAGCTGTGTGCATTCATATCTGTCCTCTATTCTGTTCCACTGGTCTTCATGTCTGTTTTCGTGCCAGTACCATGCTGTTTTTATTGCTATTGCTTTGTAATATAGTTTGAAGTCAGGTATTGTGATACCTAAAGCATTGCTGTTTTTGCTGAGTATTGCCTTGACTATTTGCGGTCTCTTGTGTTTCCAAATGAGCTTTAGGATAGATTTTTCAATCTCTGTGATGAAAGTCATTGTGATTTTGATGGGAATTGCATTAAACATGTAGATTGCTTTTGGTAGTATAGCCATTTTTACTATGTTGATTCTACCAATCCATGAGCACAGGAAATCTTACCACCTTCTGTAGTCTTCCTTGATTTCTTTGTTCAGGTATTTGTAGTTTTCCTTGTAGTGGTCATTCACATCCTTTGTTAAGTTTACTCCTAGGTATTTGATTGTTTTTGAGGCTATTGTAAATGGAATTGTTTCCATATATTCTTTCTCAATTTGTTTGTTGTTGGTGTATAGAAAAGCTAATGATTTTTGTAAGTTGATTTTGTATCCTGCCACCTTGCTGTATCTGTTTATGGTGGCTAGGAGTTTTTGGGTAGAGCTTTTTGGGTCTTTAAGGTAGGATCATATTGTCTGCAAATAGGGATATTTTGACAGTTTCTTTACCTATTTTTTTTCCTGTTATTTCTTCTTGCCTAATTGCTCTGGCTAGGAATTCCAGGACTATGTTGAATAGGAGTGGGGATAGTGGACACACTTTTCTCATTCCTGATTTTAGAGGAAATGGTTTCAGTTTTTATCCATTAAGTATGATGTTAGGTATAGATTTGTCATGTATAGCTTTTACAATGTTGAGGTACATTCCTTCTATTCCTAGTTTTCTTAGAGCTTTTATCATGAAGTGGTGTTGGATCTTATCAAAGGCTTTTTCTACATTTATTGAGATGATCAAGTGGTTTTTGCCTTTGCTACTATTAATGTGCTGCATTACATTTATAGACTTGCATCCCTAGGGATGAAGCCGACTTGGTTGTAGTGAATGATCTTTCTGATGTGTTGTTGGATTTGGTTTGCCATTATTTTATTGAAGATTTTTGCACCGATGTATATTTAGGAGATTGGCCTATAGTTCTCCTGTTTGGAGGTGTCTATGGTTTTGGGATAAGTGTAATACTGGCTTCATAAAATTAGTTACGCAGTGTTCCTTCCATTTCTATTTTGTGGAAAGTTTAAGGAGAGTTGTTATTAGTTCTTCTTTAAAGGTCTGATAGAATTCAGCAGAGAATCCATCAGGTACTGGATTTATTGGGAGACTCTTGATTGCTGCTTCAATTTCATTTTGTGTTATAGATCTATTCACGTGATTAATATCATCTTGTTCAATTTTGGGTGGTCATAAGTATCTAGAAATTTGTCCAATTCTTCAAGATCTTCAAATTTATTAGAATATAGGTTCTCAAAGTAGTCTCTGATGATTCCTTGGATTCCTGTGGTGTTTGTTGTTATCTACCCTTTTGCATTTCTGATTTTAATAATTTGGGTTTTTTCTCTCCTCATTTTAGTCAGGTTTGCCAGGGGTCTGTCAATCTTGTTTATTGTTTCAAAGAACTAACTTCTTGTTTCATTAATTCTTTGTATGGTTTTTTTTGGTTTCTATTTCATTGATTTCAGCTCTTACTTTTGTTATTTCTCTCCTTCTATTTGTTTTGGGATTTGCTTGTTCTTGTTTTTCTAGGAGTTTGAGAGGTATCATTAGGTCATTGATTTGGGATCTTTCAGTCTTTTTAATATATGCACTCATGGTATAAACTTTCCTCTCAGGACTGCCTTTGCTGTGTCCCATAGGTTCTGGTAGGTTGTGTTTTCATTTTCATTGACTTCCAGGAACTTTTTAATTTCCTCTTTTATTTCATCAATGACCCATTGATCATTAAGTAATGAGTTATTTAGTTTCCAGCTGTTCACAAGTTTTTTGTCTTTACTTTTGTTGTTGAGTTCTAGTTTTATTGCATTGTGATCAGCTAGTATGCACGGTATAATTTCTATTTTCTTATATTTCTGAGGCTTGCTTTGTGCCCTAAGATATGATCTGTTTTGGAGAAGGTTCCATGGGCTGCTGAGAAGAATGTATATTGTGTAGAAGTTGGATGGAATGTTCTGTATACATCAACTAAGTCCATTTGATCTATGGCATATTTTAGATCTAGGATTTCTTTGTTCATTTTTTGTTTGGATGACCTATCTATTAATGATGGGTTTACCTTTTGTATGTTACTTGTATTTTCTCTCTTACAGCCTTCAATATTCTTTCCTTAGTTTCTGAACTTGTTGTTTTAATGATGATATGTTGTGGGGTAGTTCTATTTTGATCTGGTCTGTTTGGTGTTCTGGAGGCCTCTTGCATCTGTATGGGAATATCTTTCTCTAGATTTGGGAAATTTTCCGTTATTATTTTGTTAAATATATTACGCATTCCCTTCGCTTGCACCTCTTCTCCTTCTTCGATGCCCATGTTTCTCAAGTTTGGTGTTTTGATGGAGTTAAAAAAAAAAGTTCTTGCATTTTCTTTTCACAGGTCTTGAGTTGTTTAATTAATGGTTCTTCGGTTTTTCCTTTAATTACCATTTCATCTTCAAGTTCTGAGATTCTGTCTTCTGTTTGTTCTATTCTGCTGGATTGGCCTTCCGTTTTGTTTTGCAGTTCTGTTTCGTTCTTTTTTCTGAGGTTTTCCATATCCTGGGTGGTTTCCTCTTAATGTTGTCTATTTTTGTCCTGAGATCATTTATCTGTTTATTCATCGTGTTCTCTGTTTCACTTTTGTGTTTATACAGTGCTTCTATGGTTTCCTTTATTTCTTCTTTTGATTTTTCAAATTCTCTATTTTTGTTTTCTTGGAATTTCTTGAGTGTCTCCTGTACATTTTGGTTGACCCTGTCCAGTATCATCTCTATAAAATTCTCATTGAGTACCTGTAGTATGTCTTCTTTTAAATTATTCTTTTGGGCTTCATTGGGTTCTTTGGCATAGTTTATCTTCATTTTTTTGGAGTCTGGATCTGAGTATCTGTTTTCTTCATTTCCCCCTGGTTCCTGTACTAATTTTTTGCTGTGGTTAAACTGGTTTCCCTGTTTTTTCTGTCTTCCCATCATTGCCCTTGACATTGTTATTGTCCCTGTACTGTGTGCAATTAAGTATTTTCTGGCTGGTAATAATAGCACTAGTGATATTTAGAATGGAAGGGTGAGAGGGGATGGAAAGCAAAGAAGTTAAAGGAAAAGGGAAAAACAAATAATCAAATAGAAAAAAACCCAAAAAAACCAACAAAAAAAGTTTCAAAGTTATAAACAGGGAGAGACAGTGTACTAAGCAACTGTAAGCTGAAAAGGCATTAGAGAGACAGAAAGAGGATTGAAAATAAAAAATAAAAAGTGTAGAGATAAGAATAAAAATAAAAAAAAAGTAAATGAAAGAAAAAAAAAATATATATAAAAAAAACCTCCAAGTTCAAATGCAATGAAATTTCAGTCTTAATAATTTTGGTGCTCGTCCCTCAGCCTACAGTCCTGGAGATGGTGCCTCAGATGTTGTTCTGTAGTTGTCTCCTCAAAGGGGAGACATAAAGTAGAACAAAACTGCACACACACAAAAAAAAGCCCACCAAGTGTCCAAGTTCAAATGCAATACAGTTTCAGTAAGCTTTTCAGCACACAGGTGTAGTTCAGTTGTTTTCTCATCAAAGGTAGGGAGAGAGAAAAAAAAAGTGTCTGGAGACAGGTCTGTGAATGGCTATCTGCGACTGTGGCTTGGCTGGCCGCTGCTGTCAGCCTGCTGTTGCTGGTGGTGTTATTTATGCAGATTCTGGGGTGAGCTTAGCACTCACCTGGCCCCGCAGGCTTTGTTTACTCAGAGTTCTGTGCGGGAGCTGCTGCTACAAGCTTTACCCTTTCCAAGCACACTGGGGGAGGTGACACTGTGCCCGCTTTCCCAGGCCTGCATGTTTATTTACAGTTCACATGGGAAGTGGGTCTTCCCCCCCTCTCCTGTGGAGTTTTCCTCCCACTGCCGCTTTAACAAGCTTTCCAGCTCCTGATTGCTGGGCCTGTGCTGCTGCTCCTGCCAGCCAGTGTATTTGTTTACAGCTCACATGGGAGTTGGGTTGTCCCCCCTCTCCTGTGGAGTTTTCCTCCCTCTGCCACTCACACAAGCTTTCCCACTCCTGGTTGCTGGGCGCATGCCCCCCCTCCTGCTGGAGCCTCTCTGGCCAGGCCAGGCTTGTTTATTTACAGTTCCAGGAGGGATTTCCCCCCCCCCATCTTCGGAGCTCAGGGCACCCACCCTCTTTGACATGTGTCTTTATTGTTCTTATTGCTTATTACTCAGTTTCTCTTTTTTCCCTGGGTGGGGGTCGGTCTGTCCAGGGGGCTATGCTGATCTGGCCTAGGGTTGTCTGTGGAAGTACTGTGGTACCACGAAGCTCACCTGGTCCACGTCTTCCCAAGTCGTCTGGGCGCGGGTGACTGGTGGCCTGGGGGCCCTCCTGGTTTCTCCATTTAATGTGAAGTGGAGATTCTCTGAGCAGGCTGGAGGTATGGAGGGGTCAAAGTTTTGCCTCTTCTTGGTGGCCTTGCCTGCAAGGTGTGTCTCCAGTGTTTCTCCAAGATTTCACTGTAGGAAGCATGCTTTCTGCTTCCTCCCTCTAGCTGCCATCTTGGAATCCATTTAGTTATTTTTGTTGTTTAAGGATTTGATTGTGTGCAGCTGAATCAATGTTACTCTCTGAGTCCTTGTCTTCTTCTGTGGTTTGGTACTGCCTCTCCTCTCATGGTTTGCTTGCTTTCATTTTCTGTGTGCAGAATTCCTTGAAGAATCTTTTGTAGTGGTGGCTTGGTGGACATACATTGTTTTAGCTTCTGCTTATTATGGAAGACTTTTATTGCTCCATCTATTTTGAATGATAGTTTTGCTGGGTAGAGTATCCTAGGGTTGAAGTTATTTTCATTCAATGCCTGGAATACCTCACTCCATGCCCTTCTTGCTTTTAAGGTTTCTGTTGAGAAATCTTCTGTGGTTTTGATGGGTTTACCTTTGTATATTATTTGTTTTTTCTCTCTTATGGCCTTCAATATTCTTTCTCTATTTTCTGTGCTTGTTGTTTTAATGATAATATGTCGTGGGGTAGTTCTATTTTGGTCAAATCTGTTTGGTGTCCTGGAGGCTTCCTGTACCTGAATAGTCATAGCTTTCTCTAGATTTGGGAAATTTTCTGTTAATATTTTGTTGAATATATTACTAATCCCTTTTGCTTGCATCTCTTCTCCTTCTTCGGTGCCTATGAGTCTCAGGGTTGGTCTTTTGATGGAGTTGGTGAGTTCTAGCATATTCCTTTTGCAAGTCTTGAGTTGTTTGACTAAGAGCTCTTCAGTTTTTCCTTTAATTTCCATCTTATCTTCAAGTTTTGAGATTCTGTCTTCTGCTTGTTGTAGTCCATTATGGGCTACATTGTGTTTTGTATTTCTGTTTCTTTTTTCTGAGGTTTTCCATATCATGGGTCACTTCCTCTTCTATATTTTATATTTTCATCTTTAATTCATTTATCTCTCTATTTATAGTGTTCTTGGTTTCACTTTGGTGTTTATTTAGGGCCCCTATGAGTTCATTTATTTGTTTCTGTGTCTTCTCATATTCTTCATTTTTGGAGTCTTGGAATTTCTTGAGTGCCTCTTGTTTGTTTTGGTTGACCATGTCTAGTAATATCTCCATGAAATTCTCAGTGATTACTTGCAGGATTTCTTCTTTGAGAGTGTTCTTGTGGGCATCCCTGGGTTCCTTGGCATCATTTAATCTTTGTTTTGTTGGACTTTGGAACTGTGTATCCTTTTTCTTCATTTCCCTCTGAATCCTGTATTAAATTATTTTTGGGGGGGAGAATAGTTTCCATCCCTTTTTTGTCTTCACATTGTTCCACTTGGTACTGTGTAACTATGTTCCTGATAGACTATTGGTGGTTTCAGTCACCTGTTTTCTTTCCCCTGGTTAAGTTTTGTTTTGTAGGTGTATTGGATTTTAGCTTAGTGTATGTATGCTATTTCTGTCCCTGGTCTGGGTGTAATTTAACTAGTATTAACTAACTCACAAAAGTAAAACTATCAAAACAAAACAAAACAAACAAACAAAAAACCCCAAAGAAATCAATGGGGAGAGATGAACAAACAGAAACAAACAAGAAAGAAAACAGACACAAAAAAACTCCAGGTTCAGGAACAATAGAATTCCAGTCTTAGTTCTGGTGTTACTCCTTCAGCATCCAGTCCTGGTGTTGATATTTAAGCAGTGGTTCTGTCTCAGTCTTGCTAGGTGGTTGGGGAGTCTTGCCAGTTTTTTTTTCTTTCAGCATCAGCTGCTTAGTCAGTTCCTCCCTCAGTGAGGTGTGGCTTGTTCTCAGGTTCCAGAGATCAGCTCTGTAGCCCACCAGCCATCCTGGTGTTGGTATGCTGAATGTCTCCCAAACAGGTTTGGAGCCAGTGTCTGGCAGTGTGGGGGCCCTCCTGTTTTCTCAGTGTAACATGGCATAGAAAAGCTTTGTATGGGCTAGGGGTTCAGGGTGTTGAAGTTTTGATTCTTCTTGGTGCTTTATTTCCACCAAATGTGGTTTCAGTTTCTCAGCAAGATTTTTGATTTATGGAGCTCACACTGTCTGCTTCTGTACCCTAGTTGCCATCTTTTATCTCCAGATATTGTACATATGTACTTTTGTAGTTAATCCCTTCAGTAGTCTGAATAGGTTGATATGTATACATGGGAAGGAATGTAGCAATCACCATATCTCTGTCCTCATATGCACTGTCTTCTTTTCTTGTATAGCACATGAAATAGATATAACTGGTGTGGACTCAGCAGCTGTGCTTGGGCTCCCTCTGGCCTGTGGGGTGGTGGTATTGGGATCATTGGGCTCCACTGACCCTGGCTGAACTTCGGCTCCCATGAGCTGTAGGAAGTTCTGCCAGGTGTCCATCTTGAATGCCAGTGTGTGACTCCAGACCTGTCTGTGGGCAGGAGGGGAACTCTAGTGCATTTTCTTTTATTCATTTTTATCCCCTTGTTTTCTATATTATTCAGTGATGACTTAAAGTCCTTTTAAATCTCCTCAACTAAATTGTAAGCTTTGCATTGATTAGTCTGTATTTCTAAAGACTTTTTAAAATTTAGAAAAAGCAGAGAAGTAATTAGGAACAATAGTCTCATGAAAAAGCATTCATATGCACCTATTTTCACATCTACTTCAAAGAAGGATATTACATTTCCCTTAACCATTGGCATGCATGTGAATCACCTGGATGGTCCATTAAAAAAGATTGCTGTCCATCATTACCAGAGTGTCTTTCCAGTAGGCCTTAGGTGGGGTTTTAAATTTGTATGTGTTAAGAAGTTCCCAGATGTTGCTGTTCTTCCTACCCTACTTTGAGAAACTGCTGAATTTTAAAGGTTGGTATTACAGTTAAGAACTAATTTCAGAATAGCCACTAGAGGGCAATGGAACCTCGAACAAATTGGATGTACTGCTTGATCAGTTCCCTACTTTTTGCTACCAAACACTTATTGCTACAAGCCATGGAAATGCTAAAGTCAAACATTAATTTCCGACACATTATCTTGTGGTTCATTCCAAATTGTAATATAGAACAAAGTTTGTTCTTTTGGGTTTGGGGGGCAGAGATAAATAGTGCATCTCTTAACTCTGGCTGATGCCCCATTTAACAATCACAATAAATTCAAAATTGGACTTTTCCAGGTGAACATTTGCACATATATTTAGTTTTCCTTGTGAACCACTTGTGGTTTTGGAAAGAGACTACATTTTGATATTAGATCTGTTTTATTATGGAGACAATTCCATGCTTATTAAGTTTTAAGACATGTCTTTTGTGAAAGTGGGGCTTAAGTACTCTTTAAAATACTAAACTTTTTATATAATAAACCTAAATTCACATACTATAAAGGTAGCAGAGTATAGAGAATTTGCAATTCCTTTCTCCTAGATACATCACTTTGATATAAAAGTACTAGAGGAAGGACAAAAGATGTTTGCCAGAATGTTGTTAAATTTTCCTTTTGCCTCTGTGGTATAGAACTTGAAAGATGCTTTTACTGCTGCTGTTGTTGCTCTCTAAAAATTCTCTTTTGAGGGCCCAGTGTGGTGGCACACATCTGTAATCCCAGCACTTGGGAGGCAGAGGCAGGAGGATCTAGAGTTTGAGGAGAGACTGTGCTACCATAACTACACAGTGAGATCCTATCTCCAAAAAAGTTTCTTTTGATAGATAATCTTTACACACCTTTCTTAATTATTGGCTTGAACCAGAAATTACTTTTCTTTGTATGGTAGAAATTTTTATTTGAAACCAAGAAGGAGAGTTTGATTTTTGGCCTTGACATTATTACCACAATAATAATATTGATATCTTCATGAGATATTGTGAAAATTAATTGAGATACTTACTATAGATGATAATGTCTTGCAGATTGTAACTATTCCTGAGAATTTCTATTTTTGACATTCTTCCACTATATGCAGTATTTTTAACTTAACATTACTTTTGTAGCTTCATAAAATTACTTAAATTACTTATGAATAAAATAGCAATAATCATATGAAAAATGGAAATCAAAATGACAAGTTTGATCTGTTTGCATAAAACATTTTATTAGAATGTTCTATTGTATATTATTCATGATATATAGAAAAATATAGTAGGTTTGATTAAATATTTATTGACAAATATTGTTTCTCTTGCTCTTTCTGGATCATAGAATCCCTTAGCTATGGTTGCTTTAAGGATAATCATGGGCAAATGCTCACTTAGAAAAGTCCAACTTTATGGCTTTTATTTTGTGTCTGGTAACATGGTTTGCTAACCAGAGTAGAAGTCCATATAAGATAAGGGATGGTTATTCTGTGTCCCTCAAAGGACTTATATAGAGTTTCCTGGACTGTTACTTTTTCTGAATTTCTAGAAAAGTGAATAGGGTATATTTTATTCCATAGGAAAATTATCTGATTCCCCTTTGGGGACAATGACTCAATGCATCAACATGTATTTCTCTTTCTTTTTTGTTGGTACTAGGGATTCAACTCAGGCCCTTGTGCTTGCTATGTAGGAGCTCTACTGTTTGAGCCACTTTGCCATCCCCTTTTGGGATAAGATCTTGCCTTTTGCCTAGGTTGGCCTGTACTGAGAGCCTCTTATAGGTGTCTTTCTACATAGCTGGATCATAGGCATGTACCACCATATCCAGCTTTAATTGGTTGAGACGGGTTCTTACTAAATTTTGCCCAGGCTGGCCTTGAACTGTTACCTTCTGGCTCTTTTCCTCCCATGTGGCCAGAATTATAGGCTTGAGCAACCATTTCTGGCCCATCAAGATGTACTTGTGAGGGCTGTCTATGTATTTAGCATTGTGCTAGATTGAATCTTAATAAATACTTGTTGTTTAATTGATTACCACTCCAGAGAGTGATTTGTGTTTTCCTATGGTTTACCGATAAAAAGCGCTTTTTAAAAAAATTGTGGATAAAATAAAATTTTTGCATTCTATAAGAATATGTGATAGTCTTTTCAAGAACACCTTTAGCAAGGTATAATTCATGTGCTATACAATTCACCTATTTGAAGTATACAGTGTTTTTTTGTTTTGTGGTACTGGGGCTTGAACTCAGGGCCTTCACCTTGAGCCACTCCACCAGCTCTATTTTTGTGAAGGGTTTTTTGAGATAGGGTCTTGAGGAACTATTTGCTGGGGCTGGCTTCAAACCGTGATCCTCCTGATTTCTGCCTCCTGAGTAGCCCGACAAGAAGTGTACAGTGTTTTATGTTGAACTTTTTATAAACTTCAGTCATATTACAGTTCAATTTTAGAACATTTCCATCCCCTCAAAAAGAAATCTGAACCTTTAGATATCACTTATGTGGTAGTTAATTACATGTCAACTTAGCCAGGCCACAGTGTCCAGATAATATGGTCAAACATTATTATGGATGTTCCTGTGAATATGTTTTTGGGTGAAATCAACACTTAATGGATGGACTGGAAGTAAGTTGCTTCTGTGATGTGAATGGGCCCCATCCAATCAGTTGTAGGTCTGACCAGAACAAAATACTGGCCTCCCCCAAGCAAGAAGGAATTCTGGCCTTTGGACTTGAACTGCTGCATTGGCTCATCCTACATCTCCAGCCTACTGGCCCACACTGCAGATTTTGAACTTGTCAGCTTCTATAATTGATGTAATGGTTAATTTTAGCTGTCAACTTGATCAGGTTAGGGGATATTCAGATAGCTGATAAAGCATTATTTCTGGATATGTCTATGAAAGTGTTTCCAAATTGGCCTTTGAATCTGTGGACTGAGGAAGGAAGATCCACCCCTACCCAATGTGGGCAGGAACTATCCAATCAGTTGTGGGCCTGGAAAGAATAAAATGCTGAAGAAAAGTGAATTTGCTTTCTTCTGGAGCAAGGGCTTTCATCTTCTTCTGTCCTTGGACATAAAAATTCTGGGTTTCTTTGGAATTCTGACTCTGGGTCTTGTTTCAACAGCTCTTTCCCTCCAGATTCTCAGGACTTTGGCCTGGGACTGGTAGTTACAACATTGTTTCTTCTTGTTCTCAGGCCTTTGAATTTAAACTGAGCCACGCCACCAGCTTCTCTGCTTCTCCAACTTAGAGATGGCATATGGTGGGGTTTCTCAGGGTCTATAATTATGTAAACCAATTCCCATGTAAATATCTAAATCTATCTATCTGTCTGTTTATCTGTCTGTCTATCTATCTATCTAATCTACCTACTATTGGTTCTGTTCCTCTGGAGAACCCTGACCAATACAATTTTGTAAGCCAATTCCTTAAAATAAATCTCTCTCTATACACATATATCTAATTGGTTCTGTTTCTCTGGAGAATCATGACTAATAAAACTTCTCTTTCCCAACTCTACTTTCCTTCTCCCTAATACCAGTCCTAGTAACCACTAGGTTACTTAGGCTGATTTCTGTCTCTGCAGATCTTCCTATTCTGTGTTTTTATGTGAATAGAATTATATAGGATATAGCCTTTTGTGACTGGCTCTTTTTCATTTAGCATATATTTTCTATGTCATACCATGTATAAATGCTTTGTTTATTTTTATGGCTAAATAATATTCCATTGTATGAGTATAACATATTTTATTTATCCACTTAATCATCAATGGACACTTTTGATTATTATAAATAATGCTACTATAAACATTCTTATACAAATTTCCCTGTAGTCATGTTTTCATTTCTCTTGAGAGTGGAATTTCTAGGTCATTTGGTAACTCTATGTTTGTTTGAAGAACTGATAGACTTTCCAATTCCCACCAGCTGTGTATGAGAATTCTAATTCCTCCACATCCTTACCAACTCTTGTTATCTGAAAATTTGATTTTTGCCACCCTAGAGAATATGAGATGGTATCACATTGTGGATTTGATTTGTATGTCTTTGATAACTAATGACATGCATGTTTTGTGTTTTGTTATTGACCATTTATATGTATTTCCTGGAGAAATATATTTCCACTTGTCAATTCTGATCTTTTGCCCACTTTAAAATTATTTGACTTTTTATTATTGACTCATAAGATTATTCACATATTTTAGATAAGTCCCTTACAAATATATGCTTTAGAAATATGTGCTCCCATTCTTTGTCTTTTTACTTTTTTGATAGTGTCCTTTAAAGTACAAAGAATTTAATTCTGATGAAGTTCAATTTACCAGCTATTTTATTTGGTTGCTCATGATTTTCATGTCATACCTAAAACTTCTTCTTCCAAACCCAAGGTCAAACCAAGATTTGCTCCAATATTTTCTTCCTAGAAGTTTTATAATTATGTTCTTACATTTAGGTCTTTGATCTATTTTGAGTTAAGCTTTATATATGAGATAAGTGTTTGATTTCATTCTTTTGCTTATGGATAGTCATCCAGTTGTCCTAGCACCATTTGTTGCAAAAAATTACTCCTTCTCTATTGACTCACTTCATCACCCTTATTGAAACTCAGTTCACCTCAGATATGTGGGTTTATTTCTTGACTTTCAGTTCTGTTTCACTTGTCCATATGCCTTTCCTTGTATCACTACTATACTGTTTCGACTTCTGTTGCTTTGTAGTAAGTTTTGAAATTTGAAAAGTGTGATTCCTTTTTCCAGATTGTTTTTATTTTCAGGGTCCCTTGCAATTCCATATGAATTTTACAATCAGCTTGCCAATTTCTATCGATAAGATAGAATCCCAATTTCTGGGGTTCTGATGGATTTTGTCCAGGGACAGCCTTGGACAGGCATGTACCACTACTCCTGGCTTGTTTGTTGAGATAATGTTGCTGGCAATCTCTGGAAACTGGTTAGAAGGCACCTAGATTATTACATCCCGCATGGAAAGAATCCAGGTAGGACATGTAGATATAATAAGGGAGATAATGAAGTTTAGTATAGGTGAGGGAAAACAGTGCAAAAGGGACCATGATCTCTGTCTGATGGGGTAGAGAAGCAATGAGGAAAAAAGAGAGAGATGAAACTCTTTTTGTTTTAAGCTGCTTTTTAAATTACAAAGGCAAGTGTGTGTGTGTGTGTGTGTGTGTGTGTGTGTGTGTGTGGTCAGTGGGGAAGAATCTGGGCAGTCCCCATAACTTTTACCCTATTTAGCCACCTCAGTAAGGTCTTGCTAACTTTTTGCCCTGGCTGGCCTTTAACCATGATCCTCCCATCTCTACTTCCCATGTACTTGGGAAGCAGCATGCCTGGACTTGGTATGAGTTTTTCCTTTCTAATCTTCTGGTATTCCCTTTATGTGCATACTGATGCATTTAATGCTGTCACACATTTCTGTGAGGATATGTTCATTTTTCTCTCTGTTCTTTGATTTACAAAATCTCTATCAGTCTATCTCCATGTCACTAGTTCTTTCTTCTGCCAATACAGATATACTGTTGAGCCCCTGTAGAAAGTTTTAAATTTCAGTTATTGTACTTTGCAACACTAGGCTTTTCTTTTTCTTTTTCTTTTTTTTTCTTTATTAGTTTATATTAATTGTACAAAGGGGTTTCATTGTAATTTTTCACATATGTATATAATATACTTGGATCAAACTTATCCCCTCTACTACTCTTTCTTATTCTTTCCACTTTAAAAACAATTTTAATGGGCTTTATTACTCTGTTTTGTATGTGAATATGAAGTACTTTGATCACATTCTCTTCCCAGTCACTCTTTACTTTCACCCTCCCCTCCCCACTGGTTCTTACCTCCAAACTCCCCTATCCATTTTACACTCAACACAAGGATTTTAATTTGTTTTTTCCCTGTAATTTCTATCTGTTAGTATTCTCTATTTGGTATAAAATGTTGGCAATATTCTTTTCTTTGTTCCTTTAATTGTGCTCTTCTTTATTTCTATGAACATATTTTTATGATGGCTACTTTGCAGTCTTTTTCTGATAATAAGAGCTGGTTTTACAGGTAGTTTCTGTTGCCTACTTTTTTCTTTTTCTGGAATATGGCTCATACTTTTTATATGTTATAATTTTCTGTTGGTAAGTGGCCATTTTATATAATGTAGCTACTCTAGGCACTGGTCCCCAACTCTGAAGCGTGCTATTGTTACGCACTTGTTTATTTAATGATCACCTGCCCCCAGTCTTTCTTGCTTTCACCTGCTCCACACCATTAAGCCTTTGATTTTGCTCCTGAGGGAGGGATGACTCTGGGTATATCTTCTGTCACAGGGATGCCTGCAGCATTGGTACAGGTCTTTTTCACTCTTGCCCTGACCACACACAACTGTTAAACTTCCCTAACTGCTGGCCCATTGCTCTGCTGTTTACAGCAATGATCTGGGGTATAAACTCCTCTAACATAGGAGTCCAATCAAATTATGACTCTTTGGAAAGAATAGTTTCTGAGGTTAGTGCTTGACATTTACCCAGACCCTAGGAGGGATCCTCCCAGCTATCTTATTCTCCACTTTGCTCCCAAAAAGTACCTGGCCTTATAGTTCAAGCCTTTTCTTCATTAGATCCACAAACCTGCCAAATGCTTTTCATATAGCCTGTATTGTTTTTGACAGTACTCTTAGTTTAAGCTTCTGCTTACTCTTTTGTAAATAAAGTCAGTTTCTTTGGGAAGAGGTTAGGCGATATTTGTCTTATGGTTTGCTTCTTCCCTAGGCAAAATCTCTGAGCCAGGGTTTAGGAGCTGGAGCTGGGGACCATGGCAAACTCCTGTCTGGGTGACATTGTAGGAGCTGAGTGTTTGGTAGTGGGAGGAAAGTAACCTCAAGTCAACTTGACTTACTTCTTCAGCCTGTAACCTTGCCCTCAAGAGATAGAAAAGACTGTGGTTTGGAGGGCAGTATTGCCAGGGCATCATGCTTGCGTACCATGTCTCATTACACAAGTGAGAAAGAAGGAGGCCCCACCTCTTGACCACACTTCCTAGAACTTAGCCTCAGCAATGGACAGGCAGGGGTCAGTTGAGAAATGCTCGTTTTTGCTAGGAAGTCTTCTTGCATGGGCAAGAGGGAGGCCTGTGTTCTTGGCTGCAACAGTCTCAGAAGGAGTCTGCTTCACTGAGCCAAGAGCAGGGGGAGTAGTCTTCATTATTTCTAAATTTTCATAGATTTGGGGAGACAAATGTTTTTTCATTTTCTGTTTGCATTTGATGCCATTTGTAGAGGCTTTAGATGCTTGCTTTTTAATAATTTTCTTTAAGTTTTACTGGGAAGTGAATCAGTGGAGCTCTTCATGGTGTCATGCCACTATTCATAGTTGCTCTTGACAATTGTTCCCTAACCTGGCATTATGGGGATTCATGATTAATGCAACATAAGACAGTATGTTTTTTTTTGTCTTTCACCAATAAGAACTATATTTAAACATTGTTCTTTTAAGTCAGTCTTGATGGCATAATTTCTTTATGATTAGAGTAGTTCAATAGCTAGCATCATTTTTTGGCCATACTGGGATTTGAATTCAGGACTTCATGTTTGGTAGGCAGGTGCTCTACAACTTGAGCCATACCTCCATCCCTTTTTATGCTGGTTACTTTGGAGATAGGGTCTCACATTTTTGCCCACATGGGCCTGGACTGTGTGCTTTCTGCCGTAGATGGAATAACAGGCACACATCACTATGCCCAGCTTTTGTTTACTGAGATGGGGTCTCACAGACTTTTTGCCTGGGCTTGCCTGGAGCCAAGATTTTCCCAGCTTAGCCTCCTGTGTCACTCAGGCTGTTAGACACATATCACCAGCCCAGCTATTTGTTGAGATGGGGGTCCTGTGAAATTTTTGCCTGGCCTGGCTTCAAGCCATGAGCCTTCTGATCTCTGCCTCCAATATAGCTGGGATTTTAGGCATGGACCACTGGTGCCTGGCAACAGCAAGCATCTTAAGTTGTCACTTGCCATTTTAATTATATTATTATCAACAGTCAAGCCACCAGACAGGTAGTGTACTTATTAGAGTAATAACAGAGCTTTGCACTTGTGAACTTACCCTACTGGCACTTTATCTGCTTGACTGGTCTACAGGCAAATCTCTAATGTGTTGGCCTATGTTACTTGTGATTGTTTGGGATGAATTATGCAGAGATCTGCCTAGCAATCTGTGACAGGTAAGGATCCTTCTCCTCTACTGCTAAACAGTAATGTGTAAACAAAAAAGGGCAGAAACTCTCAAGAACTTTATTGTATAGGAAAGTACAGCATTTCTATTTATGTTACAGAATTTAATCAAATATCTTAAAGAAATCAAGGTATCATCCTTTCTATAAAGGAAGAGATTCTTTGCCTACATAGGAAGCAAAAGTAAATCAGCTAAGAACTTATGGCAAGAAAAGGTCTAAAGTAGAGATAATTTGAATAATTTTGGAAATGCTGATGAGACAAAATTTTTAGGTTTTATTTTATGTCATGATATGGGCTTTCTGTGTCTTTTACTGGATTTAAATGATCAAATGTCAAAAAATTTCCCAGTCTTGACATCATATGCAAGTGCCTATTTTCATTAAATGCCTTTATTCCCCTTCCTTTTCATGGTTAGTAGCACTAGGACTGCATGGGACTTTTGTAAAGCTGAATACACATTGGATCAGGTACATTAGGTATTATTAACAGGACTGACTTCTTCAGGAAATAACTGCTATTTTAAAAGGGGAATTGAGAGAAAAGAGCTGAAGGAAAGGAAATCAAAAAGAAAAAGGAATAATTCTTAAGGACATAGTGCAGTCATGGGATCTATGCAGATGACTTTTTTCCCCTTTTTATCCTGAGAAGTGTTTGGAAGTCATCTGTCTGGCAGATCATGCATCATGCTTGACCTTGTCATTTTAATCCAACAATAAATAGAAAACAAATGTTTTTTTTCTTTGAAGGTATGGTTATGATGTTTTACAGAAATATTTTCAGTAAGCTAAATTAGAGATAATAAGCTATTTCTTCCTGTTTTGACTACTGTCATTGTACAGGAAAGGGACAGCGTTCCAATGGACTTGTTTTAATTACCCTATTGGTATTCACCGTAACATCTGGTGGCATTGGTGAGTTCACCTGATGGACCACAAAGAACCCTGATTTATGATCCCATAATTGGGTTTCCAATAAACATTTGTCAAAATAATGTATTAGTTCAAACCAAAGCCTTCTTTATTTATTCATATAAAAGAGCACTTAACTTTCAACACAGAATTGCCTATCATCAAAAACACTCTATAAATGAATCAAATTTATGAAGACACAGTTCTAGAGGGTGACTGCTCAAAGACTACAGCTTAATTTAACTCTTTAGAGGACTTAGCATTCTATATTATTTGCTTCTACCACATTTTCTAATGTTTTTATTTTTGAATAATGTGTATCATTAATATTTGTACATGAAGTTACTTATTACTGAGTGAATCTGATGACCTTTAAAATATTTATTAATGATCAAACTGGCATATCTTTTATAACTATCTCACATATTTATCTGTCTTTTAGTTTACTTCTGAGTAAGGACAAAGCATACACTGCCTTCAACTACTTAGTAGACTGATAAAGTCACTAAAGATAATTATCATTAATCTCTATGTCAAATGTTCAGCTATCCAACCTGTTTGTCCATTAACTGGCTAGACTTTGTTTCTGCTGAGGCTAATAAGATATGTAACTTTTAGAGCTTATATACCTTAGGTTTCCATACTTGTAGAGTACACTGTTACAAAGCACTTTATGACTCGTTATTTTAATATTTAATAGTTGCAATTCCTTTTTATTGTGGTAAAATACACATAATATAAAAATTACCATTTATTTTAAATGTACATTTAAATGGAATTAGGTACATTAATAATTACACAACCATCAGCACTTTCTAGTTCCTGAGTTTTGTTTTTAAACCATCTCAAATAGAAACTATGTACTCATTAAACAATAACTCTCTATCTCTTCTTCTACCATCACTTGGTAACCTCTATTTTACTTTCTGCCTTTATGAATTTGACTACTCTGTGTATCTCATATAAATGGAATCATAAAATATTTGTCCTTTTATGTGTGACTATATTTTGTTTATCCATTCCTCTATTGATGGGCACTTGGGTTGTTTCTACATTTGGGCTGTTGAGAATAATGTTGCTATGAACATTGGCATAAAAGTATCAGTTCAAGTTCCCACTTTCAAATCTTTTATAGTTGAATCGGTGAATTACATGGTAATTCTATGTTGAACATTTTGAGAACCTCATTATATCCTATTAAAGCTATCACACAGTCATTGTACTATAATAACCCAAGTCTTGTTAGTTTGTAGAAGGCCCCTATGTTATGATTAGTGAGTGTTCAGAAATGTTCTTTAAGTATTTATAATAAATCTTACCAATAGATGTGGTGAAGTAAGTAATTTACAAGTATCATTGAAGGATTTTTTTAGTTTGGGTTGCACAACCAAAAAAAGGTACGTATTGGTATGTATGTGGACATTCTGAGCCGCAGAGTCATGGTCTGGTTCAGTCAGAGAATATGCGTAAACAAGTTGGCTCTGTCTGTGATGGACTATGATTGAAGGAAGTTAACATGAATGAAATCTACCGGCCATGGTCGTAGAGCAACACAGATTTTCTTTTCTTCCCATCAAGACTGACATTTGTCTTGGCTCAGAACTTAGGTTCCACATGGAAATTTGGATGAGGCTAGTTGTAAAGTGTTTCAACTTCTGCATTTTGGGAAAGGGGAGAAATACTTGGATTAATTTTTTTGTGTTAATCTTATAGTATGTACGTGGATCAGACTCTGGGAAGGAAATTGCCAAGTTCATGGTGAAATGTTAGCATATCATTTCTAACTTCCGTTTGTCAGTTAAAAAGGTGAAAAGATTGCAGTTTTTAAAAAGTCTTATGTCTTGAAAAGGAATTAAAGAAGAAAAGAGAAAAATATAACCTTTTATCTTTACATTTATACTTACTATTTCCAGCTAGAGATGTGGCTTAGTGGTACAGTACTTGCCTAGCATGTACGAGGCCAAGTTCTGTACCCAGCATGGAAAAAAAAGAAAAAAGGGATATGTTGTGATATTTGGAATTAAAGTCCAGGGTGAAATGAGGATGTTTAATTTGTTCTTAAGCAAGTTGGTTGCGAAGGATTCTTTAAATCTTGGTAATCTTTGTTGGATTTAGTAAGAAGACAGAGCATAGCTGTTAGAATAGGGTCATCTCCTTGTAGAGTGAAAGTATGGAGATTTAAAATGTAGAGTAGTGTTTATTAGAAACTTTCATAGCATTCTCTTGGCACCATTAATACTTTTTAAGAGATTTTCTTTGCACAAATTATCTTTAATAGAATTTGTCTTTGTTGAGAACATACCTCTAGTTTCATGTGTGATAGAAGTTCTCAACTGATAATTTTCCAGGTTCCATTTTTGGGATAGGGGCAGTTACTAGGATTTGAACCTAGGATTTTGCTTGGAAATCACTGATATTTTTCTGTCCCTATATTTTTACCCTGAGTAAAATGCCACTGGGTTGGAATTATATGGTAGATGTCCATTCAGACTGGGTTCTTTTACTTAGAAACATGAATTTTTGGCTCCTGTGTCTTTCTGTGGTTTGCTAGTTCATTTGCTTGTATTTCTGAGTAATATTCCATGACATGGATGGAGTAATATATCCATGTTTAACTATTACTTATAAAAGGACATCAGGCTTGCTTCCAGTATCTGGAAATTATGAAAAAATCCACTGTGAATATGCATGTGTAGGTTTCGGTGTGGACATATATCTTCAACTCAGCTTTATAAATACTTGAGAGTGTGGTTCCTGGATCATGTGGTGAAATTATCTAGCTTTGTAAGAGCCAAGATTTTTATAACAGTTTTAGATTTGTAGAGAAATTGAGCAGATAGTATAGTGTGTTTCCATGTGTCCTTGATGTGATATGATGGAGACAGAAGACGGAGACAGATGAAAATGAATGTCCCAATATACTTTTTACAAACAGTTTCTCTTTTAGACAGTATCTTTCATGATTAAAATGGGATTGTAGGTTTGGGGGAGTGAAGTCATAAAGGTGCCACTTTCATTAAAAATGCTGTTGTAAAGTACTCTTTTCATCACACTGTATGGTGATGAAAACAACATGATCTGATCACGTCTGAAGATTTGTTTGCTAGGTTTCTCCATTCTAAAGTTACTCTCTCTCTCGCCCTCTCTTTAAATCCCCCCCTGCTGTACTCTGTAAGTGGGAATCATTGTGTGCAGCCCACATTGGAGTGAATAGTATGCTCCACCTCCTTACAGGTCAAGTCTCTCCATGATTTATCTGGACTTTTAGGCAATGGGTATTTATTGTTACTTATATTAATATGGATCCATAGATATCCATTTTATACTATGGGTTATAATCCAACACTGCTTTATTAACTTTATATTTTGGGAGATTTTTCAGTTGGTTTCCATGTCTCTTTGACATCCATCCATCATTTTTCTCTTCATTTTTAAATTAAACTTTTTCATTTTGAGGTAATTGTAGATGTGCATGTAGTTGTAAGAATAATACAAATGCATCCCATATCCCATTTATACATTTGCCAATATTACTATTGTAAAATTTTATAATACCTTGTAAGATATTAGCATCTTACAAAATTATAGTACAACATCCCAAAAAGGATACCAGTATCAATACAGAGCCTTCCCATCACTACCAGGATTCCTAATGCTGAATTTTTATGGCCATACCTACATTCCTTTTGCAGTCACCCTCTCCTCCTTAACTCCTGGGGACCACTAACTATCCCCCATGAGTTCAGTTTTCACATTGTAAGCATATTATATAAAATGGAGCCATTCCACATGTAACTTCTTGGGATTGCCTTTCTTTTCCATTTAGCATAATTCTTTGGTAATTTTATTGCTAACGTTCTATAGTATGGATACACCACAGTTTGTTTAACCATTCACCCCACTGGTGTATATCAGGGTCCTTTCTAGTCTGGAGCTTTCATAAAGTTGTTATAAACATTTGTATATGGGTTTTTTTGAGCAAACAAGTTATTGCTTTTAAAAGATAATACAAGGATATAATTGCTGGGTCATAAACATCTTAGTATTTGTATTAGTAGGTATGTTTTTCAAATTTTGAGGAATTGTCAAACAGTACTACTTTACATTCCTATACACAATGTATGATTAATACATTTTGCCTGTATCCTAACCAGCATTTAGTGTTGCTTTTATTTCTTATTTTAGTCATTCTGATAGGTATGTGGTAGTGTCTCACTGTGGCTTGGATTTGTCTTTCCCTAGTGGGTTGTAACAGTGGACATCTTTTCATGAATATCTCTGTGTATCTTCTGTAAAATGTCTCTTCATGCTCTTTGCCCATGCTTTTATTAGGTTATCTGCTTTTTGCTGAGGAGTTTAGAGTTCTTCATCTAGTCTAAATTCTGGTCTTTTGTTGCATATACAGTTTGCAAATATGTTCTCCCTGTCTATAGCTTTTCTTTATGGCCTCTTAAAATGGTGTTTCAAAGAGAAGTTTTTAATTTTTATGAAGTAAAATTGATTAAACTTTTTCTCTTATGAATTGTCCTTTGTTTATATAGTCTAAAACATTTTTGCCTAGCCATAGATCCTAAGTAAATTTTTGTGGAAGGTGTGAGACTTGAGTTGTTTCTGTTTCTCCTATGAATGTCTAATTATTCCAGCATCATTTGTTTTAGAGGCTACTATTCTTCCATTGAATTGCCTTTGCAGTTGTTAAATCAGTAGAGAAATTTATGTTGGTCTCTTCAGGGTTCTCTATTCTGTTCCCCTGATGGATGTGTCTATGCCTGTTCTGATACCACACTGTGATGATTATATGTGATATGCTTTCAAGTGAGTAGACTCATTTCTCCTATTTTATTCTTCTTTTTAAAACTTGTGTTAACCTTTGCAGCTAGCTCCTTTGCCTTTCCACATAAAATTTACAAACTTATCTATATTAACAAATACTCTTACTAGGGTTTTGGTAGGGATTCTGTTAAATGTGTATATCCATTTGGGGAGAATTTATGTATTGACTTTATTGAGTATTCCAATTCATGGACATGGTTTACATTTCTATTTATTTAGATTTTCTTTGATTTAAGTTTTATTGTTTTAAGATACAAGTTCTGTAAATGTTTTGGTAATTTATATATGAGAATATTCTTTGAATGACTGTAAATGGTTATATATAATTTTGGTGGCTTCATGTTTATTGATAATTCATAGAAATACATTTGATTTTTGCACGTTTATCATGTATTTTATAACCTTGCTAAACTCATTTATTAGTTTTAGGAATTTTTACTTTTATTTTTGTAGAATCAATAGGATTTCTATGTGGACAATCATGTCATCTGCAAATTGGGACAATTTTGTTTCTTCCTTTTGGATGTATACACCTTTCATTTCCTTTTCTTGCCTTACTACACTAGCTAGAGTTTCTAGTATTATGTTAAATGTTAGTGGTGAGAGAAAATATTCTGCTTTGTTCCTGACAAAGGGGAAAAGCATTTAGTCTGTCACCATTAAGCATATTGATAGCTATTTCTCTCTCTCAAGTTATTTATTGATTTGAGAAAGTTTCACTCTATTCCTAGTTTCCCGAGAGATTCTTCAATTTTTTAAAATGATTTTCTTATAGTTATTAAGATGTTCGAATGATTTTTATCCTTTTTATTGTTATTAATATGGTAGATTACAGTGATTTGTTTTCAAATGTTGTCATTTGGTCTAGATGTCAGTTCTTTTTTCCTGCCTTCCTTGAAATGAGTATTTCTTTAAAATGAGAAATTTATTTTTCTTCATTGTTGACTTATTTTCTGTCTGTCCTCTCTCTTTCTCACTCTCTCTTCCCTCCCTTCCTCCGTTTCTCTTTCTGTAAGTAATTGCACTAGGTCTTGGTTTTATAATATATATCCTATATTTATCACAGTCTACCTTCAGTTAACATTATGCTACTTCTTGGATTACATGAGAACCTTAAAATAGAATAATTTCATTTTTCCTTTCCATCCTTTGCATAATTTTTCCCATTCATTTTCATTTTACATGATTACAAATATTATAGTACGTTATTATTTTGTCATAGTTGGTTGCATTTTAGAGAATTTAAATAAAAATCCATCATATTTACCCCAATAGTTCCTATTTTCAGTGATCTTCATTCTTCTCTGTTCATCTATGTTTTTATCTTCCTTTTGTTTGAAGAACTCCTTTAACACTTCCTATAGTGTAGGTATTCTCTTATCTTTTGCCTTTATTTTTTTTAATTTTTATTATTCATATGTGCATACAAGGCTTGGGTCATTTCTCCCCCTTGCCCCCACCCCCTCCCTTACCACCCACTCCGCCCCCTCCCTCTCCCCCCTACCCCCTCAATACCCAGCAAAAACTATTTTGCCCTTATTTCTAATTTTGTTGTAGAGAGAGTATAAGCAATAATAGGAAGGAACAAGGGTTTTTGCTGGTTGAGATAAGGATAGCCAAACAGGGAGTTGACTCACATTAATTTCCTGTGTGTGTGTGTTACCTTCTAGGTTAATTCTTTTTGATCTAACCTTTTCTCTAGTTCCTGGTCCCCTTTTCCTATTGGCCTCAGTTGCTTTTAAGGTATCTGCTTTAGTTTCTCTGCGTTAAGGGCAACAAATGCTAGCTAGTTTTTTAGGTGTCTTACCTATCCTCACCCCTCCCTTGTGTGCTCTCACTTTTATCATGTGCTCAAAGTCCAACCCCATTGTTGTGTTTGCCCTTGATCTAATGTCCACATATGAGGTAGAACATATGATTTTTGGTCTTTTGGGCCAGGCTAACCTCACTCAGAAGGATGTTCTCCAATTCCATCCATTTACCAGCGAATGATAACATTTCGTTCTTCTTCATGGCTGCATAAAATTCCATTGTGTATAGATACCACATTTTCTTAATCCATTCGTCAGTGCTGGGGCATCTTGGCTGTTTCCATAACTTGGCTATTGTGAATAGTGCCGCAATAAACATGGGTGTGCAGGTGCCTCTGGAGTGACCTGTGTCACAGTCTTTTGGGTATATCCCCAAGAGTGGTATTGCTGGATCAAATGGTAGATCGATGTCTAGCTTTTTAAGTAGCCTCCAAATTTTTTTCCAGAGTGGTTGTACTAGTTGACATTCCCACCAACAGTGTAAGAGGGTTCCTTTTCCCCGCATCCTCGCCAACACCTGTTGTTGGTGGTGTTGCTGATGATGGCTATTCTAACAGGATTGAGGTGGAATCTTAGTGTGGTTTTAATTTGCATTTCCTTTATTGCTAGAGATGGTGAGCATTTTTTCATGTGTTTTTTGGCCATTTGAATTTCTTCTTTTGAAAATTTGAAATTTTTGAAATTTCTTTATTGGTTCATTAGTTTTGGGAGAATTTAGTTTTTTAAGTTCCCTATATATTCTGGCTATCAGTCCTTTGTCTGATGTATAGTTGGCAAATATTTTCTCCCACTCTGTGGGTGTTCTCTTCAGTTTAGAGACCATTTCTTTTGCTGAACAGAAGGTTTTTAGTTTTATGAGGTCCCATTTATCTATGCTATCTCTAAGTTGCTGTGCTGCTGGGGTTTTGTTGAGAAAGTTCTTACCTATACCTACTAACTCCAGAGTATTTCCTACTCTTTCCTGTATCAACTGTAGAGTTTGTGGTCTGATACTAAGATCCTTGATCCATTTTGAGTTAATCTTGGTATAGGGTGATATACATGGATCTAGTTTCAGTTTTTTGCAGACTGCTTACCAGTTTTCCCAGCAGTTTTTGTTGAAGAGGCTGCTATTTTTCCATCATATATTTTTAGCTCCTTTGTCAAAGACAAGTTGGTTATAGTTGTATGGCTTCATATCTGAGTCCTCTATTCTGTTCCACTAGTCTCCATATCTGTTTTTGTTTTTGCCTTTGTTTTTAAAAAGCCATATTGAAGCATAATTGACATAAAAACAAGCTATCCACATTTAAGTATATCATGTAATACATGGACATATCTGTGAAACCATGACAAGAACAAGAGTGAACAAATCCATCATTCTCAAAAGTTTTCTCCTGCATTGCTGTAACCTGTCTCATTGCTCTTTTCCCACCACCCCTATGATAAATAACCAGCATGTTTTCTGTCACTATGTATTAATTTACATGCTCTAGAATTGAAAATACATGGAAACTTACACTATGTGTTTTTTTTAAAATATAGCTTCTTTTACTCAGTATAGTTATTTAAGTCAGTAGCCCATTTTTTTTTCAGGTGGGATTGGGATTTTTGAACTCAGGGTGCGGTGCTTGCTTGTAGGCAGGTGCTGTACCACGTGAGCCACAAATTCAGCCCTCTTTTTACTTTTGTTATTTTTCAAGTACAGTTTCACATTTTTGCTTAGGGCTAGCTTCAGACTGCAATCCTCTTCCTATGGCTTCCTGTGTAGCTGAGATGACAGGCTCGGGCCACCAAATCTGGCTTATTGATTGAGATGGGGACTTGCTTTTTGCTCAAGCTGGCTTTGAAGCACAATCTTCCAGATCTCTGCCTGCTGAGTAACTGGAATTGTAGGTATGAGTCCCTGTGCCCAGCCCTATAGTTGATTATTTTTAATGTTAAGTACTATTCCATTACTTGGATATATCAAAATTTGTCTATCCATTCATGCATGGATGGACATTTGAGTTGTATGCAGTTTTTGACTATTACAAAGAGAGATGTTTTGAGCATTTGTGTACAAGTCTTTGTATAAACATATTTTACCTTTTTTTGTTGAGTAAATACCTATTAGTGGAATGGTAGTTGTATGCTTAATATTTTAAGAAACAGATCAATTGTTTTCCATAATTGTACCATCTTACATTCCTACTAGAAGTGCACAAGAGTTCCTATTTTTCCACATCTTGCCAACATTCAGTATGGTCAAGTTTTTTAATGTTAGGTATTATAGTAAATGTATAGTGATTTCTCATGATTTTATCTTACTGATAAATGATTTTGAGTATCTTTTGATATGCTTATTTGCTACCTGTGTATTGTCTTTGATAATTTATCTATTCAGACATTATGCCCATTTAAAAATAGATTTTTTAATGTTGAGTTTTGAGAATTGTTTATGTAGTCTGGATACAAGTCCTTTATCAGATATGTGATTTGGAAATGTTGTCTTTCTTTTTAAAATTAGCATACATTGATTGTTCAAAGGGATTTTATGGTGGTATTTCCACACATGCATATAATGTACTTTGATCAAATTCACTCCCTCTGCAACTCTTTCTTATCTCCCCTCCTTCCCTTTAAAACTTTTAATAGTTTCATTTTCTATTTTTCTTTTTTGGCAGTAGTGGGGTTGGAACTCAGGGCTTGTGCTTGCTAGATAGGTGCTCTACCACTTGAGTCATGCCACTAACTCTTTTTGCTTTAGATATTTTTTGAATAGGGTCTCACTTTTATGTCTGGGTTGGACTGGACTGTGATTCACCTATTTACATTTCCCATGTAGCTGGATGACAGTCATATGCCACCATGACCAGCTTTCTTTTTATTGATGGAGATGGGGTCTCATTAACTGTTTGCTGGGCTGGCTTCAAACTGCAATCTTCTCAGTCTCTGCCTCCTGAGTAGCTAGGATTGCAGGCATGAGTCGCTGCAGCTGGATTTCATTGTTTTATTTTCATATATGCTTGTGAAGTACTTAGATCGTATTCACCCTCCCTTCACCCTCTTCTTTTTCCTTCCCTCAACTGGTTAGCACCCCTAAGTAATTCCTGTTTTACACTCATGACGTTCTTTTTTTTAAATCTTGATTCTGCATATGAGAGAGAACATGCAATATTTGTCTTTCTCAGTCTGGCTTATTTCTCTTAACACGATGATATCCATTTCCATCCATTTTCCTGCAAACAACATGCTCTGTTCTTCTTCATGACTAGATAATATTTTGTTGTGTTTATATAACACATTTCTTTAACTTGTTCATCAGTTGATGGACACCTTGCTTGATTCCATAGTTTGGCTATTGTGAATAGTACTGTTATAAATATGGATGTGCAGGTGTCTCTAAGGTATGCTGACTTACATTCCTTTAGTATGTGCCTGGGAGTGGAACTGCAGAATCATATTGTAATCCTATTTTTAGTTTCTGAGGAACTTCCATGCTTATATACATAGTGGCCATAGTAATTTACATTCCCACCAGTAGTGTATAAGGATTCCTTTTCCCCCACATTCTTGCCACCTTGTTTGTTTTCTTAATGATAGCTATTCTGACTGGGGTCAGATGGAATCTCAAGGTCATTTTTATTTGCATCCCTTTATGACTAAGGATGTTGAACACTTCTTCATGTATTCATTGACCATTTGTACTTATTTTGGGAACTGTCTGTTCAATTCATTTTCCCATTTATTATTTGGATCATTTGTTCTTTTGGTGCTTAAGTTTTAGAGCTCTTTATATATTCCAGATTTGAATCCTTTATCTGATGTATAGCTGGCAAAGATTTTCTCTCATTCTGTAGGTTGCCCCTTGATTCTGGTAGTTTTTTTCCCTTGCTGTGCTGAAGCTTTTTAGTTTGATGCAATCCCATTTGTCAGTTCTTGCTTTTACTTCCTAAACATTGGAATCCTATTCAGAAAGGCTTACCTTTCCATAAATCTTCAAAGTTTGCCCTGTGTTTTTCTCTAGTAGAATCAAAGTTTCAGTTCTTACATTTATATCTTTGATTCATTTTGAGTTAATATTTGTATGGGGTGAAAAATAGGGATCTAGTGTCTGTCTTCTGTATGTGGATATCCAGTTTTCCCAACACCACTTGTTGAAGGGGCTGTCTTTTTTCCAACACATGTTTTTGGTACCTTTGTCAAAAATCAGGTGGTTGTAGCTGTGTGGGTTTATTTCTGGGTATTCTACTCTATTTCATTGGTCTATGTGTCTGTTTTATGCTTTTATCATGCTGTCATTATTATGGCTCTTTCCCAACACTTAGTATGACCTGGCTTTTTAAATGTTAGATAGTCTAATAAATGTATAGAATGTCTTGGATTTCTTACTGATGAGTGATGTTGAGATTTTTTGGTATGCTTATTTGTTATTTTTTTGTATTTTCTTTGGTAATTTATCCATTCAGACATTTTTCCCATTTAAAAATAAAATTTTCAAAAATTGTTGGGGTTTGAGAATTATTTTTGTAGCCTGAATACAAGTCTTTATGAGATCTGAGATTTGCAAGTGTTTTCTCACTACCTGTAGCTTGTCTCTTTATCCACTTAGCAATGTGTTTTGACAAATATGAATTTTAATTTCAATTATGTTCAATTTTTTAATTCTTTTATGATTGTGTCTTTCATGTTATACCTAAGAAATCTTTGCCTAATCCAGAGACTGGCAAACTGTGGCCTCCAAGCCTAAATCTGGACTGCATATTATCTTTGTAAGATGTGTGGGCTAAAAATTTTTGACTGAAATTTTTATTGAGATAATTTTATAGATTCATGTATAATTGTCAAAACAATAGAGGCACCCTAGTGCATATTCTGTAGTTTCTCCTAGTAGTAACAGTTTGTAAAACAATGTTGTATACTATTGCAAATTAAGATATTGACTTTGATATCATCCACCAACCTTATTCATGTTTCCAGTTTTACTTGTGCTCATTTGTGTGGGTAAGAATGGCTTTTACAATTTTAAGCAGATAAAAAATTCAGAAGAATTATATTTGTTGATAGATGGGACTTATATGAATTTCTCCTTTCAGTGTCCATAAGTAAAGTTTTATGGAGCATAGCCACATCTATTTGTTTATATATTCTCTGATGGTGCTTTTGCACTGCAATATCAGAATGGAGCAGTTGTGAGAGACCATATGTGGTGATTTTGATGCTTCCCACTGCTGTTCAGTGACTACAGATTGCAACAATAGTTGTAACTAAACAGTATTTTGCTTACCATGTGTCATTGTGCCATGAATTTTATTTTTTAATTACAAGTGCATATTCATGCCATATCAAAACAAGAAAAGTGGACTTTGAATATCATGTTTTCACCACATAGTGGATTTGAGATTACTTTGTTAATAAAAGAGATGATAAAGTATCATGTTTATTATGCAATTACATTGTGGTTGTGCTGGAAGAATGCAACATGCATCGACATTATTTATTATTATTCACAATATTTAAGCTCATAGAAAGCAGCTGTTATAAATATTAGAAAATTCAACATAGAATATTTCATCACAGAAAAAATTCTTCCCCAAAATCAAAAGAAGGCTGCACCCAAACTAAGTTTCCAGGTTAGTGAGAGGGAGAACTTAGGGCATTTTCAGGTACAGCCTTCTAAATTTCCAAGAATATGTTAGAGCTTTTCAAATCTCTATAGAGAGTGTGTCCCTCAGGTTTTCTTTTAAAACTTTTTGGCTAAGATGGCGACTAGAGGGAGGAAGCAGAAAGTGTGCTTCCCAAAGTAAAATCTTGGAGATACACTGGAGGTACACCTTACAGGAAAAACCACCGAGAAGAGACAAAACCCCGACTCCTTCACACCCCCAGCCCATGCATAGCATCCCCACTCCATGAGAAACCAGGAAGGCTCCCGTGCCACCAGACACCAGCTTCTACTAGCTTGAGAGAAGCAGGTCACCAGGTGAGCTAATCAGCACATGGTACTCCCACAAACAATCCTGGGCCAGATCAGCACAGCCCCCTGGACAGACTGACCCCCACCCAGGGAGAAAAGAGAAAAAAACCCAAACTGAATAACAAACAACAACAATAAAAGGCACATAGCAAAGAGGCAGGGCTCCCTGAGTGCCGAAGAGAGGGGAGGGGCAATGCCTCACGGAACTGTAAATAAACAAGCTGGCCAGAGAAGGCAGGAGAGGTGGCACACACCCAGGAACCTTGGAGTGGGAAAGCTTGTAAAAGTGGCTGGGTGAAGAAAGCTCCACTGGAGAGGGGAGAAGGGACACTTACCACATGAACTGTAAATAAACAAGCCAGCTGGAGAAGGCGGGTGTAGCACCACCTCCCCCAGTGTGCTTGGAAAGGGGAAAGCTTGTAACAGTAGCAGTCGTGCCCAGAAGAACTCTAAATAAACAAAGCCTGTGGGGCTAGGTGAGTGTTAAGCTCATTCCTGAGATCTGCAATCAATAAATCCTCCAGCAACAGCTGGCTGACAGTAGCAGGCAGGTGAGCTGCAGCCTCAGATAGACATTCACAGAACTGTCTCCAGACCATTTGTTTTTCTTTTTCTCTTCCTTTGATGAGACAACAACTGAACTACAACTGCATGCTGAAAGACTTACTGAAACTGTATTGCATTTGAACTTGGGATATTTTGCTGTGTTTTTTTTCCCCCTTTGATGAGACAATGACAGAACTACTTCTGAGACACCATCTGAGGATTGGAGGCTGAGGGACTAATGCCAAAATTATTAAGATTGAAAGTTTATTGCATTTGAATGTGGGGATTTTTTTAATCCTGTCTCTGTCTCTCTAATGCCTATTTAGCTTACTGTTGATTAGTACACTATCTCTCCCTGTTTATTTCTTTGACACTGTTTTTTTTTACTTGTTTGTTTGTCCCTTTTTCTTTACCTTCTTTGCTTTCCCTCTCCTCTCACCCTTCCATTCTAGATATCACCATTGTTATTATTACAAGCTAGACAATACTTAATTGCACACAGTACAGGGACAGTAACAATAGCAAGGGCAAGGTGGGAAGATGGAAAAAAAGAGGAAAACCAGTTTTCCCCAGTAATAAATTAGTACAGGAATGAGAGGGAAATGAAGAAAACAGATACTCAGATCCAGACTCCAACAAAACCAAGATAAACTATGCCAAAGAACCCAATGAAGCCCACAAGAACAATGCAAAAGAAGAAATCCTGCAAATAATCAATGAAAATTTTATAGAGATGACACTGGATATGGTCAGCCAAAATGTACAGGAGACACTCAAGAAATTCTAAGACAACAAAAATTTGAGAAAGAACAAGAACAAATAAAAGAAACTGTAGAAGCACTGTATAAACACCAAAGTGAAACAAAGAACATGATTAATAAAGAGATAAATGAACTCAGGACGAAAATAGATAATATTAAAGAGGAAGAGACTCAGGAAATGGAAAACCTAAGAAAAAAGAATGAAACAGAAATGCAAAACAAAATGGAAGGCTAATCCAGCAGAACAGAACAAGCAGAAGACAGAATCTCAGAACTTGAAAATGAAATGGTAATTAAAGGAAAAACTGAAGAACTATTAGTTAAACAACTCAAGATGTGTGAAAAGAAAATGCAAGAACTCACTGACTCCATCAAAAGACCAAACCTGAGAATCACAGGCATTGAAGAAGGAGAAGAGGTGTAAGCAAAGGGAATGTGTAATATTTTCAACAAAATGATTACAAAAAATTTCCCAAATCTAGAGAAATCTATGCCCATACAGATGCAAGAGGCCTCCAGAACACCAAACAGACCTGACCAAAATAGAACTACTCCAGAGCATATTACCATTAAAACAACAAGAACAGAGACTCGAGAAAGTATATTGAAGGCTGTAAGAGAGAAAAAACAAATAAAGGTAAACCCATCAAAATCACAGCAGACTTCTCAACAGAAACATTAAAAGCAAGAAGAGCTTGGGGTGAGACCTTCCAGTCACTGAATGAAAATAACTTCAACCCTAGGATACTCTACCCAGCAAAACTATCATTCAAAATAGATGGAGCAATAAAAGTCTTCCATGATAAACAGAAACTAAAACAATACGCGACCACAAAGCCACCACTACAAAAGATTCTTCAAGGGATTCTGCACACAGAAAGTGAAACCCAACTTAACCATGAAAGGGCAGGCAGCACCAAACTACAGGAAAAGAAAAAGCAAGAAAGTAGAGAGTAACATCGATTGAGGTACACACAATCAAACCTTCAAAAAACTAAGACAACTAAATGACAGGAATCACCACATACCTATCAGTACTAACACTTAATGTTAATGGACTTAATTCCCCCATCAAAAGGCACCATTTGACGAACTGGATTAAAAAGGAAGATCCAACAATTTGTTGCTTACAGGAGAACCATCTCACTGACAGAAATAAGCATAGGCTTAGGATGAAAGTCTGGAAGAAGATTTACCAAGCCAATGGCCTCCAAAAACAGGCAGGAGTAGCAATACTTATCTCTGACAAAGTAGACTGCAAACCTACATTGATCAAATGAGATAAAGAAGGACATTCCATACTAATAAAAGGGGAAATACACCAAAAGGAAATAACAATTATCAACTTATATGCACACAATGTCAATGCACCCAATTTCATCAAACATACCCTGAAAGACCTAAAAACATATATTAACTCCAACACAGTATTTGTGGGAGACTTTAACTCCCCACTGTCATCAATAGCTAGGTCATCCAAACAAAAAATCAATAAAGAAATCCTACATCTAAAATATGCCATAGATCAAATGGACCTACTTGATGTCTACAGAACATTTCATCCAACTTCTACACAATATACACTCTTCTCAGTAGCCCTCAGAACCTTCTCCAAAATAGATCATATTCTAGGGCACAAAGCAAGCCTGAGCAAATATAAGAAAATAGAAATTATACCATGCATTCTATCTGATCAAAATGCAATAAAACTAGAACTCAACAACAAAAATAAAGATAAAAAACATGCAAACAGCTGGAAACTGAATAACTCATTGCTTAATGAACAATGGGTCATTGATGAAATAAAAGAGGAAATTGAAAGGTTCCTGGAAGTCAATGAAAATGAAAACACAACCTACCAGAACCTATGGGACACAGCAAAGGCAGTCCTGAGAGGAAGGTTTATAGCCATGAGTGCATATATTAAAAAGACTGAAAGATCTCAAATCAATAACCTAATGATACATCTCAGACTCCTAGAAAAACAAGAACAAGCAAATCCCAAAACAAATAGGAGAGAAATAATAAAAATAAGCTGAAATCAATGAAATAGAAATGAAAAAAACCATACAAAGAATTAATGAATCAAAAGTTGGTTCTTTGAAAAAATAAACAAGATCGATAGACCTCTGGGCAAACCTGACTAAAATGAGGAGAGAAAAAACCCAAATTATTAAAATCAGGAATGCAAAAGTGGAGAGAACAACAAACACCATGGAAGTCCAGGAAATCATCAGCGACTACTTTCAGAACCTATATTCAAATAAATTCAAAAATCTTAAAGAAATGGACAGTTTTATAGATACTTATGATCATCCAAAATTGAACCAAAAGGACATTAATCACCTGAATAGATCTATAACACAAAATGAAATTGAAGCAGCAATCAAGAGTCTCCCCAAAAAGAAAAGTCCAGGACCTGATGGATTCTCTGCTGAATTCTATCATACCTTTAAAGAAGAACTGATACAAACACTCCTTAAACTGTTCCATGAAATAGAAAGGGAAGGAAAACTGCCTAACACATTTTTTGAAGCCAGTATTACACTTATCCCAAAACCAGGCAAAAACACCTCCGAAAAGAGAACTATAGGCCAATCTCTTAATGAACATTGATGTAAAAATCCTCAATAAAATAATGGCAAACCGAATTCAGCAACACATCAAAAAGATCATTCACCATGATCAAGTATGCTTCATCCCAGAAATGCAGGCTTGGTTCAACATACGAAAATCAATAAACATAATAAACCACATTAACAGAAGAAAAGACAAAAACCACTTGATCATCTCAATAGATGCAGAAAAACCTTTGATAAGATCCAACACCATTTCATGATAAAAAGCTCTAAGAAAACTAGGAATAGAAGGGAAGTTCCTCAACATTATAAAAGCTATATATGACAAACCTACAGCCAGCATTATACTTAACAGTGAAAAACTGAAACCATTCCCTCTAAAATCAGGAACCAGACAAGGATGCCCACTATCTCCACTCCTATTCAACATAGGACTGGAATTTCTAGCCAGAGCAATTAGGCAAGAAGAAGGACAAAAGGAATGCAAATATGTAAAGAAACTGTCAAAATATCCCTACTTGCAGATGATATGATCCTATACCTTAAAGACAAAAAAGCTCTACTCAAAAGCTCTTAGACACCATCAATAGCAATAGCAAGGTAGCAGGATATAAAATCAACATAGACAAATCATGACCATTTCTATACACTAATAATGAACAAACTGAGAAAGAATATATTAAAACAATTCCATTTACAATAGCCTCAAAAAAAATCAAATACCTAGGTGTAAACCTAACAAAAGATGTGAATGACCTCTATAAGGAAAACTATAAACTTCTTAAGAAAGAGACTGAGGAAGACTATAGAAAGTGGAGAGATCTCCCATGCTCATATATTGGTACAATCAACATAGTAAAAATGTCTATTCTCCCCAAAGTAATCTACATTTTTAATGCAATTCTCATCAAAATCCCAATGACATTCATCACAGAGATTGAAAAATCTACCGTTAACTTTATATGGAAACACAAGAGGCCACGAATAGCCAAACCTCAGTCAAAAGAACAACGCTGGAGGTATCACGATACCTGACTTCAAATTATATTACAAAGCAATAATGATAAAAACAGCATGGAACTGGGACAAAAACAGACACGAAGACCAGTGGAACAGAATAGAGGACTCAGATATGAAGCCACACAACTATAACCAACTTGTCTTTGACAAAGGAGCTAAAAATATATGATGGAGAAAAGATAGCCTCTTCAATAAAAACTGCTGGGAAAAACTGGTTAACAGTCTGCAAAAAACTGAAACTAGATCCATGTTTATCACCCTATGCCAATATTAACTCAAAATGGATCAAGGATCTTAATATCAGACCATAAACTCTTAAGTTGATACAAGAAAGAGTAGGAACTACTCTGGAGTTAGTAGGTATAGGTAAGAACTTTCTCAATGAAACCCCAGCAGCACAGCAACTAAGAGATAGCATAGATAAATGGGACTTCATAAAACTAGAAAGCTTCTGCTCAACAAAAGAAATGGTTTCTAAACTGAAGAGACCACCCACAGAGTAGGAGAAAATATTTGCCAGTTACACATCAGACAAAGGACTGATAACCAGAATATATAGGGAACTTAAAAAACTAAATTCTCTCAAAACTAATGAACCAATAAAGAAATAGGCAAGTGAACCAAAAAGAACTTTCTCAAAAGAAGAAATTCAAATGGCCAAAAAACACATGAAAAAATGTTCACCATCCCTAGTAATAAAGGAAATGCAAATTAAAACCACACTAAGATTCCACCTCACCCCTGTTAGAATAGCTATCATTGGCAACACCACTAACAATAGGTGTTGGCAGTGATGCGGGGACAAAAGAACCCTCTTACACTGCTGGTGGGAATGTAAACTAGTACAACAACTCTGAAAAAAAATTTGGAGGTTTCTTAAAAATCTAAACATTGATCTATGATATGATCCAGCAATACCACTCTTGGGGATATACCTAAAAGACTGTGACACAGGTTACTCCAGAGGCACCTGCACACCCATGTTTATTGCAGTACTATTCACAATAGCCAAGTTATGAAACAGCCATTATGCCCCACTACTGATGAATGGATTAAGAAAATGTGGTATTTATACACAATGGAATTTTATGCAGTCATGAAGAAGAATGAAATGTTATCATTCACTGGTAAATGGATGGAACTGGAGAACATCATTCTGAGTGAGGGTAGCCTGGCCAAAAGACCAAAAATCGTTATGTTGTTTCTCATATGTGGAAATTAGATCAAGGGCAAACACAACAAGGGGACTGGACTTTGATAACATGATAAAGCAAGAGCACACAAGGGAGGTATGAGGATAGGTAAGACACCAAAAAAAACTAGATAGCATTTGTTGCCCTCAATGCAGAGAAACTAAAGTAGATACTTTAAAGCAAATGAGGCCAATAGGAGAAGGGGACCAGGAACTAGCGAAAAGGTTAGTTCAAGAAGAATTAACTTAGAAGGTAACACACATTTACAGGAAAGCAATGTGAGTCAACTCCCTGTATAGCTATCCTTATCTCAACTAGCAAAAACCCTTGGTCCTTCCTATTATTGCTTATACTCTCTCTTCAACAAAATTAGAGATAAGGGAAAATAGTTTCTGTCTGGTAGCGAGGGGTTAGGGTGGGTAAAGGGGGAGGGTAAGAGAAGGGGCAAGGGGAAGGGGGGGAGAAATGACCCAAACATTGTATGCACACATGAACAACAACAACAAAAGACTTTTTGGCAAATCTATTTGCCTCAACTGTTACCCATTGGCTCAGGCAGCTGTGATATTAAAACGTTTGTGAAATGCTTTCCAGGGAAACATGTTAAGTCCTGGACAAGTTCAATTGAATACAACCTCTCAAAATAGGTTAAATAATTATTGAGAATGCAGTTTGTTTTGTTCCATTTGATACTGGGAATATAAACCATCATTTTTCAATGCTATTGATGAATTGGAGAATATGGTATGAAAATAAGTTAAAACATAGTTCAATTTTATACCTAAGAAAATTAAACCTTTGAAAAAAATTAAATGCTGTATGGGTTGCTGCAAGCCTTTTATTAATTTTCAAAGTTCTATAAAAGGTGATTTTGATACAAATAGGTAAAGAAACTGTCAAAATATCCCTATTTGCAGACGACATGATCCTATACCTTAAAGACCCAAAAACTCTACTCAGAAGCTTCTAGTCATCATCAATAGCTGTAACAAGGTAGCAGGATATAAAGTCAACATAGAAAAATCATTAGCATTTCTATACACTAACAATGAGCAAATGGAAAAAGAATGTATGAAAACAATTCCATTTACAATAGCCTCAAAAAAAATCAAATACCTAGGTGTAAACCTAACAAAAGATGTGAATGACCTCTACAAGGAAAACTATACACTTCTGAAGAAAGAGATTGAGGAAGACTATAGAAAGTGGAGAGATCTCCCATGCTCATGGATTGGTAGAATCAACACAGTAATAATGTCTATACTCCCAAAAGTAATCTACATGTTTAATGCAATTCCCATCAAAATTCCAATGACATTCATTAAAGAGATTGAAAAATCTACCGTGAAATTTATATGGAAACCCAAGAGGCCAGGAATAGCCAAGCCAATACTCAGTCAAAAGAACAATGCTGGAGGTATCATGATATCTGACTTCAAACTATATTACAAAGCAATAACGATAAAAACAGCATGGTACTGGTACAAAAACAGACATGAAGACCAGTGGAACAGAATAGAGGACCCAGATATGAAGCCACACAACTATAACCAACTTGTCTTTGACAACGGAGCTAAAAATATACAATGGAGAAATAGCTGCGTCTTCAACAAAAACTGCTGGGAAAACTGGTTAACAGTCTGCAAAAAACTGAAACTAGATCCATGTTTATCACCCTATGCCAATATTAACTCAAAATGGATCAAGGATCTTAATATCAGACCCCAAACTCTAAAGTTGATACAGGAAAGAGTAGGAAATACTCTGGAGTTAGTAGGTATAGGTAAGAACTTTCTCAACGAAACCCCAGCAGCACAGCAACTAAGAGATAGCATAGATAAATGGGGCCTCATAAAACTAGAAAGCTTCTGTTCAGCAAAAGAAATGGTCTCTAAATTGAAGAGAACACCCACAGAGTGGGAGAAAATATTTGCCAGCTACACATCAGACAAAGGACTGATAACCAGAATATATAGGGAACTTAAAAAACTGAATTCTCCCAAAACTAATGAACCAATAAAGAAATGAGCAAGTGAACTAAACAGAACTTTCTCAAAAGAAGAAATTCAAATGGCCAAAAAAAAACATGAAAAAATGCTTACCATCTCTAGCAATAAAGGAAATGCAAATTAAAACCACACTAAGATTCCACCTCACCCCTGTTAGAATAGCCATCATTAGCAACACCACCCACAACAGGTGTTGGTGAGGATGCGGGGAAAAAGGAACCCTCTTACACTGTTGGTGGGAATGTAAACTAGTACAACCACTCTGGAAAAAAATTTGGAGGCTACTTAAAAAGCTAAACATTGATCTACCATTTGATCCAGCAATACCACTCTTGGGGATATACCGAAAAGACTGTGACACAGGTTACTCCAGAGGCACCTGCACACCCATGTTTATTGCAGCACTATTCACAATAGCCAAGTTATGGAAACAGCCAAGATGCCCCACCACTGACGAATGGATTAAGAAAATGTGATATCTATATACAATGGAATTTTATGCAGCCATGAAGAAGAATGAAATGTTATCATTTGCTGGTAAATGGATGGAATTGGAGAACATCATTCTGAGTGAGGTTTGCCTGGCCCAAAAGACCAAAAATTGTATGTTCTTTCTCATATGTGGAAATTAGATCAAGGGCAAACACAACAAGGGGATTGGACTTTGAGCACATGATAAAAGCGAGAGCACACAAGGGAGGGGTGAGGATAGGTAAGACACCTAAAAAATTAGCTAGCATTTGTTGCCCTTAACGCAGAGAAGCTAAAGCAGATACCTTAAAAGCAACTGAGGCCAATAGGAAAAGGGGACCAGGAACTAGAGAAAAGGTTAGATCAAAAAGAATTAACCTAGAAGGTAACACACACGCACAGGAAATTAATGTGAGTCAACTCCCTGTATAACTCTCAACCAGCAAAAACCCTTGTTCCTTCCTATTGTTGGTTATACTCTCTACAACAAAATTAGAAATAAGGGCAAAATAGTTTCTGCTGGGTATTGAGGGGGTCGGGGGGAGAGGGAGTGGGCAGAGTGGGGGGTAAGGGAGGGGGTTGGGGCAGGGGGGAGAAATGACCCAAGCCTTGGATGCACATATGAATAATAAAACAATAAAAAAAAAAGAGCTGAATTCAGTCAAAAAAAAAAAAGTGATTTTGACATCTTTTCCCAGATTTTGCTTTTGTTGTTGTTGCCTTCATTGAGAGGTATACTTTTGAAATATCTAGCTATTTTCATGGCTGTCACTCTGCAATCAATTTGGATGTCAGGAAACACTAACTTTGACCTCCATTTAAAGAAATAATTATCCTTCTGAAATTATCCCATTGTTGCTATCACATTATAAAAATTTTACTTGGTTATTATTATTTTTTGAATTGCCTCAAAATTTATGGAAATAGTTTTCTCTCTTGTTGAATATAGAATATCTCTTGAGTTTTTCTCTTGGTTCTCAAAGCCCGAAATATTTACTATTTTGTCCTTTACAGAAAAAGTTTTCTGACCTCTGGTTTATTCCAAGGGCCAGAGATTTTTTTTTCTAGAAAATTTATACCTTTTGATTTTACTTCTAGATCCTATGATCTGTTTGGGGTTAATTTTTCATATGTATGTCAAGATATGGACCCAAGTTTATTTTTCCCCTATATAGGCATGCATATAGGGAAATGCATCATTTGTTCTCCTTTATTGTCCTTCACCTTTGTCAAAAAGTTGTCTATATGTGTGTGAGTTTATTTCTGGTATTCTATTCTTTTCTATTATTTTATTGTCTGTCTTTATACTAACACCATGCAGTTTTGATTACTGTAACTTTATAATTCTTGAAATCAGGTAGCATATGTCTTTCAACTTTATTGTTTCTTTTCAGAATTGTTTTAGCTATTTTTGGTCATATTTGTATGTGAAGGTTAGAATTAACTTGTCAATTTCTACACAAAGCATTGTTTTTCATTTTTATTCTCTTAGAAATTCCTCAGATTTTTAAGAACAACTGTTTTCTAAAGTAGGTATCGATCAACCCCCTGCCCTCCTATTACAAAAACCTCTCCTTGCTTGAGAACTGAGTGTTTAAAAGATATCCTTGCATAGAGCTACTAGTAGATTGAGTTGGAGCTACCCTTGGAGAGAAACCAAGGCATCTAATCTACTGAAATTATGAACATGATTGGTTCCATCCATATTCTTCCTTTCTTCTTCTCCTCATTACCCAGCCTCACTTGTTATGACTACTTGACACCGAACTCTCTGCGACATTCCCATTTCTATATCAAGTATGTCCCAACAAACAAAATGCTACTACTACTAATAATAGTTAGCAGTTTATAATCAGATCTTATAAATATTAATTTAATCACCATACAATCTTATACAGGTTTGTATTATTATTCATCCCTACTTTATAGATGAGGAAACCAAGGCATCAAAAAGTTGAGCAACTTATCCAGAGTTACACACTCAGAGAGTAGAGAGACAGATACTCCACTCAGTCAGCAAGGCTTCAGAGTCCTATCCTCATAACCATTTTTCTACATACACTATAAATCACATAGTTTATTAGTCTATTATTATATACAAAGTGCTCATTAGTTAAAGTTAAGGATTTTTGTGTTTGTTTAAGCATCAAAATGAAAAATAGCCTAGGTCACGTTATTTGGCTAGTAAACTAGATTTTCTCTTCCATGACTAGAATAGTTTTTAAACCAGCCAAAGATATAATGCCCTCAAAAGACAGATGTGAAAGTGGTTAAAGGCTAAAAGCACTTTACAAGTGTAAACTATTATTATAAAACTGTTTTATCCACAGAGTTCAAAGGACTCTACTATGTCATTTAACCCTATTATCAACTGGCAAATGTAAAGATTGTGTTTATTATAAAAATGTTTTGCAGTTATTGCCATTTTTCTGTCTTTAATTTTTATTTTTCCCTATACAATAAAGAAAGTTTTAGGCACACCCATCCTTTAGTATTAATAGTATTAGTCAAATTATGTGCACATGAGGTCCTTATCACAGCATACAAAAGCTGGTCTTTACATAACTCTTAATCTGTGTTTGGCATATATATATAGAGAGAGATATAGATATATATAATGGCATATATATAATATATATTTTTAATGAGCATATAAGAATCAGTGACAATATGAGTATATATACACTATATGTGTGTATGTATATATATATATATAGAGAGAGAGAGAGAGAAAGAAAGAGAGAGAGAAAGATTCTGTGAATAACTACTATCACTCCTCCATTTTATGGAGGACACAGAAGTCAGCAGGTTCTCCAAAATCACAAGATCACACAGCTGGTAAATAGTGAAGCTGAAATTAAAAACAAGGCAGTCTGGGCAAAGAGTCAGAGCTCATATGCTCCTATTCACCTTTGTAATATGTGGAGTCCACAAGGTCTTAGAATCTGGAATTATAAATGATACATTGCTTATGGAATCAAAGAAGACCTAAATAAATAAGGAGCTATATCTCATTCATCAGTTTAAAAACTCAATAGTGTTAAAATCAAACTTCTCCCCAAATTGATCTATAGACTCAACACAATCCCAATAAAAATCTTTTTTTTTTCCTTGTTCTGGAATGCAGTTAAGTTACTTGGAAACAGTTTGATTCTTCCAGGTCTTGTTTTTATGATTTCTTTGTGTTGTTGTTTATTCATACGTGCATACAAGGTTTGGGTCATTTCTCCCCCCCCACCCCCTTCCCCATCCCTTTCTCCTCCCCACACCACATCCACCAGTGTCTCCATGGTGGACTTCAGCATCGCTGTGGAGAACCAGCTGTCTGGGAACCTGCTGAGGAAATTCAAAAAACAGCAACGGGTGGCAAAAGCTGTGGGTGGTGTTCACAAATTTCTGCCTGTTCTTCTACAAATCACACCAGGACAGTCACCCACTGGCCAGCCTGCCTCTGCTGGGATACTCACTCACCATTCCCTCGGAGTCCGAGAACATCCACAAGGACTACGTGTTCAAGCTGCATCTCAAGTCCCACGTGTACTACTTCAGGGCCGAAAGCGAATACACTTTTGACAGGTGGATGGAAGTGAGCCGAAGTGCCACCAGCTCAGCCTCTCGGGCCCACGTCTTGAGTCACAAAGAAGCTCATGTGTATTGATAGCTGGATGCACCGTTAGACTCCAGCTGTGGCTGCTTTCCTGGAAGACAGCGACCTGTCTAATGAAGCCTAGCAAAATTCACACCTGTCTGAACAAGTGGTCTGCAGCATCCCTCACCGTCTCCCTCGTCTCCTCCGCTGTTAATCTCCTTGGAACGGACGGTTCCCACCTCCAGGCCTGGGGACTCATGTGCCCCAATCCTTGGGGCTCTTCAGCTTGTGCCAGTATTGAGCCACTGTCATCACCAGTGCCAAATGACAGTCTCCCCTCCCCTCCAGCTGCAGCCCGAGCACAGTGCCCACACAGCTGTTCACCTGAAGACAGGGCAAGTGCTCTTCTTTTTCTTAGAAAAGGACTTTATTTTCGTGCAGGCTGCTGTTTAAAACACAAGCAGACTTTCCAGTTTCTGATGTATACAGCGCAAGTGCAGTCTTAAGCAAATAAGACCGTTTTCAGATGTTTTTCAGTCTTTCTACTTTTATAACAATAGCAAGTTGGTAGACTCACCTTCCTTGACTAATAAGCAATTTGCAGTGCACTCCATTCTGCCAAGGGGCTTTGCTCCAGTGAGACACTCATCACCAAACCTTCTTGGCGGAAGCTGACCAAATTGTTCGTGATTACTCTTTACAGACTGTGGCGGGGTTGTTTTCTGTTAGGAGAAAACAGGAATCCAGTGCAATACCTGGACTGTCACTGCACTGAGTGGTGTACACAGTGGGGACGTATTAACCCGTGGTGTTTTGCTGCCTGTTTCACAAGCATGAGAACTTGTACGTCATTGACTGGGGCCATTTGTGCTTTGTTGTGTGAGCGTCGTGGATGCAGAAGCGCTGTGCAGTAATGGTACGTAGTCCGGGACCCATGGTTAGGCCCACTTCCTCCACCATGGTTTGAACCTGCACATTCTTTAGTAGTATCTATTGTGCCTGTGGTGGAAACAATTCTTTCTGGTTTTATACTCACTCCCCCAGGCATGGGTGCTGTCAGAAGGACAGTGTACATCCTGGAAAGACTCCACCGGGAACCTGGCTGCCAGCCTCCGCTTGGGCCCGGGTGGTAAAGCGTTTGCCTGTTCTCTGTGGTGACTGGGTGGCTGCTATTCCCTTAGTGTTCTTGAACCCTTCCTAGTGACGTTGACCACCTCAGCACAGTCCTTTCCCAGCACCCCACACCCAGCGGGGAAGGCCTACTTACCTGCGAAACAGGGATCCGCCAACGTCACGGGCCTGTGGCTGCTGTCCACGATTTACAAATAGACGAGGAGCTTGAGACGTGTTAATCATTTGCCTTACAATATGTACCAGACGGTTTTATTTATTTTTTTATTTTTATTTTTTTTCATTTTTCTTTTATTATTCATATGTGCATACAAGGCTTGGTTCATTTCTCCCCCCTGCCCCCACCCCCTCCCTTACCACCCGCTCCGCCCCCTCCCGCTCCCCCCCCTCAATACCCAGCACAAACTATTTTGCCCTTATCTCTAATTTTGTTGTAGAGAGAGTATAAGCAATAATAGGAAGGAACAAGGGTTTTTGCTGGTTGAGATAAGGATAGCTATACAGGGCATTGACTCACATTGATTTCCTGTGCATGGGTGTTACCTTCTAGGTTAATTCTTTTTGATCTAACCTTTTCTCTAGTACCTGTTCCCCTTTTCCTATTGGCCTCAGTTGCTTTAAGGTATCTGCTTTAGTTTCTCTGCATTAAGGGCAACAAATGCTAACTAATTTTTTAGGTGTCTTACCTATCCTCACCCCTCCCTTGTGTGCTCTCGCTTTTATCATGTGCTCATAGTCCAATCCCCTTGTTGTGTTTGCCCTTGATCTAATGTCCACATATGAGGGAGAACATACGATTTTTGGTTTTTTGAGCCAGGCTAACCTCACTCAGAATGATGTTCTCCAATTCCATCCATTTACCAGTGAATGATAACATTTCGTTCTTCTTCATGGCTGCATAAAATTCCATTGTGTATAGATACCACATTTTCTTAATCCATTCGTCAGTGCTGGAGCATCTTGGCTGTTTCCATAACTTGGCTATTGTGAATAGTGCCGCATTAAACATACCAGATGGTTTTAAATACTAACAAACAAAAGGGAATAAAAATACCTCACGCCACAATCCAGCGTATCGAAATTTTAAAGGCAAAACAACAACAAAAAGAAAAATATTTACTAAGCCCTTTCTTTATATATGCATCATTCTAACTCATAAGAATATTCATAACAAATACTTAATATTTACCTCAGTCCTATGAAATAACAGTTATTGTCTACCTTATTCTCAGAAGAAGAAACTGAAGCACACTGAGGTTAATCAACTCACAGAAACACACATTGCTTAGTAAATTTAAAAGACTGAATATAGACCATGCAGTTTGGTCTTAAAGCCACACTCCTAACTATTCTGCTTTTCAAGAGTTTCAGGGGTCTTCCTGAAGAAAGGCGTATTCCAGCATGAGTTTGGGCAGATGCTACTAGCTGCTTAGTCCAAATATTAACTCTTCCTTGCTGATAAAATAACATCTTATACTTAGCACATTTCTGCCTAGATTAAAAAAAATCACTTTCCCTTGCAATTAGGCTTAGCCATGGTGTCTAACTTGTAGCCAAAGAAATTCAAGTGGAAATCTTATATGGGACTTCTGGGAACAGTCATTAATGGAAGAGGATATATTCTTAGTGCTTTCTTCCCATTGTTCTCCTGAAATATATGAGATAGACAGAGTTCCAGCAGTTATCTTGTACCATGAGGTGATCTTGAAAAGGGAAGCAACAAGTTGAGCTTAGCAGAATGTTGGAATGCTACTACAGACTGGCTACTTCTGTACTATATTTATGGACTTAATTTGTAACCTCAAGAAATAAATCATGCAATTTTAAGAAACTGTTATTTTGGGGTCTTATTTTAGATGTATCTGACTTAATCGTGACTGATACAGAATGAAATATTGTTGATAAAGCACAATACAACTATAAAGCACAATTGAGATTGACCAAATGAATCAGCCTCCATCTCACTGGCCTGTGTGCTCTCTTTCCCTTGCCATCTTTTATTCCACTAGACTTCTAAGTGTTGGTATTTCTCAGGATTTAGTCTTAGGTCTCCTCTTCTCTGGGTATTTTTTTTTCCTGTTGGTGAACTCATTCATTCCCAAGACCTTACATAAAATCTCTTTGTTGATGGTTCTCAAATTTATATCTTCCACATAGGCTCTCCTTCTATGTATACAGCTGCCTCCTTGATATCTACTCTTGGATGTTTCACAAGGACTTCAAAGTTAATATACCTCCAAATGGATTTTTTATTCTCTCTCCACTCTATATTCTTCTGGTATCTGTTCTTCCTTTCAGTCTTCTTCTAAATAAATGACATAATCATTCAAATCAGAAACCTGGAAATCACCTGTATTTTTTTTCCTTTCCCTTAATATTCACCGTCCTTATCTCATCCATTGCTATGTCTTGCTGAGTTTATCTCTAAAATATATCTTGAATCTGTCCACATTTCTCCATCTCCACTGCCATTATCTTGGTTAAGCCACCATCATTTTATTTCTTGTATAAACTACAAAGGCATCAGACTGATGTCTTTTTGTCTTTTCTTATTTCCTTCCAACCCATTTCCACCTAACAGGGAGAGTGAATGGTCTTCAAATGATATAAATATGCTTAGGTTAGTCCTCAGCTTAAAATACTTGACTTGTTTCTCATATTTATAAATAAAATAAGAATTTTGGCCATGGACTATGAGGTGTTACCTTAGTTACCTTTCTAATCGCCATGTTTTTTTTATCCATTATGGTCTTCTCACAGGTCTTTAAGCCTTATCATTTTTGCTTATGTCATTAACTTGGAGTGATTTTTTTTTCCTATGAATTTCCTCATAATTAGCTCGTTTTCATCCTTTAAGTTTTAGCTTAAGTCCTTAGAAAGTTTGTCCCTGGTTATCCTGTCTAAAGATATTTCTCCATCTAGACACTCTTAATAATCTATTATAGTGCCTTATTTATTTTAATCTTCTAAGCACTTCTCTTACCTTGTAATTACATTTAATGTATTTACTTACTTACCTGTTTATTGAGTATCTCTTGCTTAGACTATAAATTTTATGAGTATGGGCATTATGGTTTTTACTTATTATATATAACCATGACATATAACTAGTACCAGGCATTATTTGTTGAATAGCTGAGTAAATAAATATATCTGACTATTCACAGGAATTCTGGAGCAATCTATGAAGTATGGGGGCAAATGGCCATATATGTATGGTAATATTTGACAACACTTGTGCTGGGTCGTGCTGAACACATTGGATGACCTGAGACTTTGTTTGTACTAAATCACTGTAAAGAAATGTAACTCAGAGTTGAGTGGCCCTACAGACTGTATCATTTTGACATGGCTCTACTAAGTCATTACTACAGATTTGGGTTACACACTGACCTATTTACAGTGTAGTTGGAGTTTGGCAAGACCAAGTCCATGGCCAGCCATCTGGGTCTTAGGTCGTTCTTTAGCTCTGGAACAGTGAGACAAAAGCACTCCTGTCTTTCTAAAGCTGATGAAGAACAGACTTCTTCCCTGGAATGGAGCCGAATGGTAATGTGCCTCTAAGGACTGCACTGAGTAAACCTTTAGAGCAAGGTGCAGTCAAAGCTGATTAAAATCACACCATTTCATAACACTACTTACAGGCACAGACATATACCAGGAAGCTGTGAAGAAAGACAGCTGGCTGCACATTGAACAGCAGCTTGGAGCTGTTCTCTTACCCCCTTGAGTTGTTTGTTTCACACTATATGGAAACAGATTTTCTGGTTTGTCTGTTAAATTTCCAGCTTCTGCTTATTTCTAACTTACTGATAAGATACCTGCTGATGTCTCGGTTTTCCATGTTGAGACTAAAAGTTGAAATAACACTCCTGTTTCCTTAAAAGATTTGGTGATGTTTTAGGAAAATTGAGAAATCTATGAAGTGTTTAGTATGCTACTAAGATATAAAAAATTTCCATTCTCTCTTTGAGGATGAGACTGTGTTTCCAGGAAGCTGTCCACTTGTGTTTCGGTATTCATTTTTTTTCCGAGTGGTGATGAAAAGATGGTTGTTCCTGGAATTTAAAGAAAGGTTCACATGATGACTATGTTACTTAACAATCTGAAGACTTCAGGCAAATCACTTAACATCTATGAGCCTTAATTTCCTTATGTAAAATAGAAATAACAGCTGCTCTACTTACCTCATAGGGTTGTTTTAAGAATCAAGTAAAATAATGGAAATGAAAATATTTTGTATCCTGCTAAAGCTCTTTGCAAATGTAAAGAATTGTTGTCCCTGCCAAGGTTTTTTTCCTCCTTGCTATAAAGAAAATGTTGATATTTCCCAAACATTAGTTAATCATTCCTCTAGGGCCACACCTGCTCAGAACAGGTGTCAGTCTCTATGATGAGATTTGGAGGAAACTGGAGAAAAAACCTTGAGTCTTCCAGACTACCAGTCTTCAAAAAGAGGAAGGCTGGCTCATGTATCATATCTCTTCTAGCAAGGTCTCATTAGAACTACAAACTCTGATAGAAATCATTCACAGGGCTCAGAATCTGCTATTTCAAAATGCCAAATTGGCATTTGGGAAAATGGCAGAAGCAGGATGTTCACTTTCTGACATTCTCCTGTTCTCCCTTGAAACAAGTAATAAGATGCTCATCCGAGAGGTACCCACTTTACATGCAGAGGACAGGAACATCCTTACCTCTGAAGACACAGGGACACAGAAAATCTGAACAAATAGGCTTTGCTAAGTTCCCCTCAGTTTGTTAACATTAGACCATATTTTTCACCCAATCATATTTCTCCATGAACATTCAACTACTTTAAAAAATACACAGGTTTACCTGTTTCTTTGGCTCTTCATTTCTGAAGTCTCCTGTGTCATGTAAAACATATATTAAATAAATGTAAATGCTTTATCTAGTTAACTTACCTTTTGTTCAAGAGTCTCAGCCATGAACCTAGCAATGGGTGAGAGAGGAGCAGCATATATATTTGTAAGGATATTGTTAGGATCTATTAAAGGAGAATATACATTCATCAGTTGAATAGACTTAACCCATTACTTCATTGTAAAGGGAACTAGAATTATCTTTGATGTACATAGCCACTTGATTAAAAATCAATTTAATTCTTTGTATTGCATAACTTTTTTTAAAATTCAAGCAAAAATGTTTTGGTTAAAGGCAATCTTATTTTCTGTCTAAATTTCATCAGAACAATTTTAATGGTTTAATTATAGGTCAGTTATAAGTCAAAGTACAGGACGTTTTATCCTAATTATCATGGAAGAATGCTTTTCTGAAATAATTTTGATTCTTTGGGAAAACCAGGATTATTTGTGGTCCTCAGTGATACAAGCACAAGATGAAGTACTTTATTCTTTATATCTCAATCTGCTAATTTCCTCCAAGCTATTACTCTACTAACATTAACCTCAAAGCATAGCTATGTAATTTGCTGACTATTTTTTCTACTAATATAATAATTTTAAATATAATTCATATTAAGAAAAGAAAAGAGAAATAGGTTCATTAGCTTAAGTTAAATGACTACCCAAACACGTGGAATGAGCGAGGTTACTCAGTGAGAATTGGTTCTGAGGTATAAGGTTAGCTTTAGCAGCAAACTTGACTTGTTTCCTTCTATCCCTGCCCCAGGGAATAAGGTAAGAAAGGGTACTAGAGGGAGAGAATATAATCAAAGTACATTATACATATGTATAGACATGTTATAATGAAACCCCTTACTTTGTACTATTAGTATATGATATATCTGACATATATAACTATATAATACAAATATATATAAATCAGATATAAAAAATTACATATATACATATGTATATGATTTTACCTACTCTAAAAATGCAAACAGAGCAGACTTTCTCCCCACTAAGAGGGCCATGTACCTGAACAACTCTTTGGCACAAAAATTCATAGTTATATAAGACATTATCAGATAAACAGACTGAAGTTTTAGGAACCTATGAAATTTCTTATAAATAAGATAACAGATAATCTTAAAATCAAGCAAATAAATAATGGACACAGTACATGAAATAAGAATAGTCAATAACATTTTATCTATTTGGTATTAATAATGACACACCACTTTGTGTGAGAGATACACTCACCTGCCCAAACTCAAGGAATGAACTCAGAAACATGAAGTACAGCAAAAGCCAGACTTTAATGATGGTCTCGCAAGATCAGGTGTCTGGTATGTAGGCACACCCAAATGGTTACAACAGGCATTTTATCCCTAGCGTGCAGTTCCTCATTGGCTGAATACTACAGGGTGTACAATCTTCCCCTTTTTATTATTTCCTATTGGGTTATTTAAAAATATGTCTCCTTTGGTCAAATTTTAGAAGCAGGTTTTAGTCATCTCCACTCTGTGTCTTTGTGGTGGAAAGGCCTTCCTATGATATATGCCTTTCTGGCACGTACATAGTTTTTACCCATTTCCTCATTTCCTCGTGGTTTACCTTTCCCAGTTTAAGTTCCCTCCCCAAAATGCTGTTTGTGACTTTCTAGGTACAAGCGGCCATGCAAGCAAGTTACCAGTAATTTTTCTATTCAGGGATAAATGCTTTTCCTTGAAAATGGGCCACCACTGACTGTCTCCAACACTTTGCCGCTAATTGCTGTTTATCACTGTTTGCTTCTTGGAAAGTTTTCAGGATTTCAAAATCTCTGTCTGCTAGAATTTTGATATGATGTAAAAAAATGCTCCATTTGCCTTATGGCAGGTGACATAAATAAAAAGGGACTATTTTTTTTTGTGTGCCTGATGCTCCCTTTGAATGTCTTTATAATTCAGAGTTGTTGACTTGTTCTTCAGATTACATTGCAGTCCCACAAATACACTGGTCCTTAGCTAACTGACATTGATCTAGCCCTGGGTAACTTTCATTTTTTACATATTTGACATAGCTAAATGGGTATTGCCTAAATTATATCCTCAACACAAGATTCTACATTAGGGCTCAGATAACTGCAATTAGCATAAAAATACCAATAGCTCTTATATATAACTCACCTTCCCACACCCATACAGAATTAGAAGTGCAATTCTAAGGCCCAAGGTTGCTTTTTGTCAGTTTCCATTATCTCCAAAAAAGGAGTCAATGCAAAATTTTTTATTGCTGGTCTGTCATACATGCCATTTTTTTCTATTTCCAGCTATTAATTCCTTCTTTTTCTACTTATCACTATAGGAATAACATACATTTAATTTATGCCTTTAGGAACTCAAATTCTCATGGTTGCTAAAAAAGTATGCATGAATCTATAATTTCTGATAAGAGAAAATTGCTGTTAGGAAAAGATTCTCGTACTTAGGTTAAACCTAAGATAATACATTTAGTATTTTTGAATATTTTCATATTTCAATGAGATAAATTTATGAGATTGTCCCTTGAGAGAAATTTTGGATGGGAATGGGTAGAGGTGGGATTGGGAAATAAAAAAAGAAGAAGAAGGTTTGCATCCTTGATCAAGTGGACAGGAGTGAATACAAAGGAGTTGGGGATGGTGCTAAAGGAAGAGCCCTAGGAACACTGAAGATAAACTTTGTCTATCTCACTATGTAGAAATAAAGTCTCCATTTTCAAAGAACTTAAAAATCTAGTTTTTATAGCAAAAATTTCTTGTGGTAAAGTTGTGAATTACTGGAGTATATTATCACAGCAATTTGTAGCCTCTTGAGAATTGGTTAATGAAAAAAGATAAATTACAATTACTTTTGGAATGGACTGGCTTAAAAGTAATGCTGTACAGAGAATACTGGAAAAAATGAGGTACACATGATTTTGAGATAGTGACTAAGGAAATGGTATTCTCAACCATGTCTTTTTTAGAAAAATGTCTGAGTACTTGATTTTCTTATCCTCTATTTTACCCGTTTTAAATGCTAGCCTAGCACATAATAAATAGACAATACTTACAACTTGTTTTTTAGCAGAACGATCACAGGATTATCGTTTTCAATATAGAATTTTTCTGTAGTGGATGTGAAGGCCTTGTCTGTTATTTTCCTACTTTTCATTAGGTTTTATAGCTCATTAGTTCTTTATTCAGATTCTTCTTACTTTGTCTTCCCTATTTCCTGTCCTAATAATCTTATTCTCAAATTTCTTCATCACCACCTTGAGAAAAATGTCTTTTGCTGCTTTTGAGAGTCAGATAGTGCCAGGTAGTAGATCTATGCAAGACTAAATGAGGACTATATAGAAATGACAATCTTCTATAAAGAAAATAATATGCTCTTGCCAACTGCTTGCTTATTGAAGAACTAAAGTCTAACCAAAGATACTAAGTCTACCAAAGGTACATTTTCTTTGTCGTTCAAAAATTCTATAAAGTTGCAGTGGCAGACATTTACACCCAAGGAACATTGGGAAAGGCAAAGAATAGTATCTGGTGAATATCTATAATTACATGACGAAAGCTATTTTATTTTGTTGAATTGAGGTGTGTTTGTCTTAGAATTTGGTGGGCTCATTTTAAATAAATGCATTTACTGAGAGATGCAACTCAGACACAGGAACTCATGGCATCAAGTGCTAACTAGTATTAATAGAGAAGTCAGTATTGACATCACAGAGATCTTACAAGACCTTGATGCTTTCTCAGTCTTTAAAGTAAGATTAAAATGTTTAGTATAGCTTTAGTGGAAAGAGAATTTTAAGCCAAATCAAGATCCATCATGATTTTATGATTTCTTTTTGTTTGGACTCCCTGAAACATGGAAGTTTGATCTTTCTTTGAAGTTGGTCTAGCAGGTTTCTTTCCTCTGTTTGAGTTATTTGGTGAATGGTAAGTTATAATCTGTAGCCCATTCCTTTCTCCCATTTTCCTTACTGATCATATCCTTAGATTTCCATCTTTCCACTGGAGTTCTCAGTTGGACTTGATAGATTTTTTTTCATCCTTACTTCATTAACTGACCTGCTTATATATCTTGAAAAACTTGTTAGCCTAAATTATCTGCTGAGTTCTATTATTTGGGGGTCTTCTTTCTTTTTTTTTTATGCTGTCTCTTAGAAAAAGATATGATAAAAACCACTTTAAACTCATTCAGTTGTCTAACAGAATCCCTATAAATGCCTTATAGTGAAAAAAATTATCTTTATGTGCTATTTAAAAGGACATTTCCATGAAGGACTAGCTAAGTAGTTCTCTCTTTGGCCTTTGGAAATACTAAATACTTATAATTCTTTCACAGGACCACCCTGAAAAGCTTCCTTTAACAAGGATCCAAGCACTTCTATGCCTCCCAAATTGCATAGTAATGTCTGTGAATGTCATTGCTGTCATCTAGTATTTTAATAGATAAGCTGTGGGGAATTCTATTAGACACCTGGACACTTAATAATCCTTTGAAAATTGATCATTCATTTGTGGGATCTTTGGACATGGCCTATTAACTATACAACTTCCTTCCTCTTTTCTCTACCTCTGCCATGATTATGCTGGAAAATGGAATTTGCTTCAAATTTGAAGAACTAAGTATACTTCCTTCAGAGTTGTCCAATTTGTGTGTGTGTGTGTGTATATATATATATAATATACTTACATATACTTTATTATGTATTTGTACACTTGTAATTTATTTTATAATTGATTTTTAACTGGTATACATAGTAGAATAAACTAATTCTTAAGGAAAAAATTAGAATCAGATATCCCAGAGTAGTAGAAAAATGGATGTAGATAAGAGTGAGAGTCTATTACTCACATCTTTTTTGGGGTCTTTGTTTTCCAAGGGAAGACTATATTGGCATGTGTTGGCCAAGACATTTGTGTAGTAAATTCTCAGATATTGAGTTTAATCTCTGGCATCAAAAGTGAAACTGGTTCTCAATATAATCTCCAAGGTGTTTAGATCATATATATCAGTAGATGAAATTTGAACTAATCAGTTTTGTGACATGTCAGAAGCTTTGTAAAATGTCGATTTCACTATCTTTCCTATTATTAGCAAAATCAAACATTGACTTCTTTTGGTTTGTTCATAAATATATATATATATATATTTATTTATTCTTAAACATCCTTTATTCAATAACATAATTAGATAAGATAAACTTTGTTTATTTTGGATGCAAGATACCAGTTTAGCTTATTTTAATGCAGACAAAATGGCTTAAAATGGTACTTGTATTTAAATTACAAAAAATTTAAAGATGTTAAAATTTGCCTTCTGCCCATATAAAGTTATTTATATTGATTTATGTTATTTTTCTTAGGAATTATCATAGCTCAGGCTGGTAGATTTTGCAGGCTTTCCTTTGCCCAAATAGAGAACATTTTTTTTTTCTGATACAGTTAATTTGAGAAACTTCAGGTAACACTGCTGTATTATTTTCAAATATTGTCTGAGTAGAAATGGAGCTTAGTTATTTAATATCTTGGTATAAGCAATAATGAACATGTTTTAAAATAAAAATATTCTCATTATATTACTACAAATTAATAAACTCATTTGTAATGATGCATTTGTGGCCTATTTCAAATGTAGTTTGAACAGAAAAATAATTCCTTGAAGTGATATTTTTGAAGTCCACTTTTTGAAAAACAGGTTACCGAGTAAAATAATGCAGGCTACAAGCGCATAAGTGTGGCTTCGTTAATGATCCCTCAGCTTCTAAAATCTGTTGGACATAAAAGCGGTGCTAATCTGATTAGTAACTGTGATTGGGTAAATCTACTGTAAAAATGGACTGTGTTCTGGTTTTTAACATGATACCATGAGGTCATTTGAGAACTGCCTCTGTGGAACATAAAAGTCCCTTTGATGGACTATTTATTCCATGATTAAAAACTGTATTTCTATGTATTTTTAAATATTTATACATACATAACACATACATACATATATGTACACATGAGTTCTGCTGTTTATTTTTATAAGTAGCTATAAAGTTTAGTTCCTAGAAAAGTAGGAGAGAAACATAAGTAACACAAATAAATGTCAAATCTATATGTGAATGTAGTCACATCTAGACCCAAGATTATTTAGTGCTCTTTTTTAACTTCCACCTTGCTATCTTTCTGCCTCCAGACATTCATACAGGGAAAGAAGGTCTGGTGGAATGGCTCAAGTGGTGGAGCGCCTGCCTAGTAACTGTGAGGCCCTGAGTTCAAACCCCAGTACTGAAAAAAAAAAAGAAAATACAGGAGAGGACTACTAACATATAAGAGACCAGTGTGCAGGCATTTTAAGTGTGGTACCTCATTTAATTGGAAGAATAAGTGGAAGTTTGGAAAGCTTTGTGATTTGAAAAATCTGTTAACATATTATGAGACCTTGGAAATATCCTTGAGCATATTTTTGTGTGTCACTTTACCAGCTATAGATACTTCTTTCACAGCAGAGTTCATTCCTTGGCACCCACATACACTGCAATTAGTCTTTTTGCAAAATGCCAAAAATCTCTTGGCAGTTTGCTTGCAAAGTCCAAAGAAATGTCAGAACTGCTTATGAATGTATTTATTAGGAAAAAAGGTGGTTATTTTCAAATTGTTAATATGTATGAAAATATACTAGAAATGAAAGATTTCAACCAAATGAAATAGAAATTGCTAAATTTATAGTTTATATTAAATTATCCAAAACTTTCCATTTTTATCCCAGTAGATTCATTTCAAATAGGTGTTCCCATTTTGATATATATATTTTAATAAATCCAGTGAGCACCTTATTTATAAATAAATTCACTTTGTGCTTTTATAATGCTTTTTGCACATGAATCTCATTACTAACAGTGTTATAAAATGTGAGTGTGGACATCACATAAGACACATTATAACAAATGAGATGGGAACAATTGGCCCAACAAAGTTAGGGTTTTATTTCAATTTGGCTGCTTGGCATTTTCTGTTAGTTTCACAGCAAATTTTGAAAGAATTGGCCACATTTGTTGCCCTTTTAAGGATTTCAAACAGTTTGTAGGCCTACTCTATCTCCTAAGATGAAGGTTAATGTAAATTTTTTTTCTTTTCAAAAGCTATTAAGACACCCATTGCTTTTATTTTTTTAAAATCCTGCCTGATATACATAGAATGACATTTCTTTAACCTTATGAATCCAAATTGGTACCTGAACCCAATCTACTCAAGAGTACATATCTGTGTCTTTCATATATCTTTGCTGCTGTGACTGAGCAATAGGAAAGAGAGCTAGGCTACAGAGAAGCCTCACTGGCACTTCTACCAGACCCTCCCAGTGATCTTGAGATCCTGGCTCCACCAAAGAAACTCTCTCAGCAGTAAGGGCACCAAGAGAAGCAGCTATGACAGTCCAGCCTCACATTTCCACTTTCCTGGGTTGTAAATTTTTAAATAGACCTCTAACATAAGATTTAAAAAGTAGATTCCTGGACTGGTGGCATGGCTCAAGTGGTAGAACATCTGCCTAGCAAGTGTAAGGACCTGAGTTCAAACCCCAATACATCCAAAAAAAAATGTAGATTCCAAGTATACTTGGATTTTAGATTCATGATTTCACTCTGAAATAAACCCTTCACATATCCCTTAGTTTACAGTATTAACATATGGTTGTTACAAGTATATAAGGAGGAAGCCAGTAATGGGGAAACTAGATGGAGAATGGGCCGAGAGCTTCTAAGGTTTGGGAGTGGACTGGTGGGAGGAAAATAGTACCTAGGAGAGTAGGGGATGTCACGCCCACGAAGAGTGAGTTATCTCAAATTATGTTATCAGTTAGGTCATAAACAGTCCTGAGAATAAAATCCAAGTTCCTATTCTAAAATCTTTACCGGCAAAAATTTACATCTATTTTTCTACTTCTATGTGTTGTGACTCTTCTAACAATTTTCAGTTATCAACTTTTAGAAGAATTTAACTGCACTAATTACCAAGGAAATTCAATCTGTTTTCCTCCCCCCCCAAAAAAAGAAATTCTTCTGGTGAAAGTCTTGATGACTTCTACAAACAAAATGGCATGTGTAATATTTTTTTGGCATTTATTGTTCTGTGTTGGTGTATCAGTTTATCTTTTAAATAAAAAGAGTAGGCTTTGTTGTCCTAAGTGCCTAAACTCCAATAGTCTTAGCTCCTCTGCTTACCAAATATGTGACTCTTTATAACCACTTAATCTTTCTCTGGCTCAGTTTCTTGTCTGGGATAAAGAAAATAATAGGAATTCTGTATAAGTTACAAGGAAATTATAAGTAAGGCACTTAAAACAATGACCACCAGCCTCATGTGGCAAGTGATACTATGGCCCCAGTTACTCAGGGGGCTGGGGCAGGAGAATTGCTTGAGCCCAGGAGTGTGAAAAAAAGCCAGGCCAAAACTAAGACCTAATTTAAAAACAAATGGATAAATGAAAAACAATAAGCAAGAAATAAGTGCTGGCTACAACTATTATTATTGTTGTTATTGTTACATACTTCTACACCCATGAACTTCTGGGGAAACTCAGGACTTTTTCCAGGTTTAGGAGGGGAAATTTCTGGACCAAGGGTTAGACTATTTTTAAACCTCTTGATATGTATTATTAAACTGTTTTTTCCAATACAATCCCACCAATTTATGTTCCCAAAGCACCTATGAAAATTCCCATTTCCACTCATACCAACACAACATTATTTATAATTTTGAATCTTTGCTAAGAAATGGTCAATAATGACACTACATTACTGTTTTAATTTTCAGTTCCTTGGTGGCTTAATCAGTTGTTTTTAATAAGTTTATTTATTTATTTGTTAAACTCCTCATGTCCTATCTAATTTTTCTTAGAAATGTTATTGTTTTGCTCATCTATTTTTATGAGTTCTTTATTAAGTATAATAATTTTGTCATATTTATAGTAACTATTTCCTCTTTTTAATTATACATTTTTTATGTACAGAAATTTAAGTGATTATGCATAAAATCTGTTTGTCTTTTTTCTTTGTGATTTCTTTCACTGAAAAGCTGCCATCCTGAAGATTTATAAAATTTACTGCTGCTTGTGATTAAGTCCTGACTAGTGTAGTAAAAAGATTTATTTACTCATCAATTGCAAGGACTTAGAGTCATATTTGTGTGAACTTAAGTCATTTACTCTTCCTGTGACTTAAATTTATCATAAAAATCATTGCACAATTTTCCTATTAAATATAAATTGATAAATCAATTAGGTAACTAGTATCTGCTGATATAGCATATTGTAGTTCATGAAGCACTTCTAAAATGCATTCTGTTATTTTATTTCGTGGCTCACAGCTATCTTATGAAGTAGAATAAGATGGGCATTATCACCACCTTATATACAAAGACCCAAATCTAAGAAAGGATGTTTGCTTTCTCAGTTCACACAACTAATGAATGGTAAACAGTTTGGATTTGCATCCAGATCCTCCAATTCCAAATCCATGCATTGCTCCCTGTACCAATTGTCTTCATGGGTTTTTGAAAAATCATACATGTATCAAATAATTTTTCTTTTGCAGTGCTACGTATTGAACCCAGGGCTTTGCTTATGATAGGCAAGAGTTTCTTCCACATTTCCAACCTCCAACTAACTTTTTAAGAACCTAACTTCTTGAAGTTTAAAAATTTCAAATATTTGCTATTCAGATATTCTACTACAGAAAGGGAAAGGAAATAATGTACATTGAGCTAATACTCATATTTATATTTATATTTATATTTAAATTTCTCCCTTATTTAAAATACCTTTTATTTTTATATTCCATTTTACAGTGGCCATGCATGCATGGTTTGTGTTATAAGCCATCTTTTTTGAAATTATCTTTCAGTAGTTTCTGTATTTTTACTTTACAATTTGTGCTGACTTTTACCAGATCAGTCAGACTTCTATCATTTTCTTCTTTTTTCAGATCTCATAAATATTTAAATCCAGAATGCTTTACACAAGCATTGTCTTCTTTGATTCCCAAAACTGTTTATGAGGTAGCTATTATAATTATCTTCTCCATCTTACAGGGAAGGCAAACTCTGAGAACTTATCTAACCTGACCAAGGCCTCATGACTAGTACATTCTGGGGTTGTGATTGGAACACAGGTATTTTCCTGCTGTATCCTACTGCCTCCATGGAAAAGCTGAGTGAAATTCTTTTCACCTGTTATGATCCTGGAAGCAGTTTTTCTTATGAGTCTGAGCAGCTGTAAATGCACTTCTTGGTTCCTATCCCATAAACCTAATTCCATCTCAGGGTCATTCTGCACAGCTTGACTTACACATAAAAATTAACTTTTAAGAGGTTTACTTTAGCTTGATAGCCATCTATTCACTGATCTAGAAAGCAGGTATCCTGAGTGCAATTTCCTTTTTATACATGAATATATCGCCCTACTCTTCTGTGAGCTCATTCCTATAGCGTATCACATTTGCATTATTGTTCCAGACAAAATGAGGGCACACTGACCTACAGCTCTCAGGTCCTTCTGGTCTTCAAATTTCCACAAACAACTGGGTCTGGGTATTGATGGGATTTTGCTATTGGATTTTTTTCTCTTTTGGAATAAAAGTAAAAGAGAAAAGAAGTGGGAAGTATGTGGCAAAAATAGATAACAAATATCCTTTTGGAGTGGAAGGAAAGATTTGCAGAAAAAGATAAAAGGAACTGACCTTCTACAATGCAGACAAAGGATGACTGAGGGGAGAAATTTTTGTCTATAAGACTGATACTAAAAAATTCTGCTGAAGACAGAATGAGCTAAAAGGAGACATAGTTGCAGCAGGTTTCTTAACATCAAGAAAAAATATATATAAATGCTCAAATGTTGTGTAATCACTGGAATATTCTTATTAATATAACTAGATAACTCCTACTAAGTTATTGAGTGTGACAGTTAACTCATGTAACCCTCAAAACAACCCTGTTAGTGAGGTACACTTGTTATTGCTATATACAGATGAAAGTTTCCCTTAATAGCACTTATCATGACCTATAATTTTTTACTGCTTACTGCCCACCCACTCCACCAGAATGTTAGACCATGAAGGAAAGACAGTGCCTGTATTTTCACTGCTAAATTCCCAGTACCTGGATCAGGGCCTAACACAGGAGTTTGTTCAATAGGCATTTATCAATTATTACTTTGAAAAAGTAAATAAAATCCAGTCCAACCCCAGAACCATATTATAATTCTCTTGCAATAATGGATTTCTAGTACAAACATTATCATTGATTTGTCATGTCTTCCTTCAAATGCTTAAGTATGATTTTTCTGAAGCTTTTATAGATTTGGGGGGTGAAGAGACAGAGAATCAGTGGAGGATTTTCTCCCCAGGATAGTGAGCTTACCTCCATCTGGAAATGGTTGAAAGAAAAATTAGTATTTAACCTATTGGAGTCAGCTGTGATTTCTCACAATTATAATCTGTAGCAATTGTCCTGCGTAATTATTTTAGAATTCAGGTGAATTAGCAAGTGACAAAGTGTTATAGCAATGACCAAGATAGGCATACTTCTGACCCACATGGAGTTTATTGTCTATTAGTTTGGAGATTTATTTTACACTCTTACTAAATTATAAATGTAACATTATGCAGAATGTATTATTTCTCCCAAACATTTTAGCTATCAAATGAAGAAACAAAAAAATATATGTAGACATTATTCTCTGAGGTTTGAGACTTGTTAGATAGTTAAAAAAAAAAGAAAAGTGTAATTAATGTTAAGTTTCTTGTGTTTTTGAACTGTGTGCGTTAGAAATGTTGGGGAGTTAAAAAAAAAAACTACTGAGCTCAGGAGCCTACCTCAGGCCAACTACGTATGTTAGAACCTCTGGAGTTGGGCCCCCAAGTAACAATTACACTATGGATTATCTTGCAAGTATTACTATCACTTATTGAGCTAGATTAACTGATCAAATGAATGACCGAGAATCTAGGGATGAAGACAGAATCATGCTGATGTTTTCCACTGTAACAGTTAGTCCTAATATGAGCACAACAATTAAAAAAAAAAAAAAAAAGATCCTGGAGCTGGATCTTACTCTGATAACCACAAGGAGGAGCTGTGGCTTAATAAGGAAGCGGCTTGCTGCTTCTCATGGAGAGTGGTAGCTCAAAGATCTGTTTAGAAAAGAAGCCATAGGTTGGAAAATGATCTTTCTCAAAAATGGCATTTATATAAGAAATTTTAAATGTGTAAGCTACTATTTGTTTTCAAAGGGAAAAGAAACAAGACACATAGAATTCAAGTGAAACCTTTTCTGCCAAGAAAAAAAGATGAGTTTCCTTTTCTTTTACAACCAGTTAGCTATTTGGAACAGATCAATTGACTTATTATTTAATTTTTAATCCAGAACCATAGGCCTATAATATGTGAGTAAACTTCAATATATGTGTTGGGGGGGTGCAAAAATTTTGCAGAAAATGTAGAAATCTTAAGTGAACATTTTTGACTTTTAACAGATGAGTACACTTGTGTAACATAATCTCCTCTCATGATATAGAGCATCACAGCTGCCCTAGAAAATGCCCATGAGTTCCTGCCCCCACCAGAGGTAACCACTGTGCAGTGGCTCTTTTTTTTTTTTTCACTTCAAGTTAGTTTTCCTATGGTCCCACTTTCTGTAATGGAAGTACACTTGGTACGGTAGTACTCTCTGTGTCTGGCTTCTTTTACTTAGCATGCACATCATGGTGAGTTTGCTTATCGGATTGTCAGCACAAAGTAGTGAAGAAGAGCTGGGTCAGTGTACTTGGAAATCTTTTAGAGATGGGGTTTGTACAAGGGAGCTGTCCTGGAGACAGGTCACTGAGCTAAGCCCTTGCAAAAGGCTGGAAGGACCAGATGTAGGGGGATAAGGAACTCTTTGAAAGAGGAGGAAATGACCAAGAGAAATACACCTAGCAAATTTCACAGGTTAGCCAAATTCTGGTTGTGTTGGTCTAAAGGCAGCAATGATACCTATTGAATCATGGCTCCCCTTGGATTTCACTTGTGCCTTAAATTGAGAATAAAATCAGTGCTGTCTTAGGGTCACTGGGCAGGCCATGGAAGATGCTTGCTCTTTCTCTCTGTTTCAACACTGAACTAATTAGAAGCAGAGCATGTAAGGATGGTGAAAACAATGTGTTGTTGAATGAAATGTTTTGAGTCTTTTAAACTAGTGTCCGTTTAAATGCTCGTGATTTTCATTGCTATTGGAAATCACCTTCATAGTTAGAGCTTGGAATCTATTTGAATATCATTACCGAGATAAGAATTCAGCTGTTTGGTGTTATTGTTAGTGACAAAAAAATTTGTACCTTTAAAGAGGACTTATAAAAGCTGCTGAAGAGACAGCTGACCACCAGGCATGATTGTAGTTAACACTTTTCAAGAGATGACTGTTGAATATAATCTTTAATAATAGTAATGATAACAGATGTATTAAGCCATTCCTATGTTCCATATCTAGTGCCTAACAATTTTATGTTTATTATCTTTTTATTCTTACAACTGTCCTATGTAGTATGATTGTGCCCTTAGAATTTATAGTGAAGGGTGAGGCTCAGAGAAGGCAGAGAGACTATCTGTAGGTGCTGTGTGTACTGAGTGTATTTTATGATGTAATTTACTTAGGTAGGTGTTATTACCTTCCAGTTTACAGACAAGGACACAGACTGCAGAAGACTCATGGGCTCTTACTGACTTCTTATGATGTGTCAGGCATTCTGTTAAGTGCATTCCTGGCATTGTTAGTTCAGTTTCATAGGCTCATAACATCCCTGTCAGATACCATCGCCCCTACATCACAAATGAGAAAACTAAGGCACAGCCATGTCAAGCAGTTTGGTCCAAATTTATGAGTTCAGTGAATAAAATCAAGACAAAACTGGGAGTCAAGTAGTGCCATCTTTCCCTGAAGTCCATGTTACCTCAACAATATGATGTTCTCCCTCTGATAATAGCTTTATCCAAGGTCTCAGAGTTAGCAGACAGACAGAGGGATTACTGATTTACAGGTGTTCTTTCCATTGCACCTTGCTGCTTGTACTGGTTTTAGTTTGTGTCGTCATTATGTCCTCTGCAAAGGTAGAGAAAACCTGCCAAGGTTTGCTTTTTATGAGACATTTTCAAATCCATGTGATTATGTATACTCCTTGTCTCTAGATTAAATACTATGTAGTAAATTCTTTAACCTTCACTTACAGATCATGTTTTCATCCTCTAATATTTTTTGCTTATTCATTTTAGGTTTATACCTCCTGTTACTGTTTTTATAGCACAATCTGGTCTATTCTGAGGGACTGTTTCCTGACACAGAAGTTCTGAAATATTCTTAAAGAGAACGGTGTTGCTTCGAAGAATGAAATGTAGGTGAAACAGTCTGTCATATTTATTACATCCATGTGACTTGGAAGTTTGATCTGTCTTAGGAAGACAGTGAGGGAAATTTTATTGTCCTAGAACTCATATTCTGTATTCTGAAGGACTGGCTGTTGCTTGCACAACTGTATCTACAATATAAACCAAGTACATTTCTAGGTACTTTTACTAAAAAGGGAATTTCATCTCCTGAATCCACATCTTTGTGCTAGTTTCTACTGTGTCTTCTCTTTTCTTTGTGTATACCACATGGAAAGTATGTTATCCAAGAGATTAGGATTCTCAGAGAAGATTTTTAAGATTTGGCTCTTAAACATGTGCTCAGATAAATGACTGCACTACATTTCTGTAGATTTTTTTCCAAGCATTGGTGTGGGTATGCCACTTATAAAAACTGCTAGCACTTGCTTTAACATGAAGCCAATTTTATCTGTAGGATTTTAGTGAACCACTTGGAAAGAAATTGATATTCTTGCAAAGTGTGTTTGTCATCTATTTCTTTTTTCATTTTTGATGTTTTTGAGATACCTTGGTCAACTTCCTCAGGAGAATTTTTTGATTTGCCTAATCCACAGAGAAGACAGACAGTATAATTTTGAGAAGAAAGTATCCAGCAGATGGCAATACCCCTACGTGGAATCTCCTGTCAGAGGACCAGCAAGTGCCTAAAGTAAACTGATATTCAGTGAAGTCACATGCCATTTCTGAGAAACCTGATAGCTTTGGCTGGGTAGGAGCCCATTTAACTTTATCTCTCAGCTATTATCTCATCTCTCCATTCCATCTGACAATTCTTCAATTCAGCATTTTGTATACACCATCCTAAAGGTCACACTTTATATGAGGTGGGTGCTTTGAATGTGGTCCCTGAGCTTTGTATGAGAAGCAGACATTTTTAACAAGTAACTTGTGTGGACTGCTCTCAGCAGTAACCTTGATGGGGCTGTTTGTTGTCTTCCCCTCCCCTTCTCCTGATCTTAGCTATGTGATGTTTTGGGATGGGAAGCGTTGAGTTAGAAGAACTTATGAATAAATTTTGAGGTAGAATATGTTGTTGGTGTTTTATTTAAATAAGAAATTTGGAGCTTTTGCCACAACACATCAGCTTGCTTGAATTTGAATTGTTGGTTTAGCTCTCTTCTTTCTCTTCCTTTGACCTCTGGTAACTGGGCCTAGCATGAGGCTTCTAGGATAACTGGACTCATGCTTACAAAATCCATTTGTAAATTATTGTGGTTTTCCAGAAACTGGTTGAGATATGGAAAAATTTAAGTAGTTTTGTTAGATAGTAATTAGTGATGGGAATATGCAAAGAAAACCCAAAATGGAGAATTTTTCTAGGTCTCAGAGAAAAACAATTAACCACCTCTCTTAAGATCAAAATAGCCCACCAAATTCATGGGTCATCACGAGGACACCCACCCTAAGGTGGGTGACATCAAACAGCTCCTGGGTCAATAGATCTTGACTTAAAAAAACAAAGTCCCAGACCTGTAAACCATACCCTAGGGGTCAGGTGGACCCAACAGTACTTTGTACTTTGTAAACTTGTAGGCCTACCCTACCCTTGTGACTCAGCCTTGTGGTCTGGTCCTAGGAAGGGACTTAGGGTTCTAAGGCACTTCTACTGCAATAAAAACTTGTGCCAAAGGTAAAAATAATTATTGGTCTCATTCTCACCCTAGAAAAAACCCTCTTTCGGTCCATTGAAAGTGTACACCTTTCCTAATTAACTTTACTATTACTTTCAGTATATTTTTGTGTCTTGCCTTAATTCTTCTGTGGCTGGACACAAGGACAAAGGTAGATAGCTATGCTGACTTTCAGGTAACAATTTGAAGAATATGGCTGAGATACATACATACATATATATATATATATACTATTTTAAGATTTATTCTCCCTGTAGGAATATTTCTTTAGTCTTACATATATCTTTTCATTGATGTTCACATATCAAAATACTTTTGTCTACAGTAGAAAACCTATTAAAATTGATTTAAATAATAAGGACATTTGTTGTTTTCCATGTTAGGAGATCCTGAGATAAAGCAGTCTTCAGGGTTGGTTAACTCGGTGGCAATACAATGTTCCTGGACATAAATTCTTCTTTATCTCTACTTTGTCATTCATAGCACTGGCTCCATCCTTAGACTTCTTATGTTCATAATATGGCAGGCAGTTCAGTATCTTCTAAGAGTAAAGACGTACTTATTCCCTAAAAGGGCCTGTATGTCCCTGAACAAACTACTGCAGAAGGGAAAAGAATTAGCATGAAGACTAAGAATAATTATTTGGACTGGAATGAAGGCTAAGGAGAAATTCACAATATTTACCATAGCATCTATGGAACTCATCTATACCTCAAATCTATTTTTAAGTTGATTTATGTGCTCCTTTAGACATGAGGAAATTTGAGGAACAAAGTTCCAAAAGAATATTTTTTTCTAACTGAGAGATTAATAGTGAAATGCTTTTTGTTTTTTGGTGAGACTGGGGTTTGAATTCAGGGCCTCACATTTACAAAGCAGGCACTCTACCACTCAGCCACACCTCCAATTCCTTTTGCTTTGGTTATTTTGGAGATGGGATCTCACAAACTATCTGCCATGGTTGACCTTGAACCTTGATCCTCCTGATCTCAGCCCTCCAAGTAGGTAGGATTACAGGTAAACCACCAGTATCTGGACTGAAATGCTTTTTTGCAAGTAAAAACATTGAGTCTAAATTCACAGGATTTTAGGGCAGGTCAGTAGCTAAAAAATGTGTATCTGCACTTTGTAAAAAAATCACTTGAGGCATTTTTTTGAACTATGGAAATCAGACTTTTGTTTTAATAATGTTGATATATAGAAGGATGACCTCAAATTTTTTTAAGGAAAAATTTGTTATGACTGATGTTTTATAATTATATAGTCACAGAACTCCATCTTTCTTTATTTTCTGCATCTCAGTTTCCAACTCTATAAAGGAAGGAGTGAATGATTTCTCAGCTTTCAATAAGGATATAATTCAAAATGAATACGCTAATTCGAGTACCTACTTCAATAAAGAAATAATTTATTAGATTTCCATGTACTTTCTGTTTAATCATAGTATGGTTTTGTATTGTGTTACATTCAACAGGTTTTATAATCTACTTGGGATTAAAAACAAATTATTTGGCAATCATTTCAAACTTGACTATCAAATGCAAGAACCTGAGTTCAAACCCCACTATTACCAAAAAAAAAAAAACAAGAACAGCATAAAATACCGTATACTCTTTACCTACAAAGCACACTCAAGTTTCACCAATTGTTGCAATGATATCAGTGATAATGTAAGAATCTGGAGTCCTTTATTGCAACACGCTGTATGTCATTGTTCTTGGTTCTTTCAATCTGCTACTCAGTCTTCCCTTGACATGTTTTAAAGTTACAGATCAATCGCTTTGTAGAAATGTCCTCACCTTGCGTTTTTCAAATATTTCCTCCTCATCAGGTTATGCAGTTTTCTGCTATGGAAAAGAAATGATCACACGGAAGTGATGATGTGTTCCCCTTCATTTCACTTGAATGACCCATGCTGGCTGATTTCCTTCTCACTGGTGGTGGAAACTCTTGAGAACTTTGTCAACAGTGTCTCTTCTTCTTTTGTAACTAATACTTTATGTGAGAATAATTTGAAACTATTAAGTACCCATTCTTCATCTCACTCCCACCCACTAGTTTCAGCATCCATTAATGTTTCTTGCTTAAATGAATTACTCTTTCTAATTTGTATTTTTTCCAATTCTATTATTCCTTCTACTTATTATTTCCACTGTGAAAAATATCAAAAATAAACATGACATTGATTCTGGCTTACACTGCCTGTGTTGCTAGTTATATCTGGTTAAGTTACATATACTCCGCAATTCCTTTGTTTCCTTATCTGTAAATTGTGAATCATAAAAGAACTTCTCTTACAGAATGACTTTGAGTACTAAATGGGTTGGCTAATGAAAATTTCTTAGAGTAGTGAATAATGTCTGATGTTCAGCAAATGCTATCATAATAAAAGCTATTATTTTTTATAATTATTATTTATATTTCTGTAAAACCATTTTTGTACAAATATCTGCCATTTGAGTTTATGCTGTCTCATATCTCTAACTTCCTTAAAAGTTGCCCTAATAAACTGCTATAGTCTAAATGCTTGCATTCCCCCCCCCACCCAAATTCATATGTTGAAACTCTAATCCCAATGGCATGGTATTGGAGGTGGGGTCTTTGGGAGGTAATTAGGTCATGAGGGTAGAATAAAGTGAATTAGTGTTCTTATAAGAAGAGGCCAGAGTGCTAGCTGTGGCCTAGAAGAGGGTCCCCACTGAACCAGACCATGCTGGCACCCTAACCTCAGACTTCCTGTTGCTAGAACAGTGGAGAATAAACTCCTCTCACTTAGAATCCAACAAGTCTGTGGTGCTTTGTGATAGTTGCCTAACTGATGAAGACACAGCCTTCTCCAAATTTTATTTACTATATTTCCTGTTTTATATAAACCAGTGATTAAATTTTACTCTCTCTGCTTCTCTTCTTCCTCTCTTGGTAGTTATTTAACTTGCAGCCACCCCACTCTTATCCTCCTAATTCTTCTCTGTTTTTACTCTTTTTCTCCTGCTTATTCATAGTTTATAAATATCTTATTCTGGAGGGTTCTGGAGGGTTTTACATGGTCTGGAACATCCAAAGACCAAATAGTTATTTTGTTAATGAGAATAAACTCCCCAGACTAAGGAGGTAAGATCTGGAATTGTTCAAGTGCTCAACTACTCTGAGCCTCAGATTTCTTAAGTTACAAAATGGAGCTATGTAGTATTACTTCATAGGATAATTGTACAATTTAAATGAGGCAATTTGATAAGGCAATTAGTGCAGCACTCAAAAATGTTAGCTATTATCATTTCAAATTAGAGAGGTTAATTTTTTGCCTTCTCTCCTTGGGCTTTCTTCTCTGCCTTTAAAATCTTCTTTCCGTATTGTATTTTCCCTAATGTCAAGAAAAACTGGCATAAAGTAATCTGTTAGTAGGGTCTATGAAACAAACTGAATTTTTTGGATGGTTTATAAGGATATGTTACATTTGGAATTGTAGAAACAGACAACTGTTGAGAATCCATAATCTATGTTTAAGAGCATGGAACCCAGAGCCAACCTGCCTGAGTCTGAATCTCCATTCTTCTACTCCCTAATAGCGTGCCACTGACAAGTTACTTAACCTCAGTGTGTATCAGTTTCCCCATCTGTGAAACTGGAATGATAATAAAATATTTATTTCATAAGACTGTGGTGAGAAGTCATGTATGTAAAAGTTCTTAGGTTGGTGCTTGGCACTCAGTATGCACTGGACCCATGTTAACTGTTCAACTCCTGGTCAGTCCTGGCCTTCCCATGAGCAAGGGATGTTTTCCTATCACCACAACCAAATCATTTGTGTTTCCCATTAAGTTAGATGCTTTTTTCCTTTATATGTCCGAAGCTAGATTTTGGTGGTGGTGTGAGTATGTGTAATTTTGTTTTTAATGTATCCATTCTACTGATAGAATGTGTTGTTGGTTTTCAGCGTGAAAGAGATTTTTGCTTTTAGTGTCTGCCCATTTGAACAAGTGAGATGGTGTGGAACCAAAGCACATTGCCGACATGATTCATGGAATGCATCCAGACGGTTGGGAGCAGTGATTGATGCCTCTCCTTTCCTTCATGTGAGTCAGGCTTAAAAAGCCACGGAAAAACAAGTCAACTGAGTGCTCTGGCTCAGTCCATTTTGTTTGTGACTTAAAACCCCACATGTCTCTTAAATCACAGGCACCTTTACTCCAGCTGATTAGAGAGCCTAAGTTGGGAGATTTGCACTTTAGACTCAAAGCCACTAACAAGAGAGATACTTTTTTGAATGGAGGTTCCACAAATTTAGCAGAGTATTTTCTTTTTTTGTGTGTGTTTGTTTGTTTTAGATAAGTTGAGCTAGTACAGATTAGGCGTTGAATATAATTGTTCTTTAAAACACAGATTATACTTAACATCTGCTCAGATTTTTTATAGGTTGCATGGTATAATAAAATAAACCATTAATTCACTAAACAAATATATATTAAGTATCTAATAAATGCCAGCCAACTGTGTGGATGAACAATGAATATGTTTGCACACACATTGTCTCCTCCCATAAATAAAAAGATATTTCTGTTCTCATAACTTATATCTGATGGGAAGACTGATATTAATCTAAGAATCATGTAAATATAAAAATGACCGTGACTAAGGTAAGAATATGGTACTGAGAGTGTGTTAGAAGAAATCTGTCTCCTCAGAGAAGCCAAGGAATCCTTCCCAGCAATCAGTAGTTTTTGTGATGAGACCTGAAGGATGAGCAGAAGATGACACTACAAAGGAGTCAGGAAATGAGAAAGGAGAATATTCTAGATAGAGGCCTAGAATGTGCAAAGGTCCTGGAGCATGGGTTGTTTGAAGAGCAGAAAGAAAGTCAAGTGTTTCTTGGGTTCGGAAGTGTGGTAAAAAAAGTGGAGGCTGTTGATGTAGCTAGGAACTAGAACTATCAGGATCTTGTGAGCCATGGTAAGCTCTTATAGCATTCCCAATTTACTAGACTTCTATGTTGTTGCAAGAAGCTCAGACCACAAATTCTGACAGAAGAGAAAGAGGAGCCCCTAAATAGTGAAAAATCAGGGATATAATGTTAACACTCTCAATACATAGAAATATAATTCCGTATATATATGTAATTCACAAGATTACTATAGAAGTATAAAAAGTAGGTGGTAATAGGACAGTACTTTAAAGCTGTACAATGAGAATTGTCTCTCAATCCTGCCACTGTGTGTCTGTGACTGTATGTCCATCCTCATTTGGAGATAAGATCAAACTTCAAATATGTGGCCTTTCATGATTATGAGGCTTAGGCCTCTTTGGCAGGCTCTAAAAGTAAAACTATTGAAATGTTTCAAGCCAGGAAAAATGATATATTTGGACAGACATATTAAAAAAAATCACTTTCAATATAAATTGATTTTATAGACCTGTGAAAATTTGTAGAGATTAGGCAATGATTGCAGTCATTCCAACAGGGAATGACAGCAGCATACATGAGGGTGACGGCAATGGAGTAGGAAGAAACAGATTATTTTAATTTTTGTTTAAGAAGACGTATAGAGAACAGCCACCATCTTGGCTGCACACTGCACATCATCTTAGTGCATATTGGCACTAGGATTAGGTAACTGGACTAAAAGGTAAACAAAGATTAGTAAATTATACCAATATGGTGATCTAATCACCATATTAATGCTTGTTTATGTTAGCATAACTGGATATGTTTTAAACTCCTCATTTGCCAAAGACCTAGTTGCCTGAATAAAGTCACTTGGGTAGGCAGATCACATAATTTGCATGTGTTAATACTCAACATCTTGGCTATTTTTAATGCCTAAATTGACAAAATTTGCTGGCAAACATTTTTTTGAATACCTACCATGTATCAGCAATAAAATATTTTAGTTCATGATGTTTAAATTTGCACTTTTCTCCCTTTAATCTTGTAATTTGTAAAATAATTCTGAAAGATTCAAGTTATTTTAACTTAGTTTTTAAGAAGCTTGGAGGTTAAAATTAAAAAGAAAAAGGTAAAAGAAATTTAGTTCTTTAGTTTATAAATGTCATGGCACAAATGCCTAAGTGTTTACAGAATTCTCTAAGCCTTTGCCTTCTATCTTTCCTCCGTGTGCTCTGTATAATCAATTATCTACATGTGTTCTGATCAGCATTGCAGCAGAAACACACAGGACAAAGATAATGGAATTTCACATTTTGCTTTGCTTACCTTTTTTCTTTCAAACTAACGTAAGTTAATAAAACTTCACCAAACAGCCTTTGAAATTTCATCATGAGTTTTCTGAAAAAGGTGAAAGTTGACCTAGAAGCTCTTGACCTATAACTTAGCAGCTACTGAAAGTCTAGCCTCATAATTCAACAGTCCAGTGACAGCTCTGCCTATAAACCCAAGTCTTCATTTCACTGACATTTTCAGGTTTAGTCTCCTTGAAAATGCTAACAACAGTGAAACATATTGTTTCTCTGCCTGGGATAGCAACGACAGTGTTTATGGAGCCGCTTGCTGTCTCAGGGGTAATCTCCCGGATAATTTGGATTAACCTTCCCAGGTCTCTAGGTACCACATTCCCCAGGGTGGATGATCTCTAGAATAACTTTTCCAGATCTTAAAGTTTTAACTCCAGCACCATGTTTTATCAAAGAACTTTCAACAGAATTTTAACAATCTAACCAGACTTACTTCAACTCTTTTGGTCTGCAGTGGCCTTCATCCAGGCAAGAAAACATAAGATCGTCTGTAAGTAATTCTAATTAGAAAGTGGAGCATCCTGACATCTTCTATGTACTTTTTAAACAACAACAACAACAACAAAAAAAACCAAAACAGTTGTTATATATCAAAAGGCCTCTCTCTCATATTTGGTCAGGTTTTGAAATTGATTATCCAGAAAATGGGGAGAAGTACTTCTGCTAGTCATAGAAAGAGTTTGCTTAAAGGAGTGGAGAGTTTTCCCCAAGGAAGAATTTGTCTTTAGGACTGGCAGCAGCAAGAATCTTTCTTTTATAATGATCAAAGATCCTCTGGGACCTTTTCTTTTTTAAAAAAAGAAAGGAGGAAAGTCAAACACCTTCTAGAATTGGGATCAATTTTGAAAATTCAACCTCGAATTCCTATTTAAAATGCTCTTTTAAAATCTAATTTTATGTGGAGAAATAACTACTTATTATTATAAGGCTAGAGCTTATATTTCCAGTGCAAGTTTGTAAATTTCACTATCTCAAAACTGAAAAATGGAAAAGAATAAGATAAATTAGTAACTATAATTATAATGGTGTAAGATGATGAGTCCAGGTGATTCATTGTAGATTTTCTCAAGAATCTTTATCCAGTTTGAGTCAGTTTAAAGTAGTGGGCCAAACAGGTAATGGATGAAAGAAATCATGCCTATGCTGGTTCCAGTACTTCATGGGCTTAATTGACAGTTAAAATGGAAGAGAAAGTCATTTTGTATTCTTCATATTGGAACCTGGCCTGAGCTTCTGAACGCAGCATGCCTCTGAATCTTTCCTTAATGTGTACTAATGTGCTTCTAAAACAGACAGTCTGAAAGTAGTAGGCACATGAGAGATTAAGCATGAGAAATTGTTGGCTGCAATCAAAGCCCTGTGAGGTTAGTGATGCTAACTTGGCAGTGTTTCTCCCTGTAGGGTGAAGGGAAACACAGTATTGAGGTTGTCTATCCTCAAAATAAAAGGTCTTCCTACTGATTTACTCTACACTGTATCTTGAGCTCTTCAACATATAAGATCCAACATCTATCTACTTTAGCAGGGATGGGAAAGCACGCTTCAAAAAAAAAAATAGCTTCTATTTCCTGAGAGTTTCCTTGGTACCAGATGCTTTGCATGTGTATAGTCTCAGTCCTCACAACACTACCATCTCTGTATTATGGAGGATAAAACTGAGACTCAGGAGATCAAGGCACTCACCCAATTTCACCCTCCTGCATTGAAATCCACATTGGAGGAGCTGCAGTTGAAACCTGATCTGTCCCTGAAGCCTGTGCTCTTCTACTATGTCTTGCCTAGAAAATGCTTAGCCACTGAATCTTTTGGAAAATCAGAGTTTAATAGGGAAAGCCAGAATATGTGGGTAGGAAAAGGAAGTGATTAGGGGTGTGGGGCATTTTCACACAAAAGTTACATATTTGGATTATAATGTGTAAAGTTGGGGGCAGGCAATTAGAGAATGAGCTGATTAAATAGCTAGAGGCATTTCCACTGAGTGGGTGCACAATGCATTAATGAAGATTAAAGACTGATAGGAGCAATTTCTTGTTTTAGACTGAAGGAAAAAAATTTAAATAAATACTGTGTTTCAAATTGTAGAATAATTTCCTTCTAAAACTGAATCTGATATTAAAGGAAATGTTAAGAATAATTGCTATGTACTGAGCTCATCTTAAGTATGAAATATTTATGTGCATTATTACCTTTTACCTCACAACACCTCTGTGATGTTGACTTTTTCTTTTCTTTTTTTTTAAGACAGGGTCTTGCTATGTAGCCAGGTTGGCCTGGAACTTACTATATTGCCCAGGCTGGCCTTAAACTCATAATCCTCCTTCCTCAGTCTTGGGTGTGCCAGTATTCTAATTTCTGTTGTACAATTAATGAATCAAAGAAACCAAGTATAAATGAATGTTTCTAGGTTGACAAATGGGTCTACCTTTTTGTGTTTGCTTGTTTTTTTAAAAATTCTTTTTGGACCCAAGTCTCACCGCAAACTTGCTCTATAGCCCAGGCTGGACTTGAACTGAGGATCCTCCTACCTCAGCCTCCTAAGTGCTGGAGTTACAGGCATGCACTACCACACCCAGCAATAGGTCTATCATGATCTTGAGTTTTCTTTCATTGTAATGTATCATGCTGTCTCAAAAATATTTGACACCTTCCTTACCCATGGAATGCAAATGTGTGATCTGAGAATAAGAACCTAAGAACTATGTTTTAAGAGTGATTAGTTTTGCACATCAGACTAGAGGTATTAGACTAGAGAAAACCACAACTTTTTCTGATGTTACTTTCCTATGTTAGTGTGGTCTGGAAACAGAGCACTGGCCTCAGAGTGAGACCACGTGTACCCCACAGACTTGGACAAGTCACATAACCTTGTTGTGCTCCCATTTTCATGTCTTTTGTTTTATCCCAGGTCCTAGTTTGATGCTCACATATAGTAAGAACGAAAATGGTATATAATATTAATGAGGAGGCTGGGACTGTTAAATTTCAGTTTCTTTTGGGTCTAAAATTCTGTAAATAACTTTAGTTTCTGTATCTATTCAAGGAGGAAAGTCATGCTAATTTCATTGACAAGGTTATCATGAGAATTAAGTAGTATATTTTAGAAGATGCAGAGATCCTTCAGAAAAAGAACAAGATCACATCTTTCCTTTCAAATATTTTGCATTGATCAAATGCCACAAATGTGCCAGCTACTACAGAAAAAAAAAAAAGAGGAACTGTCCAAGATCTGAGCACAACTTCATGGCATCTGTATTAATGATTGAGCTTAAAAGTGACTGCATGTCTATGTTTGAGAGCCTGGTCACATATATGACATACAGAAAAGTATCAGACTGAAATCAATCTCGATATGGCCAGAGAGAAGAGAGTTCTCTAAAAGCCTGATATATTGGTGGGACATTTGCATTGCTTCTTGTTCTTGGGGTTTGGAATGGCAGGTATATGTGGTCTCAAGGTAGGGAAGCAAGGTGCTTTGTGATCCATACCCAATCATTTGCCATATGAGGATAAATGGCACATCTTGATTACTTGTTTATCCATTCTGAAAAAAATTGATTATAGTACTTACAACATCAGTTTATTGGGATTCATGATGAATGAGTATAGTATAATCTGGGAGAAGTTCTATTTCTTTTTTTTCCCTTTATTGTGCTGGGTGAGGATACACTGTGGCATTTACATAGGTTTTTACAATGTATCAAATATATGATACATAAATTAACCTCCTCAACTATTCTCCTTCATCCTCCCTTTCCCCTCCATTCCTGGAGTAATTTCAACAGGTATCACTTTTGCATTTACATACATGGGTACACATTTTTTTGCACCGTATTCACTCTCCTATCCCCTTTCCCTGTTACTTCCCCACTCCCACTGGTGCCAGCCCTCCCTTCAAGGGAAGGACTTCTTCCACCCTCCTGTTCTTTAATTTTGTAGATGAAAAAAGAGAAACAACAAACATGACATTAGCTATACAGGGAGTTTCCTTATGATATTTCCATGTGATATGTATTATAACCCCAACTGGTTTATCTCTTCTAATTTTCTTCATTCTACCTTAGTCCCTTTCTTATGGTAGTTTCAGTCAATTTAAGATTTCTATATTCATACTTGTATAGTGAGTATAGAAACCCTATTCAAGTTCTTAGTTTCCCTACCCCTCTCGTGGGTGACCTCCCCTTAGTGTGACCAGTGTTTCATAATATTGCTACATTTGTGTTAGGTCTATATTCCACAAATGAGAGAGCACGTGTTTTTTGGTCTTCTGAGCCTGGCTAACTTCACTTATGATGATGTTCTCCAGTTCCATCCATTTATCTGTGAATGACAAAATTTCATTCTTTTTTGTGGCTCAGTAAAATTCCATTGTATATAAATACCACACTTTCTTAATCCATTTATCAGTAGTGGGCATCTTGGCTGTTTCCATAGCTTAACTATTGTGAATAGTGCTACAATAAACATGGTGTACAGGTACTTTTGTTATAAGCTGACTCACAATCCTTTGGGTATATCTGTAGGAGTGGTATGGCTGGATTATATGGCAGGTCTTTTTTTGGTTTTTGAAGGAAACTCCATATAGTTTTTCATAGTGATTGTACTAGCTTACATTCCCATCAGCAGTGTATGAAGGTTCCTTTTTCCCCACATCCTCACCAACATTTGTTGTTTTTTGTGTGCTTGACCATAGTTATTCTAACAAGAGTGAAGTGGAATCTTAATGTGGTTTTGATTTACATTTCTTTTATGGCCAGGGATGGTGAGCATTTGGAAAAGTTCTATTTTTATGGCAAACTATGTACACATTATGGATTTTCCAAGTCTGTTGAGCAATCAAAATAAAACAGGAGCTCATATTTGCTAAAATGTTCCATTGGAAATTGGGACGTGATTCTACTGATTTTCCTCTCCTAAAAATGTTAGTAACAAAAGGAAAGAAAAGGAAAATAAAGATGAGACTGTTTTTTTTTTCTACTAGGAATAAAAAGTGTGTCATTTGCAAAATCTCCTGAAAGCATAGTCCTTTCTTCAACCATGAGTGTGACTATTTGTAAAAGCATCAGTACAGTGATTCCAAGTTGCAATTTATACCTTAAACTTTATTTGTGATCAATAAAGAAATAATGTTATAAAAATTTAAGTGTCAGATATTGGGTAATGATTTTCTGTTCTTTCTCATTCATCTCCTTATCCATTTATATATTTATTCATTCAATCAATATTATTAAGTTCCAGGTACTGAGGTAGGTGATGTGGATAGAAATATACCTAGTTTCAAGTTTTATATTTGTTTCTTTCTAATAACTTATTACCTTTACTTCAGTAAATAATCTATGAAGGTTTATAATGGGCTATCCTATATTTCTGTTAATATGTAAGATTCTCTGTATCTATGAAGAAATTTATTCTCTATGACAAATTTTTATAAATGAGAAAAGCCTGTACCTATAATAAGTATAAAATATGCTCAACTTTAATAAATAGACAGTGGTAGGCTTGGTGGCACACTTCCATGATCTCAACACTTCAGAGGCAAAGGCAGAAGTGTCTCGAGTTTGAGGACAGCCCAAGTTATATAGTGAGACCCTGTCTGAAAAAAATATAACCAGTCCCCTAAAGCCCCCCAAATAAGACAAAAGCAAAGAAAACAATAAGATATTGCTATCTTGTGTTAACACAAAAGCATGGTGCTTGTTAGAGACTCTTGCTTTTGCAATGAGAAAAATATTTTATAATTTAAAAAAGAGCTGTGTGACTATAGTACTGATTCTCTAAATATTTTAAAGCATGAATTGTGAGTGTTTCTTAGATAATCTTTTAGGATGTTGTTTCTTAGGAAGGACTCTCTTTCAATTGATAACGGGCTTAAGGAAAGATAAAGGAATATATTGACTCTGTTTCTGAAAAAGCCTGGAGTTTTACATATGGTCTGACTCATGGAATGTCACTATGATTAGGTCTTTCATCTGTTTTGGCTCGCTTTTCTTTTTTGGCTTTATTTTGAGCAGGATTTTTCTTCATGGTGATACCATAGTAATTCCACTTTATGTCCTTTGTCCCCCCAGCAATTCATGTGGAAGAGCATGCTTTCTTTTTCCCCCTGAACAGTTTCAACTGAAATATAGAAATGGATCTGGTTAGTTTGCTTTGGGTCAGATATTCATCCTTGGGAGCTGGTGTAGTGTCATGCTCATCCAAACCACATGAGCTGACAATGAGGAAAAGGAAAAATCAGAGTTCTGTCACTAGAAAGATAGAATACAGATATCCACTACATTACTTTTTTAGCAATATCTATCCTATAGGGAGACCCCATTTGTCCTCTGCCTCATATCACAGCTGAAGAGCTCCTGTTTGCTGTTTTCCTCTCTTCCTCCACACATTTTCCCCCTATTTTACACATTTGGGTTTGTTTTTTAGTCTCTTTATAAAATGAAACTCTGGTTTACAACTAGGGCTTTTCAGGACTATGAAATACTTAAGTAAAGAGTGCTTCCATTTATAGCACATGTATTGCTTAGTGCTGTTTGGCCATATGGCATGCCTTGGTGTGAAAACATGTATTCTTGCATCATCAAAATCCCTTGTTATTGATATAAAATCAACTTTTTATAGATTAGGGTAAATATTTTGTGTCCTCTTCACAAGGAATTTTTAATACTGGATATCTCCTCAAAGAAAAAGCATTTTGAAGCTGTATAAATTGTGTTAGAAATAATTTTATGCTTGAAAATTTAACTGAATCAAATTAGATGGCTGCACTTAATCTAATGGGCTTCTGAGTGTTCAAAGATGGTTTACATCTGCCAGTGGACTTGTAAATGACTCTGTGCATCATAACCATAAGAACAGGATAAAATCTTAAAATATAACTTTCCATGAGGATGTAAGATCAGTATAGTCCACTTAAGAATCTATCAGATTATTCAATGAAGTCTCATTGTGTTTCTGACCACACTTCAGTAATTTCTTTATTTTATTGTTTTATTATGCATATGTGCATACAAGGCTTGGGTCATTTCTCCCCTCTGCCCCCACCCACTCCCTTACCACGCACTCCACCCCCTCCCTCTTTCCCCCACCCCCTCAATACCCAGCAGAAACTATTTTGCCCTTATCTCTAATTTTATTGAAGAGAGAGTATAAGCAATAATAGGAAGGACAAGGGTTTTTGCTGGTTGAGATAAGGATAGCTATACAGGGAGTTGACTCACATTAATTTCCTCTGTGTGTGTGTTACCTTCTAGGTTAATTCTTTTTTTTTAATTTAATTTTATTTATTTTTTTTTTCATTTATTATTCATATGTACATACAAGGCTTGGGTCATTTCTCCCGCTGCCCCCATCCCTTCCCGTACCACCCACTCCACCCCCTCCCTATCACCCCCACCCCCTCAATACCCAGCAGAAACTATTTTGTCCTTATTTCTAATTTTGTTGTAGAGAGAATATAAGCAATAATAGGAAGGAACAAGGGTTTCTGCTGGTTGAGATAAGGATAGCTATACAGGGAGTTGACTCATATTAATTTCCTGTGCGTGGGTGTTACCTTCTAGGTTAATTCTTTTTGATCTAACCTTTTCTCTAGTTCCTCAGTTGCTTTTAAGGTATCTGCTTTAGTTTCTCTGCGTTAAGGGCAACAAATGCTAGCTAATTTTTAGGTGTCTTACCTGTCCTCACCCCTCCCTTGTGTGCTCTCGCTTTTATCATGTGCTCATAGTCCAATCCCATTGTTGTGTTTGCCCTTGATCTAATGTCCACATATGTGGGAGAACATACGATTTTTGGTCTTTTGGGCCAAGCTAACCTCAATCAGAATGATGTTCTCCAATTCCATCCATTTACCATCAAATGATAACATTTCATTATTCTTCATGGCTGCATAAAATTCCATTGTGTATAGATACCACTTTTTCTTAATCCATTCGTCAGTGGTGGGGCATCTTGGCTGTTTCTATAACTTGGCTATTGTGAATAGTGCTGCAATAAACATGAGTGTGCAGGTGCCTCTGGAGTAACCTGTGTCACAGTCTTTTCGGTATATCACCAAGAGTGGTATTGCTGGATCAAATGGTAGATCAATGTTTAGCTTTTTAAGTAGCCTCCAAATTTTTTTCCAGAGTGACTGTACTAGTTTACATTCCCACCAACAGTGTAAGAGGGTTCCTTTTTCCCCGCATCTTCGCCAACACCTGTTGTTGGTGGTGTTGCTAATGATGGCTATTCTAACAGGGGTGAGATGGAATCTTAGTGTGGTTTTAATTTGCATTTCCTTTATTGCTAGAGATGGTGAGCATTTTTTCATGTGTTTTTTTGGCCATTTGAATTTCTTCTTTTGAGAAAGTTCTGTTTAGTTCACTTGCCCATTTCTTTATTGGTTCACTAGTTTTGGGAGAATTTAGTTTTTTAAGTTCCCTATATATTCTGGTTATCAGTCCTTTGTCTGATGTGTAGCTGGCAAATATTTTCTCCCACTCTGTGGGTGTTCTCTTCAGTTTAGAGACCATTTCTTTAAATGAACAGAAGCTTTTTAGTTTTATGAAGTCCCATTTATCTATGCTATCTCTTAGTTGCTGTGCTGCTGGGGTTTCATTGAGAAAGTTCTTACCTATACCTACTAACTCCAGAGTATTTCCTACTCTTTCCTGTATCAACTTTAGAGTTTGGGGTCTGATATTAAGATCCTTGATCCATTTTGAGTTAATCTTGGTATAGGGTGATATACATGGATCTAGTTTCAGTTTTTTGCAGACTGCTAACCAGTTTTCCCAGCAGTTTTTGTTGAAGAGGATGCTATTTCTCCATTGTATATTTTTAGCTCCGTTGTCAAAGATAAGTTGCTTATAGTTGTGTGGCTTCATATCTGGGTCCTCTATTCTGTTCCACTGGTCTTCATGTCTGTTTTTGTGCCAGTACCATGCTGTTTTTATTGTTATTGCTTTGTAATATAGTTTGAAGTCAGGTATTGTGATACCACCTGCATTGTTCTTTTGACTGAGTATTGCCTTGGCTATTCGTGGCCTCTTGTGTTTCCATATAAATTTAACAGTAGATTTTTCAATGTCTTTAATGAATGTCATTGGAATTTTGATGGGAATTGCATTAAACATGTAGATTACTTTTGGGAGTATCGACATTTTTACTATGTTGATTCTACCAATCCATGAGCATGGGAGATCTCTCCACTTTCTATAGTCTTCCTCAATCTCTTTCTTCAGAAGTGTATAGTTTTCCTTGTAGAGGTCATTCACATCTTTTGTTAGGTTTACACCTGGGTATTTGATTTTGTTTGAGGCTATTGTAAATGGAATTGTTTTCATACATTCTTTTTCAGTTTGTTCATTGTTAGTGTATAGAAATGCTAATGATTTGTCTATGTTGATTTTATATCCTGCTACCTTGCTGTAGCTATTGATGATGTCTAGAAGCTTCTGAGTAGAGTTTTTTGGGTCTTTAAGGCATAGGATCATGTTGTCTGCAAATAGGGATATTTTGACAGTTTCTTTACCTATTTGTATTCCTTTTATTCCTTCTTCTTGCATAACTGCTCTGGCTAGGAATTCCAGTACTATGTTGAATAGGAGTGGAGATAGTGGGCATCCTTGTCTAGTTCCTAATTTTAGAAGGATAGGTTTCAGTTTTTCTCCATTAAGTATAATGCTGCCTGTAGGTTTGTCATCTATAGCTTTTATAATGTTCATGTACTTTCCTTCTGTTCCTAGTTTTCTTAGATCTTTTATCATGAAATGGTGTTGGATCTTATCAAAGGCTTTTTCTGCATCTATTGAGATGATCAAGTTGTTTTTGTCTTTGCTTCTGTTAATGTGGTTTATTACGTTTACTGATTTTCATATGTTGAACCACCCCTGCATTCCTGGTATGAAGCCTACTTGGTTGTGGTGAATGATCTTTTTGATGTGTTGTTGAAATCAGTTTGCCATTATTTTATGGAGGATTTTTGCATCAATGTTCATTAAGGAGATTGGCCTATCGTTCTTTTTGGAGGTGTTTTTACCTGGTTTTGGGATAAGTGTAATACTAGCTTCAAAAAATGTGTTAGGTAGTTTTCCCTCCCTTTCTATTTCATGGAACAGTTTAAGGAGGGTTTGTATCAGTTCTTATTTAAAGGTCTGATAGAATTCAGCAGAGAATCCTTCAGGTCCTGGACTTTTCTTTTTAGGGAGACTCTTGGTTGCTGCTTCAATTTCATTTTGTGTTATATATCTATTCAGGTGATTAATGTCCTCTTGGTTCATTTTTGGATGATCATATGTATCTAGAAATCTGTCCATTTCTTTAAGATTTCAAATTTTTTTGGATATAGGTTCTCAAAGTAGTCTCTGATGATTTCCTGGACTTCCATGGTGTTTGTTGTTATCTGCCCTTTTGCATTCCTGATTCTACTAATTTGGGTTTTTTCTTTCTTCATTTTAGTCAGGTTTGCCAGGGGTCTATCAATCTTGTTTATTTTTTCAAAGAACCAACTTTTTGTTTCATTAATTCTTTGTATGGTTTTTTTGGTTTCTATTTCATTGATTTCAGCTCTTATTTTTATTATTTCTCTCCTTCTATTTGTTTTGGGATTTGCTTGTTCTTGTTTTTCTAGGAGTTTGAGATGTATCATTAGGTCTATTGATTTGGGATCTTTCAGTCTTTTTAATATATGCACTCATGGCTCAGGACTGCCTTAGCTGTGTTCCATAGGTTCCGGTAGGTTGTTTTTCATTTTCATTGACTTCCAGGAACTTTTTAATTTCCTATTTTATTTCATCAGTGACCCATTGTTCATTAAGCAATGAGTTATTTAGCTTCCAGCTGTTTGCATGTTTTTTGTCTTTACTTTTGATGTTGAGTTTTAGTTTTACTGCATTGTGATCAGACAGTATGCACTGTATAATTTCTATTTTCTTATATTTGCTGAGGCTTGCTTTGTGCCCTAGGATATGATCTATTTTGGAGAAGGTTCCATGGGCTGCTGAGAAGAATGTATATTTTGTAGAAGTTGGATGAAATGTTCTGTAGACATCAAGTAGGTCCATTTGATTTATTGTATATTTTAGATCTTGGATTTCTTTATTGATTTTTCATTTGGATGACCTATCTGTTAATCATAATGGGGTATTAAAGTCTCTCACAACCACTGTGTTAGAGTTAATATATGCTTTTAGGTCTTTCAGGGTATGTTTGATGAAATTGGGTGTGTTGACTTTGGGTGCATGTAAGTTGATAATTATTATTTCCTTTTGGTCTATTTCCCCTTTTATTAGTATGGAATGTCCTTCTTTATCTTGTTTGATCAATGTAGGTTTGCAGTGTACTTTGTCAGAGATAAGTGTTGCTACTCCTGCCTGTTTTCGGGGGCCATTGGCTTGGTGAATCTTCTTCCAGCCTTTCATCCTAAGCCTATGCTTATTTCTGTCAGTGAGATGGGTCTCCTGTAAGCAACAAATTGTTGGATCTTCCTTTTTAATCCATTTCGTCAAGCGGTGTCTTTTGATGGGTGAATTAAGTCCATTAACATTAAGTGTTAGTACTGATAGGTATGTGGTGATTCCTGTCATTTAGTTGTCTTAGTTTTTGAAGGTTTGATTGTGTGTACCTAAGTTGAGGTTACTCTCTACTTTCTTGCTTTTTCTTTTCCTGTATTTTGTTGCTGCCTGTCCTTTCATGGTTAAGTTGGGTTTCACTTTCTGTATGCAGAATCCCTGAAGAATCTTTTGTAATGGTGGCTTTGTGGTCACATATTGTTTTAGTTTCTGCTTATCATGGAAGACTTTTATTGCTCCATCTATTATGAATGATAGTTTTGCTGGGTAGAGTTTCCTAGGGTTGAAATAATTTTCATTCAGTGCCTGGAAGATCTCACCCCATGTTCTTCTTGCTTTTAATGTTTCTGTTGAGAAGTCTGCTGTGATTTTGATGGGTTTACCTTTGTATGTTATTTATTTTTTCTTTCTTACAGCCTTCAATATTCTTTCCCTAGTTTCTGAACTTGTTGTTTTAATGATGATATGTTGTGGGGTAGTTCTATTTTGATCTGGTCTGTTTGGTGTCCTGGAGGCCTCTTGCATCCGTATGGGAATATCTTTCTAGATTTGGGAAATTTTTTGTTATTATTTTGTTGAATACATTACACATTCCTTTTGCTTGCACCTCTTCTCCTTCTTTTGATTCCCATGATTCTTAAGTTTGGTCTTTTGATGGAGTCATTGCGTTTTTGCATTTTCTTTTCACTGGTCTTGAGTTGTTTAATAATAGTTCTTCAGGTTTTCCTTTAATTACTATTTCATCTTCGAGTTCTGAGATTCTGTTTTCTGCTTGTTCTTTTCTGCTGGATTGGCCCTCCATTTTGTTTTGCAACTCTGTTTCATTCTTTTTTCTGAGGTTTTCCATATCCTGGGTTGTTTCCTCTTTAATGTCTATTTTTGTCCTGAGTTCATTTATCTCTTTATTAGTTGTGTTCTCTGTTTCACTTTGGTATTTATACAGTGCTTCTATGGTTTCTTTTATTTCTTCTTTTGCTTTTTCAAATTCTCTATTTTTGTTGTCTTGGAATTTCTTGAGTGTCTCCTCTACATTTTGGTTGACCATATGCAGTATCATCTCTATAAAATTCTCATTGAGTACCTGTAGTATGTCTTCTTTTAAATTATTCTTGTGAGCTCATTGGGTTCTTTGGCATAGTTTATCTTCATTTTGTTGGAGTCTGGATCTGAGTATCTGTTTTCTTCATTTCCCTCTGGTTCCTGTACTAATTTTTTGCTGAGGGGAAACTGGCTTCCCTGATTTTTCTGTCTTCCTGTCATTGCCCTTGGTGTTGTTATTGTCCCTGTACTGTGTACTATTAATTATTTTCTGGCTTGTAATAATAGCACTAGTGATATTTAGAATGGAAGGGTGAGACAGGATGGAAAGCAAAGAAGTTAAAGAAAAGGGAAAAACAAATAATCAAGTAGAAAAAAAAACAAAACAAAAAACAAACAAAAAAATTTTCAAAGATATAAACAGGGAGAGACAGTGTACTAATCAACCTTAAGCTGAAAAGGCATTAGAAATACAGAGAGAGGATTGAAAATAAAAAAAAGAATAAAGATAATAAAAATAAAAAATAAGTAAATGAAAGAAAAAAATACAGTAAAAAATACCCTCTAAGTTCAAATGCAATGAAGTTTCAGTCTTAATATTTTTGGTGTTCGTCCCTCAGCCTCCGATCCTGGCGATGGTGCCTCAGATGTTGTTCTGTAGTTGTCTCATCAAGGGTGACTCATAAAGTAGAACAAAACTGCACACACACACACACACAAAACCCCACAAAGTGTCCCAAGTTCAAATGCAATACAGTTTCAGTAAGTTTTTCAGCATGCAGGTGTAGTTTGGTTGTTTTCTCATCAAAGGTAGGGAGAGAGAAAAAAAAGAGTCTGGAGACAGTTCTGTGAATGGCTATCTGCGGCTGTGGCTTGCCTGCTCGCTGCTGTCAGCCTGCTGTTGCTGGAGGCTTTATTTATGCAGATCTCAGGGGTGAGCTTAGCACTCACCTGGCCCACAGGCTTTGCTTACTCAGAGCTCTCCTGTGCGTGAGCCACTGCTACAAGCTTTCTCCTTTCCAAGCACACTGGGGGAGGTGACACTGCACCTGCTTTCTCAGGCCTGCGTGTTTATTTACAGTTCACTTGGGAAGTGGGTCTTCTCCCCTCTCCTGTGGAGTTTTCCTCCCACTGCCACTTTTACAAGCTTTCTAGCTCCTGATTGCTGGGCGTGTGCTGCTGCTCCTGCTGGCTGGTGTGTTTGTTTACAGCTTGTGTGGGAGGTGGGTCTTCTCCCCTCTCCTGTGGAGTTTTCCTCCTTCCGCCACTCTCACAAGCTTTCCTGCTCCTGGTTGCTGGGTGTGCACCCCCACTCCCCTCCTCTCCAGCCAGGCCCAGCTTGTTTATTTACAGTTCTGGGAGGGATTCCCTTCCCCTATCTTCAGCACTCAGGGCACCCCACCCTCTTTGCTATGTGTCTTTATTGTTCTTATTGCTTATTACTCAGTTTCTCTTTTTTCCCCAGGTGGGGGTTGGTCTGTCCAGGGGACTATGCTGATCTGGCTCAGGGTTGTCTGTGGAAGTACCACATATCGCTTAGCTCACCTTGTCTGCCTCTTCCCAAGCCGTCTGGGCGCTGGCATCTGGCAGCCCGGGGGCCCTCCTGGTTTCTCCATTTAACGTGAAGTGGAGATTCTCTGTGCCGACTTGTAGTTTTTATTGTATAGGTTGGTAACCTCCTTCATTAAATTTATTCCAATGTATTTTAACTTTTTGAAGTTATTTGTGAATGGTATTGTTTTCCTGATATCTTTCTCAGACTGTTATTTGTATATAGAAATACCATTGATTTTCATGCATTGATTTTGTATTCTGGTACTTTGCTGAAAGTGTTTATGAGATCTAAGAGTTTTTGGTTGAGTTTTTAGGGTCTTTCAGGTATAGAATCATATCATCTGCAAATAGGGACAATTTGACTTCTTCCCTCCCCATCTGAATCCCTTGTATTTCTTTCTTATTTCTGTCTAGAAATTCCAGCACTATGTTGAATAAGAATGGGGACAGTGGACACCCTTGCCTCATTCCTGATTTTAGAGAAAATTGTTTTAAATTTTCCCCATTAAGTAAGATGTTGGATATAGGTTTGTCATTTATTGCCTTTAAAATGTTGAGGAATGTGTGTTCTATTCCTAATTTCTTCAGAGCTTTTATCATGAAAGAATGTTGAATTTTGTCAAAGGCTTTTTCTGCCTCTATTGATATGATGATGTGGCTTTGTCCTTGTTTCTGTTTATGTATTTATACCATACCTTCTTTTTCCATCCATTGGATGATGGGCATTTAGGCTGATTACTCAGGCTGGTTCTTGTCAATAGAGTTGCAATAAACATGGATATGCAGGTATCTCTATTGTATGCTGACTTATATTCCTTTGGATATATGACCAGGAGTGGTATAACAGAATCATATGGTGGTATATTTTTAGGTTTTTGAGGAAATCCATACTGATTCCCATAGTGCCTGTTCAAACCATTTGGTCATTTATTAAGTGTATTTGTTCTTTTGGTATTCAGTGCTTTGACTTTATATATTCTGGAAATGTGTGATGAACAGCAGACAAAGATGTTCTCCTATACTGTAGGCTGTCTCTTTACTCTGGTCACTGTTTCCTTTCATGTGCAGAAGCTTTTTAATTTGATGCAATCCCAGTTGTCAATTCTTGCTCTTATTTCTTGAGCTATTGGAGTCCTATCCAGAAACTCATTGCCTATTTCTGTATCTTTGAATGCTTTCCTGTAGTAGTTTCAAAATTTCAGGTCTTGTAAGGTCTTTGATCCATTTTGAGTTGGTTTTTGTATAGGGAAAGAGACAGGGACCTAGCTTCAGTCTTCTACATGTGGATATTTGGTTTTCCTGACACCATTTGCTGTCTTTTTTCTAACATATATTTTTGGCCACTTTTTGGAGAATCAGATGGCTATAGTGGTGTGCTTTATTTCTGGGTCTTATTTATATACTATCCCATTACTTTATGTGTGTGTTTTTGGGCTAGTACCATGCTGTTTTGTTAGTATGGTTCAGGTGTTTGAAGTCAGGTATTGTTACATCTCCAGCATTGCTCTTTTTGCTCAGGATTGCTTTAGCTATTCTCTTGTACTTCCATATGAATGTTATAAGTGATGTTTCTATTTCTGTGAAGAATGACTTTGGGATTTTAATGGGAATTGCATTGAATATCTAGATTGCTTTTGGTAGTATAGCCATTTTCACAATATTAATTCTGTCAATGGGCTGTCTTTCCATCTTCTAGTATCTTCTACTATTTCTTTCTTCAATTTTTTTTTTTTTTTTTGGTTTTCATTGTAAAGGTTTTTCACCTCATTGGTTAGGTCTATTCCTACTTATTTTATTTTTTGAGTCTATTATGAATGGTATTGTTTTTCTGACTTATCTCTTAACATGTTTGGTATGGTGTATAGAAATAATTGATTTTTTAAAGTTGATTTTGTATCCTGCTATTTGTGGAAAGTGTTTATCAGATCTAAGAATTTTTTGATGGATTCTTTAAGATATTTTAAGTATAGAGTTTTATCACCAGCAGATAGAAATAATAGAAGTTCTTCCTTTCTAATCATACCTCTTTCATTTCTTTCTTTTGCCTTATTTCACTGGATAAGAATTCAAGCATTACATTGAATAAGAGTGGAAAAAGTGGACACCCTGTCTCATTCCTGCTTCAGAAAAAAATACTTTCAGTTTTTTCTCTTTTAATATGATGTTAGCTATATATTTGTCATATATATGGCATATATTATGTTAAGGTAAATCCCTTCTATTCCTAATTTCTTCAGGGATTTTATCACTAAGTGATGTTGAACTTGTCAAAGCCTTGTCTCAACCGTTAAAATAGTCATGTTTTTTTTGTCTTTTATTTCTGTTGATGTGCTATATCTCATTTGTTGATTTGTGTATGTTGTTCAGTTCTTGCATCTCTGAAATAAAACTTGATTGTGGTACATTGTTTTTTTTTTTTAAAACATGTATTATTAAATTTGGCATTTTATTGAGAATTTTTGTGTCTATGTTCATCAAGCAATTGGTATACAGTTTTTTTTATATCATTTTGGTATCAGAGAATAATGGCTTCATAGGATGGGTTTGGTAAGATTCCTTCCTTTTGTATTTCATGGGATAGTTTGAGAATTGGTGTTCATTCTTCTTTAAAGATCTGGTGGAACTTGGCAGTGAGTCCATCTGGTCCTGAATCTTCTGTGTTGGGAGACTCTTACTGCTTCAATCTCTTTGCTTGTTATAGGTCTGTTTAAGTGATTTATATACTCTTGTTACAATTTTGGTGGCTTATATGCATCTAGAAATTTGTTCATTATTCTGGATTTTTCAGTTTATTAGAATATTAGTTTTCTAAATATTCCCTAATGGTTCTCTGAATTTTATTGGTATTTTTTGTGATAGCTTCTTTATCTGTAATTTATTAATTTGTTTCTTCTCCTCCTTTCTTTTGGTTAGTTTGGCTAAGAGTTTGCCAATTTTGTTTATCTTTTCAAAGAACATCTCTTTTCCATTGATTCTTTTTATCAATATTTTAGTCTCCATTTCAATAATTTCTGCCCTGATCTTTATTATTTCTTTCCATCTACTGATAGTGCATTTGTCTTGCTCTTATTTTTCTAAGAAGTTGAAATGTATTAGTAGATTATATATTTTGGATTTCAGCCCTTTATCCAAAGTGTTTTGCAAAAATTTTCTCTCAATCTGTGGCATATCATTCTTTGAAGTATTTTTTGTGAGGAAAAAGTTTTTAATTTCAATGAAATCCAGTTTATCATTGTTTTTCTTTTATGAATCTTGCATCTAAAAAACTTAATGCCTTATCAAATGTTACTTAGATTTTTTTGCTTATATTATCTTCTAGCAATTTATAGTTTTGCACTTTACATTTACATCTATAATCCATTTTGAATTAAATTTTTGAAATGCAGGACTGGCAGAGTGGCTCAAGCGGTAGAGTGCCTACCTAGCAAATGTGAGGTCCTGCCTGAGTTCAAACATCAGTACCACCAAAAAAACAGGAAAATTTTGAAATGTATAAAGTCTGTCTAGATTCATTGTTTGCACATGGATGTCCAACAACTTGTCCAGGACAACTTGTTGAAAAGCCTCTTCTGTCTTCATTGAATTGCCTTTGCTCCTTTGTCAGAAGTCAGTTGTCTATATTTGTGTGAGTCTATTTCTGGGCTCTCTATTTTTTTCCAATATTCAATTTATCTTTTCTTTTGCCAGTACCATTGTCTTCATAATTGTGGCTTTATAATGAGTCTTCAAGTCAGATAGTGTCAGTCATCTGAGTTTGTTTTTCATTTTCAATATTGTGTCGGCTAGTCTTGCCTTTTCTTTTCTTTTTTTTTTTTTTTTGGTTTTCTTTCATTTTTTTTCTACTTTTCTTTTATTATTCAAATGTGCATACAAGGCTTGGTTCATTTCTCCCCCCTGCCCCCACCCCCTCCCTTACCACCCACTCCCCCCCTCCCTTTCCCCCCCTCAATACCCAGCAGAAAATATTTTGCCCTTATTTCTAATTTTGTTGTAGAGAGAGTATAAGCAATAATAGGAAGGAACAAGGGTTTTTGCTGGTTGAGATAAGGATAGCTATACAGGGCATTGACTCACATTGATTTCGTGTGTGTGGGTGTTACCTTCTAGGTTAATTGTTTTTGATCTAACCTTTTCTCTAGTACCTGTTCCCCTTTTCCTATTGGCCTCAGTTGCTTTAAGGTATCTGCTTTAGTTTCTCTACATTAAGGGCAACAAATGCTAGCTAGTTTTTTAGGTGTCTTACCTATCCTCACCCCTTCCTTGTGTGCTCTCGCTTTTATCATGTGCTCATAGTCCAATCCCCTTGTTGTGTTTGCCCTTGATCTAATGTCCACATATGAGGGAGAACATATGATTTTTGGTCTTTTGGGCCAAGCTAACCTCAATCAGAATGATGTTCTCCAATTCCATCCATTTACCAGCGAATGATAACATTTCATTCTTCTTCATGGCTGCATAAAATTCCATTGTGTATAGATACCACATTTTCTTAATCCATTTGTCAGTGCTGGGGCATCTTGGCTGTTTCCATAACTTGGCTATTGTGAATAGTGCCGCAATAAACATGGATGTGCAGGTGCCTCTGGAGTAACAGTCTTTTGGGTATATCCCCAAGAGTGGTATTGCTGGATCAAATGGTAGATCGATGTCCAGCTTTTTAAGTAGCCTCCAAATTTTTTTCCAGAGTGGTTGTACTAGTCTACATTCCCACCAACAGTGTAAGAGGGTTCCTTTTTCCCCCGCATCCTCGCCAACACCTGTTGTTGGTGGTGTTGCTGGTGATGGCTATTCTAACAGGGGTGAGGTGGAATCTTAGCGTGGTTTTAATTTGCATTTCCTTTATTGCTAGAGATGGTGAGCATTTTTCATGTGTTTTCTGGCCATTTGAATTTCTTCTTTTGAGAAAGTTTTGTTTAGTCACATGCCCATTTCTTTATTGGTTCATTAGTTTTGGGAGAATTTAGTTTTTTAAGTTCCCTGTATATTCTGGTTATCAGTCCTTTGTCTGATGTATAGTTGGCAAATATTTTCTCCCACTCTGTGGGTGGTCTCTTCAGTTTAGAAACCATTTCTTTTGTTGAGCAGAAGCTTTCTAGTTTTATGAAGTCCCATTTATCTATGCTATCTCTTAGTTGCTGTGCTGCTGGGGTTTATTGAGAAAGTTCTTACCTATACCTACTAACTCCAGAGTATTTCCTACTCTTTCTTGTATCAACTTAAGAGTTTGTGGTCTGATATTAAGATCCTTGATCGATTTTGAGTTAATCTTGGTACAGGGTGATATACATGGATCTAGTTTCAGTTTTTTGCAGACTGCTAACCAGTTTTCCCAGCAGTTTTTGTTGAAGAGGCTGCTATTTCTCCATCGTATATTTTTAGCTCCTTTGTCAAAGATAAGTTGCTTATAGTTGTGTGGCTTCATATCTGGGTCCTCTATTCTGTTCCACTGGTCTTCATGTCTGTTTTTGTGCCAGTACCATGCTGTTTTTATTGTTATTGCTTTGTAATATAGTTTGAAGTCAGGTATTGTGATACCTCCAGCATTGTTCTTTTGACTGAGTATTGCCTTGGCTATTCGTGGCCTCTTGTGTTTCCATATAAATTTAACAGTAGATTTTTCAATGTCTTTAATGAATGTCATTGGAATTTTGATGGGAATTGCATTAAACATGTAGATTACTTTTGGGAGTATAGACATTTTTACTATGTTGATTCTACCAATCCATGAGCATGGGAGATCTCTCCACTTTCGATAGTCTTCCTCAATCTCTTTCTTCAGAAGTGAATAGTTTTCCTTGTAGAGGTCATTCACATCTTTTGTTAGGTTTACACCTAGGTATTTGATTTTTTTTGAGGCTAATGTAAATGGAATTGTTTCCATACATTCTTTTCAGTTTGTTCATTGTTAGTGTATAGAAATGCTAATGATTTGTCTATGTTGATTTTATATCCTGCTACCTTGCTATAGCTATTGATGATGTCTACAAGCTTCTGAGTAGAGTTTTTTGGGTCTTTAAGGTATAGAATCATGTCATCTGCAAATAGGGATATTTTGACAGTTTCTTTACCTATTTGTATTCCTTTTATTCCTTCTTCTTGCCTAATTGCTCTGGCTAGGAATTCCAGTACTATGTTGAGTAGGAGTGGAGATAGTGGGCATCCTTGTCTGGTTCCTGATTTTAGAGGGAATGGTTTTAGTTTTTCTCCATTAAGTATAATGCTGGCTGTAGGTTTGTCACATATAGCTTTTATAATGTTGAGGAACTTTCCTTCTATTCCTAGTTTTCTTAGAGCTTTTATCATGAAATGATGTTGGATCTTATCAAAGGCTTTTTCTGCATCTATTGAGATGATCAAGTTGTTTTTGTCTTTGCTTCTGTTAATGTGGTTTATTACGTTTATTGATTTTCGTATGTTGAACCACCCCTGCATCCCTGGGATGAAGCCTACTTGGTCGTGGTGAATAATCTTTTTGATGTGTTGCTGAATTCGGTTTGCCATTATTTTATGGAGGATTTTTGCATCAATGTTCATTAAGGAGATTGGCCTATAGTTCTCCTTTTTGGAGGTGTCTTTGCCTGGTTTTGGGATAAGTGTAATAGTGGCTTCATAAAATGTGTTTGGCAGTTTTCCTTCCCTTTCTATTTCATGGAACAGTTTAAGGAGGGTTGGTATCAGTTCTTCTTTAAAGGTCTGATAGAATTCAGTAGAGAATCCATCAGGTCCTGGACTTTTCTTTTTGAGGAGACTCTTGATTGCTGCTTCAGTTTCATTTTGTGATATAGATCTATTGAGGTGATTAATTTCCTCTTGGTTCAGTTTTGGATGATCATATGTATCTAGAAATCTGTCCATTTCTTTAAGATTTTCAAATTTATTTGAATATAGGTTCTCAAAGTAGTGTCTGATGATTTCCTGGACTTCCATGGTGTTTGTTGTTATCTCCCCTTTTGCATTCCTAATTCTACTAATTTGGGTTTTTTCTCTCCTCATTTTAGTCAGATTTGCCAGAGGTCTATCGATCTTGTTTATTTTTTCAAAGAACCAACTTTTTGTTTCATTAATTCTTTGTATGGTTTTTTTGGTTTCTATTTTGTTGATTTCAGCTCTTATTTTTATTATTTCTCTCCTTCTATTTGTTTTGGGATTTGCTTGTTCTTGTTTTTCTAGGAGTTTGAGATGTATCATTAGGTCATTGATTTGGGATATTTCAATCTTTTTAATATATGCACTCATGGCTATAAACTTTCCTCTCAAGACTGCCTTAGCTGTGTCCCATAGCTAAGGGACGGTAGGTTGTGTTTTCATTTTCATTGACTTCCAGGAACTTTTTAATTTCCTCTTTTAGCTGTGTTCCGGTAGGTTGTGTTTTCATTTTCATTGACTTCCAGGAACTTTTTAATTTCCTCTTTTATTGCATCGATGATCCAGTCTTCATTAAGTAATGAGTTATTTAGTTTCCAGCTGTTTGCATGTTTTTTGTCTTTACTTTTGTTGTTGAGTTCTACTTTTACTGCATTGTGGTCAGATATTATGCACGGTATTATTTCTATTTTCTTGTATTTCCTGAGGCTTGCTTTGTGCCCTAGGATATGATCTATTTTGGAGAAAGTTCCATGGGCTGCTGAGAAGAATGTATATTGTGTAGAGGTTGGATGAAATGTTCTGTAGACATCTACTAGGTCCACTTGATCTATTGCATATTTTAGATCTTGGATTTCTTTATTGAGTTTTTGTTTGGATGACCTATCTATTGATGATAATGGAGTGTTAAAATCTCCCACAACCACTGTGTTGGCGTTTATATATGCTTTTAGGTCTTTCAGGGTATGTTTGATGAAATTGGGTGCGTTGACATTGGGTGCATACAGATTGATGATTATTATTTCCTTTTGGTCTATTTCCCCTTTTATTAGTATGGAATGTCCTTCTTTATCTCGTTTGATCAATGTAGGTTTGAAGTCTACTTTGTTAGAGATAAGTTTTGCTACTTCTGCCTGTTTTTGGGGGCCATAGGCTTGGTAAGTCTTCTTCCAGCCTTTCATCCTAAGCATATGCTTATTTCTGTCAGTGAGATGAGTCTCCTGTAAGCAACAAATTGTTGGATCTTCTTTTTTAATCCATTTTGTCAATCGGTGTCTTTTGATGGGTGAATTAAGTCCATTAACATTAAGCGTTAGTACTGATAGGTATGTGGTGATTCCTGCCATTTAGTTGTCTTAGTTGTTTGAAGGTTTGATTGTGTGTACCTAACTTGATGTTACTCTCTACTGTCTTGCTTTTTCTTATCCTGTGGTTTGGTGCTGCCTGCCTTTTCATGGTTAAGTTGGGTTTCACTTTCTGTGTGCAGGATCCCTTGCAGAATCTTTTGTAATGGTGGCTTTGTGGTCACATATTGTTTTAGTTTCTGCTTATCATGGAAGACTTTTATTGCTCCATCTATTTTGAATGATAGCTTTGCTGGGTAGAGTATCCTAGGGTTGAAGTTATTTTCATTCAGTGCCCAGAAGATCTCACCCCACGCTCTTCTTGCTTTTAATGTTTCTGTTGAGAAGTCTGCTGTGATTTTGATGGGTTTACCTTTGTATGTTACTTGTTTTTTCTCTCTTACAGCCTTCAATATTCTTTCCTTAGTTTCTGAACTTGTTGTTTTGATGATGATATGTCGTGGAGTAGTTCTATTTTGATCTGGTCTGTTTGGTGTCCTGGAGGCCTCTTGCATCTGTATGGGAATATCTTTCTGTAGATTTGGGAAATTTTCCGTTATTATTTTGTTGAATATATTACGCATTCCCTTCGCTTGCACCTCTTCTCCTTCTTCAATGTCCATGATTCTCAAGTTTGGTCTTTTGATGGAGTCAGTGAGTTCTTGCAGACAAGAGAGTTTCCAAGGTATAAACAGGGAGTGTTAGTGTACTAATCGAAAATAAGCTGAACAGACATTAGAGAGACAGAGAGAGGATTGAAAATCAAAGATAAAAAAAAATAAGTAAATGAAAGTAATATCTATATATAAAAATAAATTAAAATAAAATGGAAAATAGAAAATTAAAAAAAAAAAACCAAAAAACTTCCAAGTTTATATGCAATGCAGTTTCAGTCTTAATAATTTGGGTGTCCGTTTCAGTCTCCAGTCCTGGAGTTGGTGCCTCAGATGTTGTTCTGTAGTTGTCTCATCAAAGGGGATGCATAAAGTAGAACAAAACTACACACTCACTCACACACACACACACACACACACACACACACACAAAGCCCCACCAAGTGTCCCAAGTTCAAATGCAATACAGTTTCAGTAAGTTTTTTGGCTTGCAGGTGTAATTCGGTTGTTCTCTCATCAAAGGTAGGGAGAAAAAGAAAAAAAAGTGATTCGGTTGTTCTCTCATCAAAGGTAGGGAGAAAAAGAAAAAACAGTGTCTGGAGACAGTTCTGAGGGTGGTATCTGCAACTGTGGCTTGCCTGCCTGCTGCTCTCAGCCTGTAGCTGGCGGCGTTATTTATGCAGATCTCTGGGGTGAGCTAGCACTCACCTGGTCCCACAGGCTTTGTTTTCTGAGAGTTCTCCTGTGCGGGAGCCTCTACTACAGGCTTTCCCCTTTCCAAGCACTGGGAAAGGTGACACTGCCCCCGTGTTGTCAGGCCTGCGTGTTTATTTACAGTTCATGTGGTAGGTGGGTCTTCCCCCCTCTCCCCTGAAGTTTTCCTCCCACTGCCACTTTCAGAAGCTTTCCTGCTCCTGCTTACTGGGCGGTGCTGCTGCTCCTGCCCGCTGCCATGTTTATTTACAGTTCACGTGGGAAGTGGGTCTTCCCTCCTCTCCTGTGGAGTTTTCTCCCTCCTCCACTCTCACAAGTGTCCCCGCTCTTGGTTGCTGGGTGCACGCCCCGCTCCCGCCAGAGGCTCTCCGGCCCGCCCGGCTTGTTTATTTACAGTCCCAGGAAGGGTTCCCTTCCCCCAATCTTCAGCGCTCAGGGCGCCCCACCCTCTTTCCAGCGTGTCTTAACTGTTCTTATTGCTTATTACTCAGTTTCTCTTTTTTTCCCAGGTGGAGGTCAGTCTGTCCAGGGGGCTATGCTGCTCTGGCCCAGGCTTGTCTGTGGGGCTACCGCGGTACCGCGAAGCTCACCTGGTCCGCGTCTTCCCAAGCCGTATGGGTGCTGGCCACTGGTTGCCCCAGGGGCCCTCCTCATTTCTCTGTTTAACGTGAAGTGGAGATTCTCTACACTGGCTCTAGCTGCCATCTTGCTCTCTCCCTAGTCTTGCCTTTTCATATAAACTTTAGAATCAGTTTTTTGATGTCCACAAAATAACTTCCTGAGATTTTGACTGGAATTGCATTAGCTACATGGATCAAATTGGGAAGAACTGACATCTTAATACTGAGTCTTCAAATTCATATACATGGCCCCTTTCTCCACTTTGTTTAGTTCTATTTGTTTCATCAGAGTTTTGTAGTTTTCCTTCTGAAGATATTGTAGATATTTTGTTACCTAATCATTTTTTGCAGTTGATTTTTGTATCTCAACTTTGTATCCTGCAAACCTTGCAATGGTTCATTCATTTTTATTGCTGGTAGTATTCCATGAAAGCCTTTCCAGTGAAGCAACATATGAGTTGAATGATTTTCTGCCAATTAGAGTGTTCTAAGCTGTTTCTCAAATGGTTATTCAATTTTGGCTTCTCTCTAGAAAGCATTTTCTCTCCATCTTCATCAGCACTTGGTATTAGTTTAAAAAACACTTTTCAGTTACTCTGATAGGTATGAAGCAGTAACTTATCATAGTATTAATTTGAAAGTTCAAGTGACTAAAAATATCAAATAGTTTACTTTTCCCCCCATATGTATATTTCTTTTGTGAAATATCTGTTGCCAAAACTTTTGCTCATTTTAAAAGTTTTTTTCTTATTGTTACATCATAGTACACCTTTTGTATTCTGGCTACCAGTCCATTATCTGAAATGTGACTTGTAAATATTTTCTCCTTATTTGTTGTCTTTTCATTGTATTAACAATGTTTTTCATAGAGTAAAACTTTTAGATTTTTATGAAACCCAATTTACTATTTTTTCTTTTATGGATCATTTTTCTGTCAATTATAAGAAGTGCCTATTCTAAGACCACAAAGATATTTTTCTTCTTTTGCAGGTGGTTTATAGTTTTAAATTTTATGTTTAAGCATATGATCCATTTTTAGTTAATTTTTTGTACAAGATATGTTGTATAACTTGATTCATTCTTTTGCCAAAACATGTTCAATTTTTACAGCACTTTTATCTTTTCTTTAATTAATTGCCTTTGCATTTTTGCGAAAAAATTGACCATATTTGTATAGACCTATTTCTGGATTTTCCATTCTGTTTCATTTTACATCATATGTCTTTTTGCCAATATTAAACTCTTAAATATTATAACTTTATAGTAAGTGTTGAGATCAGGTAGTATGAGTCTTCCAACTTTGTTTTCCTTTTTCAAAATAATTTGGCTATTTTAGTTCTATTTCCCTTTCGTATAATTTTTGGAATCAGCTTGATGATAGCTACAAAAATGCTGGAATTTTGATTCAGATTACTTTGAATGTGCACATGAATTTATAAATAGGAGCAAAGAAATAGATATCCTTGTCTGGTTCTCTATTTTGAAGGGCAGGTACTTAGTCTTTCATCATTATGCATTGTAATATTAACTAAAGGTTTTTTGGCAACTGCCCTTATCAGGTTCAGAAAGAAAATTACTTTCTATTCCTATTCTCTACAGAGCTTTTTATTTTTATTTTTTTGCATGTATGCATGTTGAATTTTGTCCGTCTCTTTTTTCTTTTATCAATTGAGATAATCAATTGATTATTTTTTTTTAATATGGTGGTTAGATTTTGAAGACTAAACCCACTTTACATCCCTTGAATAAACCTCACTTTGCCTATGATGAGTTGCATTTTTATATGTTGCTAGACTTGTTTTGTAATATTTTGTTGAGGGCTTATGCATCCATGGTCTAAGGATATCAATCTGCAATTTTCTTACAATCTTTTTTTTCACTTTGATAATAGTGTGGTACTGACTTCATAAAATAAATAGGGAAATGTTTCCCCTCTTTCATTTTCTGAAAGAGATAGCATGGAATCAACATTACTTCTTCCTTAAATGTTTGGTAGAAATCTCCAATTAAATAATCTGAGCTTGAAATTTTCTTTCTAAAAAAGTTTTCAGTTTTTAAAGTAGATCTTGGGAAAATTTATTTCTTTTTTAGTGAGTTATTGTTAGTGCTGTCTTAAGGCTATTTTTTTAGTTGTTGGATTTATGGCCAGAGTTGTTTGTAGTGTTTTCTTAATATCCATACAACATGTATTCTTGGTATTAGTAATTTATATCTTACATCTATTTTTTTTGGTCACTATGTCTAGAGTTTTATGTTTTATTAATCTTTTCAAAGAACCAGGCTTGATTTAGTTGATTTTCTTTTTGATTTTTAAGAAAAGTTTTATTAATTTCTGAGTTTGTCTTTTCTGTCCTTCCATTTGTTTTGTGTTTCTATGCTTTTTTCTGCTTTCCATATTGAGACCTTTCTTCTTTTCTAATATAAGAAATTAATGCTATAAATTTCCTTTTTTTTAAAAAAAGTTTTAGCTAGGATTTATTTTAGTGTAACAGGATAAAGTATAGACAAGGCAGGGTAGAGAAAAACAAGGAGAAACATTTCCTGCCCACTTGTAGGGACTGGGAGCAAAGACTCAAAGTGGTGGTCCCCCACTCTTAGTTTTATAGTGGAGAGTTGGGCAAATACTCGTGGTCAAAGTTAATGGGTCTGGTGGCTGAGATGGCTTACAAGGAGGGGTCACCCTCCCAAATCACACCTTAAATCAGAGGCAGTAGGATGCTTTAGAACTTCCCTTTCTAGACATGATTATTTCTCCACCTATCCTAGGATCCTTATAGCTCCTTAACATCTCAAAGAGGAAAGCAGAAGCAGATAGCTCCTCTTTGTCTTCCAAATTCTATAACTTAGCATCTAATATATGGGAGGGGGCCATCTGCTCTGGCTCTCCTTGTTCCAATATCAGACTCTGATATTGGAACCTTTAAATACTGATTTAAATATAATTTCCCCATTTCCTCATCTATCTATCCTGCTTCATTTCCTCCCTAAACAACTTTGGTCCCTTTTAATCTTAAAAGGGGTGCAGAGGGACAACAGTCCACCTCCTATGGCTGCTTCTGGCTGAGTTTGGGCACTGACCTGACCTAGAAAGGGAACCAAAAGGTTGTTTTCCTATCTTAACATTAGGATGTGGCAAGGGAAATGTAGTTGGCAGAAAATTTAGTTGAAGGGCTGGTAGGATCAGGACCAGGAGACAGCAAGTTATTCTTTTACAAAAAGAGAAACTATGAAAAGCATCCTTTAAATTAAAATATGATTTTTATGTGAATAAAATGAATAGGATTTTTAAGAAGACCCATAAAAATGTTAAGGAAATATATTAAGTGTATAGCTTTAATATTCTGAAAATGCCTGCCATTTATGGAAACAGTGTAGTAGATCAATAGCTTTTATAAAATCTGTTTTCTATTTTCTTGGTAATGGTTAAGACAAGAAGTAGGTTATGAAATATCTTAATATGATTTTTGTTAGGGGGGGTCCTGGAATTAATAATTTGTGTTAGACCCCAGGTCATACTTGTTAGGAAAAATGCCATTCACAAAGAAAGCTCATGAGAAAAGTCTCACGTCCATGGAACAAAGTTTAATGATAGGCCCAAACTGCCAGACTGGCCAGGGGGGAAAAGATGGTGCAGCCCAGATTCTGGGTGAGGAGTGGGTTTTATAGAAGGGGGAGGTTAAAGAAGTTAGTGCATATGCAGTAGTCTCTGGTAGGGGTGGGGCTGTCTTAGAGCATGGGAATTTCTGTTAAGAGAAGGGGCTGCCATTTTGGCTGATTCACAAAATGGTGACATTATTACTCTATCATTCCCCCATTTTTTCTTTAATAATGATGAGGGTAGCGGCTGAGGATTGGGAATTGGGGCAAAGCATTGGCCTCTTAGCTGCTTCCTGCTGGCAGGGGGCATTGCATGGGGCAGGATCCTCAGAGTCCTGCATCCTGGTGTGGTCACTCACAGCAGTCCTCTGGACGGTTTTGGAGAGGTTGATATTCCTGAAGGTACAACTGGTTAAACTTTTGATTAGCAATAGCAGACATGTGGTCTAAAAGAAATCTTTGTACTGATTTTATGATACAAGGGAGGAAGCTTAAGAATAAGAGAGCAAGAAACATAGGCATTACGATGGGCATTGGCCAGGAGAACCACTGTGAAGTGTTGTTCCCTAGAGGATTCCAAGAGTCTGTTCCTTAAGAGGTACTGCCACTGGGGGAATCCCATTGAGCTTGACAGCAGTGGGTGTTGTGAGAATGACCAGATGAGGGTAGAAGATCCTTTAGGAGAACAAGATCCCCTGGTTTAAGAGAAATTGTTATAGGGTGGGGCAGGATCTTGTCTGTATGATCTCTGAGAAGTTCCCTGAGAAGGTAAAGATGAGCTAGTAGTCAGTCAGAAGAGCAGGGTCTGTTGGAGGCAAGTTTATTAGAAGGAGCATAAAAGGTGTCTGCTAAAGGACTGCATATCTAGGGATACAAATTCTGCAAAATCCTGTAACTCCCAAGAAAGCTCTAAGCTGCCTTATGGTATGGAGGAGAGGGAAATGGAAGATTGGGTTGATGCACTCATGACTCAGGGACTGAGTCTGTCTCTTTAAGGCTACACCTAGATAGGTGACCTGTGGGAGGCAGGGGCTGTCAGGATTTAGGTTAAGTGTAACACTCTGGGATAAAAGAGAGCTCTAGCTTATTTTATATATAACTTTGTAAATGTTTGTACCATATTTGGATAAATTATAGACACAACACTGTTACAAGGTGGTCATTTAAGACACATAAGCAAATATGTAAATGAACTCTGATTTAGTAGTACTTAAAGATTGACAAGATCAGCAGAAAACACAAATAATTTTTTGATAAAATCTTTCTCTGTAATGGTTTTTTGTAGATGTTACTCAGAGGAGAACAATATTAAGATAACCTTATGATTTTATAGACATAGAGAATTTGATTTTAGTTTGACATGACCCTAAAAATCTTTTAGGCAACTCTTAGATTATAGTCAACTTTAACTTTATCACACATTGAGGCTTTTTATTATACACTTTTAAAACTTACTCAGACCTTTATATAACATACTAAATCCTTTGATGGCTTGTCCTAATCCATCCTATTTGAAACAATCTTTAGGATAAACCCTTCTTTACAGAATCCTTTCTCATCCCAAAACATTCCTTTTTCCTTTTAACTTCTCAAAAAATACATTTACTATGTATCTTGTATCCTTTTTAGTTGTTTACTTTGTAACTTGTATTTTAAAATTAACTTTTATAAGAATTTTAAATTTATTATAGGGACTGAAGTAACTAATCAGTAGCCCTTGTTGTTTTAAGGAATAGGCATAAGGCCTTATTGTCCCTCAGACTTGAGGGGATATTGTTTTGGGTGTGGAAACTGTGAGGGATTTTTGAGTTTTATTTGAATAGGGAGGGCCGTCCAGGCTCACCCTACACTCATCTCATCAGTCCACACTGTGAAATCTATTTGTTCCTGAAGGAGGGGGCAGCAGAGATAGCTGCCTGGGGGGAGTAGAATTTGAGCTTTTAGTTGAGATAGTAAATCCCATCCCAGCAGGGACACTGGAGTTTTAGGTACTATGAGGAAAGGGTGACAGAAGAGGAGGTCTCCCCAAGAGCACGCCAGAGGCTGGGTACACTAGTGCTCTAGGGTCTGGCCAGATTTGCCCCAAATGATAACTTTTGTCATTGGACTGGGGACCCAGAGAGAAAGGTAAAACAGAGAAATGAGCTCCACTGTCTAGCCAGAAAATGATCCTTTGTTTTTCTGCCATCATGGCTACTCCAAGGCTCCTCAACATCGATGCTAAGAAGTGGAGCGTGGACAGGGGACTGGGACCCATCAATCCATAGGAGGTGGCACCTTGCCTTCCATCTGGAGGCAGGGGCACTTAGACCTCCAGTGTTTACCTTTGCAGAGAGGGCAGGGTCCTGGTTGGGGGTGGGGCTGTCTCCCATGCTGTCCCACCTTTAGAGATCCTCTACAGAAGTGCCCCTCCTGTCCTCCATGGTAGCAAGTTCAGGATGCAGGCCACAGTTGGGTGGGGGCAGCAATGAGGTCATGTCTCTTATCTTTCTCTCTGTTAGTAATGTCCCGGTTATAATATACAGACATGGTTAGTTGTATTAGTTGATCCAATGACTTTTCTCCTTCAGCCACAGACTGAGTTTTTTACAAATATCAGGGGCTGACTGTTAGAAATTTATCTTTGAGGAGAACCTCTCTCATTTGTGACTCTGGGTCCATTGTGGTATGCTTGCTGATAGCATCCTTAAGATGCTATCAGAAAGGTAAGGGGATTTTCTTCAGAGCATTGCTGTAGAGCAAAGTTGTTATTTTACGTTGACACCTGATACTCTGGAGAGCAGGTCTCTGAACCATTTTGGGCCTCAGTTTCCTCACTTGAAGAATGAGAGATCTAGTCTAGGTTAAACTACTTCCTTCCACTATGAGATGGCTGAAGTGACATTAACGCCACTTACCTTCCTTACCATTTTTTTTTTTTGATTTAGCAATGTTGGGGAATTGAACCCAGGGCCTTGTACATGTTGGACAGACACTCTCCCACTGAGCTACTGCTTGAGCCATATCATCAGCCCCTTTTGGTGTGGATCTGTCAAGGGGACTGCCTCTGCCCCTGTAGGTATAAGCACATTTATTCCCTCATTTCCAGGTGCCACGAGTATTGGGGTTCATTGTAAATGGTAATCATTTCCAACCTGAGTGGCCTGGGCCAGAACCCATTGCTTTTTTAATGAGACAAGAGTCTGGTCTAGTAGAAGCATAATATCCTTTTATGTCAATTGAAAGGTTTGGATCACAGAGATAAAGACTTGAATGTATTTGTCTGGGGCATCAGTATAGCTGTCCAGATGTTTTTTAATTTCCCTTAGATCTGATAGCTGGAAGGGGACACAGACTCGCCCTCTTCCTACCATTACCTATTGAAGGGAGAAGCACCCATTAGGAGGTTCTGAATATTGGGGTGGCTTAGAAGGTAGGGCAGAGGGTGGAGCAGCAGGGGTGGGCCTTGTCATTGATAAGGGGCTTTTCTGGTCCTCCTTTCCATGTTTATCCTGTGGCCTATAAAGAATGGCCAGCATTTGAGTATCTAAATAGAAATTGTGGAGCCAATCTGAGATGAAAGAAAATTTGTATAGGGGACATCAGTTCACTTTTTTCCCTTTTATAGAAAAGGTCTAATTGGAGTATGATATTGTAATTTAAGGAACCCTGTGAAGGCCACTTCTCTTGGTCACACAAGGCATATTGAGCCCAGGCCTCATTATAAAGCTTCCAACATCTACAAGCCAGAAGACTGGAAGGTGTAGGTCCCATCAAGAAAGAACAAAACTCTAGGATTGTGTCTTTTAGCTAACAGCAGGCAGCCTCTTTAATAAAGGCTACTTTTTTAACAAAGGAATAAATTGTCTGTAAAGTTAGAGAAGGGCATTCAGAGGGCATCCCAGGCCAATAACAGTACTATACTGTCCATTTTGCAATTTTTGGGAATATAACCTTGAGCTAACAATTGGCTTAAAAGGGCTGGGTCTGGTGCACTGCTTCTAGTGGTGGGGCTAGAAGCAGGGCATGTGCAAAGCACCAACCCCCTCCACACACACTCAGGACAAGTGAGCCTGTCGCCCCTCTCCCCCTTCCTGTGTACTCTGCATGTGTTTTATTCTAGGGGAAGTGGCGGTGGACTACAACCACCACCATGTGTGGTAGTGGCCTAGGATGTGTGTTGGGTTGGCCTATGGATTTTCTTAGCTATGGCAGGCATTCCCACTGTGCATGAGCACGCCTCTTTGCTTTCCCTCCTCACCTTGTGTGGGTGGAGTTAGGGCATTAGTGTGGCAGTTGCACTTTTTTTTGTAATCACTTTTGCCTAGCAGCTGATTTAAAGTTACTTTAGACTGAGAGGCCTGGAAAACTAGTTGGAATAACTTAAGTCATAAGGTACCATGCTACAAGTTTTTTATGGGAGGCAGGGTCCCAGTAAGCCCAGGGAGGGGAAGGCAGACAGAGACAAAGGACATGTGGTAAGACCATGGAGAAAGCAGAAAAAATGTCCTGACATCTTAGATAAGGGAGGGAAAGGCAGAGCCTGGAGGCATGACACACGCCTGAGGGATTAGCCATCACCTGTGCCTCCAGGTCACTCCCATTGACTGGTACTGGAACACTTTCAGCAACACCAAACCTCCACTCTCTGGTCACTGTCTCAGGAAAAAGGGGCATTAGACAGGAAGGGAAAGAGAAACAGTTGGCAGATGCCATAATCAAACAGGACTCCACCAACGTAGCATGAGGCATACCTGAATAAACTCCGGGCTTGGTCTCAGCCCACAGGGAGGGAGCATGAGCTCTCCCAGAGCTGGAATCGCCTTGAGGCCAGAGTTGGCAAGGAGTGGCTTGACACCATGATGGAAAATTCCCTCAGGAAGATAGGAGGAGACAAACAGTCTGAGCAGCACAAGAAGTCTGCTTACATGGGGAAGAAGGAGGTTTGGGAGATGATTTGGTTCATTTAGAAGCTGGTTTAGAGACTAATAGAACCTGCACAGGGAAACAGAAAGTACAGAGGGAGGGTTTGGTGCAGATATAGGAAAAGGATTTGGTGTAGGGAA